>NC_059331.1:138224507-138535288 GCF_018350155.1 Leopardus geoffroyi | reverse complement strand
AGCTGCAAGGGAGTCTGTGAAAGGTATTCTTTACTTGGGTATAAAGCCATTGTGAATAAGGTAAGGAGAAAGAAGAATGGATTTTCAAGTGGGCAACTAAGCTTGACTGCCCCAAGGACTATGGTAGTTTCAAGTTTAGCAAGATTAACTGATTAGACTTAATTATACTAGCTGTATAGCATAATTAATGCAATTAATTTATCCAGTGATTACTTCTGGGAGAAGAGCAGTTACAGGTAAGGTTTTAGATAAACACGAAAAATATGATGAGAGTCTGATTTCAAGGCTCCCTAGACTCACATTTGAACTAATTTGAGTAGAGTATGGACTGCAAGTTTAGATGCTGTGAGGAATGGGAAATGTATGTGAATGTGAAAAAAAAAATCAATTTGGCCTTTAAAAGTAAGAAGAAAACATGTTTCACCTTATAGATTTCTAAGAGCTTTCAAGACAATTTTTCAGGCATCTAAAAAATGTCACAAAAAGTTTATTTTAATGACCAGAAAGAACTCAAGACATATTTTCCTCATATAATTCTGGAGCTAGTAATATTAGAAATAGCACAGAGATAAGAGAATTAAATCTGATGTAAAATATGACAAATGCTTGCATGTTATCAATTTATGAATTTTAATGGCAACTTAAAATATATCTTCTCAAAAAACTTTATTATGGGGGCACCTGGGGGGCGCAGTCGGTTAAGCGTCCGACTTCAGCCAGGTCACGATCTCGCGGTCCGTGAGTTCGAGCCCCGCGTCAGGCTCTGGGCTGATGGCTCGGAGCCTGGAGCCTGTTTCCGATTCTGTGTCTCCCTCTCTCTCTGCCCCTCCCCCGTTCATGCTCTGTCTCTCTCTGTCCCAAAAAACTTTATTATGAAAAAAACTAAACATAGAAATGGAGAGAGAAAAATAAACCAAACCCTCCTAAAATCATCACATTCAACAGTTTTTATGATTTTGCCCCATTTGCTTTAACCACTCTCTCCCAATTTTTCTTAAGTATTTTATAGTAACCACTTAGATTCTTTTTTCTTTAATGATTATTTATTTTTGAGAGAGGGAGAGAAAGAGTGCACATTCACGCATGCGTGCAAGTTGGGTAGGGGCACAGAGAGATGGAGACCGAGACTCCAAAGCTGGCTCCCACAGACAACAGACAGCAGACAGCAGGATGTGATGCGGGGCTCAAACTGAGGAGCTGAGCTATGAGATCATGACCTGAGCTGGACCAATTGAGCCACCCAGGCGCCCCTGAAGTATTTTAAAACAAATTCCTAGATCATGTCATTTTACCAAAAACTATCTTTTAAAAGAGCTATTCAATCATTATTCAATCATTCATTGACAAACAATGTGTTTCTACCCTATGCCTCTTAGAAGTTTGGCAACTTATGTCCAAAGTTCTCAAATGATGCCTTTATCAGAAAGGTAGAACATTTTGCATTTACAAATGCTTTGTAATCTCTATTATGTAGCTTTTCCTGTATTGCAGTTATCCACAGATCATGGTGTTAAAATACTATTCCTTCTGGACAGTGGAAGAAGAGAATTTAGCATATGCACAGACGCAGTTACAGTCAATATTCAACTTATTCTAATTGCCATATGAAAGCTGATCTATATGGTCAAAGAAGAGTCTAATAGAAGATGTGCTAATGGTATCATTTTAAACCTTAAAGTCTTTTTTATGAATAAAACTCTTGATCACCGAACACAGAAGTTAATGTTTTTAAAAAGTTTTTTTTTCAATGTTTATTTCTTTTTGAGAAAAAGAGAGAGAGACAGCATGAGCAGGGGAGGGGTAGAGAGGGAGTGGGCACAGAATCCAAAGCAGGCTCCAGGCTCTGAGCTGTCAGCACACAGCCCAACCTGGCGCTCAAACCCACGAACTGGGAGATCATGACCTGAGCTGAAGTCGGATGCTTAACCAACTGAGCCACCCAGGCACCCCAGAAGTTTATGCTTTGAGCAAGTATCAGCCTCCATCACCATTCTGTCACTACCATGTAATAGTGGGATATATCCCTTCTATATTTGAGTATTCTGATTCTTTCTCCCTTTAGAGAAGTATTTAAACATATCAGATAGAAAATACATGCTGTGAATTACCAGAATAAACATTTTAGAAATCTCTGGAAAAACACCAGAATGTATTTTTTAAATATTTCTTGAAATTTTTCTCCCATAAAAAGAAACTACTGTTGAAAATAATGATATATATTTTGAAGTTCATTACAGGTTCATTTTAAGGAGTACAATGTGGTTATAAACATTTCTTCTAGTCCTTTTGTAACTCCAAATGCTTACACTCCTTTCTTGTCTTTTCAGTTCACAAGTTAGTAAAAGTAAAAAGTATTTCAAAGTCAAGCTTTAAAACATAGTTTTTTCATTAGTTGATACAACAGAGATTTGGATGTCTGATAACATACCTCTTTTTAAAATATTAGGTTAGTCTTATTATACAAGAGAGCTGATATTTTATGAATACCCAGTATAATTTTTGCCTTAACCTTATTGTTATACAGATGATTATGATCAAAATATTCTATTCAAATACATATGTTGGTAAAATTTGAGTAGATCGACTAAATCTGTATTTAAAATTGAAGTATTACTTTATTTTACATCTGAGTATGTTCTGTGTTTGAAATGAAAACAAACAGGGATCTGTCACATATATCTTTCTCATAAACAAACACCAATATAGCTTCACATTGGATGTAGCTTAAGCTTCTTAGAAAAAAGTTATGAGGTCTTGCTTTTCTTTTGTTTCTCCTTGATGAAATTGTATGCAAGAAACCTCACGACACATCTGCAACACTACAACCTTGAATTTTAAGTTGATATTGCCTGTAGTCAAGTGTGAGTCATGAATTTCAATACATTTGTTTCAATTGTTCCCTACAGCTAAGATGCAGAAAATACTTATTTCCCTGGTTAGTATCAAATTCAAATGAATTTTATCATTTGAACCATGGAGAAGACTCTAAGGTACTATCCTTCTTACAAAAAAATGCATAATGAGAAAGAAAAATATTAATGGTTTAATACATTATTAAATTAGAGAGGATCAAGTTTCCTTCTATTTTACTTGGATATAATTATAAAATCTCCAGTATGGTTATTTTCCCCGCTTGTCTGAGAAAGAGATAAAAGATTCTGTCTCTCGAGTCTGATAGAAAACATGATAGCCAGAGGCCAGTACAAGAAATTGTTATTGAGTCAGAAATATGAATTGTTAGTAAAGCTTTTTTAATTCAGTTATTTTCTTACAGCTATAATTATACTATTCAAAAACATTTAAACCAATCTTCACCGATCTCATTAGAGAGTCAAATTTTTTTTAGCAGTTCTTTATTTTTCATACTACATCAGGAAAGTATATTTTTTTCATGATTCATTATCTAAGTTGAGGATAAATTAATTTCCACTCTTTCCATGGGCCTCTGGCATAAAGAAAAAATGAAGACAGTAGCAGAACTTGGTTCCAGTGACAACCTTATTGTAAAGTGAAAATGTTACTTCACTTATTGGTAAGTTTTTTTTCCCCCTGAAAAATCATCAGAACTTATTGATATCAATGGGGGTTGCTAGCGTGTCCCAGTGAGAATTTATGAGTGATGTAAGATCATTTAAATGTGTAACAGAGTGAAAATCCATGAGTGACAAGAGCACAGTTAAGAAGTGCCATATGGGCAAGCCCCAAGATGGAGGGCAGCTTCCGCCTTGCTGCTCAGGGCCCGCACCTGCTGACCCGGAAGCTGTTGACTTCCCCGCCACCCCGCTCTGCCTCTACCGCAGGAAGACTGTTAATCATTACGGAAATCCTAGAAATGTGGGGACTCTTGACAAGACATAAAAAATGTTGGCACTGGATTGGTGGGGGCTCCAGCTTGGGGTGATGTAATGAAATGCCGGGTTCAAGTGGATGGAAAGGAGAAGACTGTGGTTGCCAGGTTTAAAACATTTGGCTGTGGTTCTGCAAGTGCCTCTAGCTTGTTAGACACTGGGACGACCATGGAGGAAACCTTGACCATCAAGAACACACAGTCGCCAAGGAAATTTGCCTCCTCCACCCCCGTGAAACTGCATTGCTCCATGCTGACTGAAGATGCAATCAAGGCCGCCCTGGCTGATTACAAACTGAAACAAGAACCCAAGAAAGAAGTAGGGAAGAAGACATGAAGCCTCTGCCAAGCATCCAGCAGGCCATATCACTGTTTGCTCACTCACCATCCAATCACCATAGATGTTTATTTAGAAGCTCCTCACACTACAATAAAAGAACTCTGAGACAAGCACAGCTTTTGTTGGTTACGTTGTGGCTCTAATGCAAGCAAAATACAATTTACTTGTTCCAAATCCCGTCCTTTCTTTCAGCCCACTTTTATCACCTTAACCCAGTTGGTGTGTATGTTGAATT
The DNA here is from genome assembly GCF_018350155.1 of Leopardus geoffroyi. Classification (NCBI taxonomy): domain Eukaryota; kingdom Metazoa; phylum Chordata; class Mammalia; order Carnivora; family Felidae; genus Leopardus; species Leopardus geoffroyi. The sequence goes on along the minus strand of NC_059331.1, from coordinate 138,530,866 downwards.
GTGTGCATGACCTCCAGACTGAAATCAATAACGAAATCTCAAGTGTGGTAGTCCACAAAGTGCACAAATATTTACTTTCACCTAATTCTATTTTGGGGAAGATTACAAGTAGAAAGCCCTGCTATGATTACTTGACAGAAGCAATTATTATATCATAAATAAAAGATAGGAAGACCAAAAAAAAAAAAAAAGCTGTATATAATAGGACTGTATCTTTTATGTTTGTAGCATGCTTTTTTTAATTTTAAAATTTTTATATTCTTAGAACATTTTTTAAAGTAATCTCTACACCCAACATGGTCCTCAAACTCACCATCCAGGGGTCAAGAATCACATGGGCTACTTACTAAGGCAGCCAGGCACCCCTGTAGCATCCTTTAAGTAGTACAAGTGCTTTAGGACATATTTTCCATTTGGGCTACATTTAAGGGTGATCCTAAGAGTTAGCATAAAGATTATAATGTAATTGACTTTATAAGGTCAGTTTCTTATTTATTTTTGCTACGAATTGTTGACAAATTAATGTGATGCATGATGAATGAGTGATTAAAAGAATATTATTATTATTATTATTATTATTATTATTATTATATTGTTAGCATATAAAAGAGAGTCTACTCTGAGTACTTGAAAGGAAAATCTGGTGATGTGAGATAAAATTGAGAGTTTTGTGACCTATATTTTGAAAAAGAAAGCAACTCATTAGTTTTAGCTCCAATTTGTGTATCTTGTAATAATTATAGGTGTTCATGCTGATCTTAAAATATGGAATCCAAACATCCACCAACTGTTGCTGAATTACTCCGTTGGCCCTATATGACTCTAATTTACTCAACTCCATATAAACCCCCAATTTGTCTAGCATGCTTGACTACAATGCCTTACTCAGACCACCTGCCTTAGTAGACAGTTCTGTGCAATTCTATGCTTCCTCTTAAAATTATATATTTCAGTGCTTCACTGTTCAAAATGCCCATCTCAGATTCTTAGTACATAGTAAGATTGTCAGCATATACTAAGCTAGGTAGCTTACAGTAAAGCGGCTATATATAATAAGAGCTCTTCTAAACAAATTTAAGCTATTCTGTTGCTGCTGTTACATCTGTATCTTAACTTCAGATACTTGATGCTAAGCCAGAGGGAGAAATATGCTAGGGTCATGGAACAATCTAACTACTTCTCAAAAATGTCCTGTGGTGATAGCTACCTAATTTAACACTTCAGTCATGAGATGAGGCCAGCCCTGCTGGTTGGCATTTGGAAAGGTTAAGGGCTGTGCAAAAATGTAGAGCCCCTTGTGATGCTCAAACCCAGCAATTACTCTTATGGTTTAGATATTGCTTTCTTTTCCTTTTTTTGGTTGTAACTTTCTATTTCTATTTTATAAGGTTGTATTGTCCTCTAACAAGTCAGCACATACCTCTTTTGAAAAGAGAGAGGGTATAATGGATTTTTTGAAAGGCGTAAATATAAAATTAGTGAGGTCATGTACAAAAGCACTATTTCCTACCTACCCCCTCTTTCTTCCCACACAGACACACATGCAAACACACCATATAGCAGAAAAACACAATTTAATATGAATAAGGACAGCTCAAGCCTAAAGTATTAATTGAGTTAGAGGGCTCATTAGATGAATAGAGTGAGGTGGGCTGGTTGGCTTCATGTTGTCTAGTTTGCTTATTTGGTTAAATAGTAAGTATTCAATTAGTTGACATGTATTTGAAAGTAGCTTTCTAGGTCAAGTGATGATATAGACTCTGGAATTATAATAGTGAAGAAAACAGACAAGAATCTCTTGTTTCAGGAGCTTACACTCTAGTAATGCTTGGAAATTTCTTGCTCCGTACCAGACACTGGGTAAGTTGGCTTACGTGTTTTAAGCCTCACAACAACCCCATCAGATAGGAACGATTTACACAGTGAGAAAACTGAGGTACTGAAGGTTAAGTGGCTTGCCTGTGGTCATGCAAGTGGGAAATGGTACTGGGATTTGAACTGGGTTACTATCTCCCCAGGGTCTGTGCAGTCATAGCCAAGGCCTCATGGAAGCTTTAAAAGGTTACCATTAATAAAGCAACTGTTTCCTCAAAATGAATACATTCTTCTCTAATGGAATGAAGAAGCGTTTCTTAGGATTGTTTACAATGATGAGCATTCACCTTTGAAACCTGGTGCACTTTCCATCTTCCCATTACCATTTTCTGGTAATTTTCAGTATATGATTTGAGGCACTGCAGTTTGATTTAGTGGGAACTTTATCATATTTTGTCTCTTTGTCCTTAATTTTAACCAAATTTAACTGAATCAGCCAGATTTCTGTTAACATAGCATTCAGCATTGTCACAGCTTACACAATTTACTGTAATGCTATGTGGCCATATGATCATTGTTAACATGAGGAAACCCGGAATAGTAGAGCATAGTGCCATTTCCTCCATGCATGTTATTTGTCCCTTCACCATGCTTTTTTATTTGACCCTGTAGCCAGTCATTTGAGCTCTGGGAACCTCAGTTTCCACCTCTAAAATAGTTACTAATGACCTTCCTCCACAACAACAGGGCTGGTATGATGATCTGATATAGAAAATGTAAATAAAAAGGCTTTGTAATTTTGAAAAATTATGCAAATTTTAAGTTGCAAATAATTTGAAGGAAAAGGATACAGCATTTAGCCTTCTGCATAGCAAGCATTATGCAAGATCATTATGAAGATCCTTATTTAAGGGAGGAGGAAATAAAATGATAAAGAGAAGTACTTTGCACATGGCAGTCACTCCACAACTGTTAGTTAACTTTATCTTTTCCCTTGATATAAACTGGAACATATTCCTATCTATTTATCCCAACTTCAAGAGCTAAATTAAAGGAGAAAAATTGAATTACCTCCTGCTTCTTGAGGGTATAATGTTTAAAAATGTTAAATCCCTTTTTTCTCCTTTGCCTTTCTGAACGTAAGAGTTTCCTGAACAAAAATGTCTAAAAGGGATTGGCATTTATTATAGCAACAGTTCCCCTGAAGTGCAACGCACAATACTCAGTTTTGGTATCTAAATCTACGTCCTCAATGGTCAAAAACAAGGGTCTTGAGGAGAACAGATAGATGATTGAGGTCCTGCTTCTCAAAGACTTTAGAATGAGAATATGGTGAGAAACACATGACCTCAACATCCTCTACCCTCCTTTCCTGGAGAAACTAGATGAAGATCATGGGTGTTGAGGTGGGGAGATGGTGGTCAGGGCAGTAGGACAGCTGAGGAAAGCAGCAAGGACAGAGAACGCTCCTGTTTCTATTCCTCATCAAGGATTCTGAAAAGAAGTCACCATTCATGATCCTACGTGCACCTCTGATGTCTTCCCATGAACTTGGCAGAGCAGAATGGCCAGGCACTGGGGAACTTGAGTTCCCATGTGGATGGAGTCCATGGCCCCCATCTAGAAGCTGTGGCTAGGGAATTTCTGAGAGGTGGTCACTACAGAAAAGAGTTGGGGTAGGTGGCTTTGTAAAAAGGATTGTGCATTGCTCAAGCTGACAAGAAAATGTGGCAATCATGGAGTGACACAGGATTAAGTAAGACACAGGCAAGGGACAGAATTAGGCCACATCACAAGTTATATGACTTCAGATTTCAGTCAAGAAGAACAACGGGACAAGTAGCAACTGGTTGGATAAACAGTACTACCCTATACTCCCAAGGGGCAGAGGACACCTCCCAGGGATCCTGAATCTCCCTTCTCAGCAAAAGGTTGCACAGCCTCTTCCCTCCCCCAATATACTAGGTGACTAACGTAGGGAGGGAAAGAAGATGAGAGGAAAATAGCTGAGAGAGTACACATTTCATCCATGGAAGCTAAATATTCCTCCACACTGTTAAAATTATTAAATTAAAAAAAAAAAAAAACACTTCTGATTGGATTAAAAGTTTTCATTTTTTCTTGTTAACCAGTACACAGAGTGTATACGAAGGAGGCTGGGCTAATTATAGACATAATAAAGAAGTTATTTTACCTCCAAGCATGAGTTGGTGTTTGAGTGACATGTGCTCTCCTGATACAAACATAACAGGGCAGAAGAAAGTAGAAGTACTGGATGGGTGATCGGAGGAGGCCTTTTGGAAGACATGGTACTTGAGCAGCATTCTCAACAATTAGAAAGACTCAGCCAAATGATCACAGTGGAAATTCTTTCAGTTGGAAAATGTGCAGAGCCTCTGAGTGATGAAACCTGACCTGGATGCCTTCCCATAATGATGCTTTCTGTTGCTGTCACCAGACACTTTAGAGTGGCCATGTGCATTGAAGTTAAGTCCTTTAAATTAAGTATAACCCATGGTTGCCCTGGATCACATTCCATCAACCACCAGTGTGACCACAAGCTCCATACCCAGCTCTCTCACATGGACCTCAGAACCAGGGACACTTCCATCTCTGGGTACTGCAGCTGATCCTCAGCATTTCCTCCACACCTAACACTGTGGCTGTGTGCTGGCCCTGTGCAATCTCCCAGGGCTGGTCATGACCAGAAGACTCCATATTCTGGGATTAGTCTGCAGCCATCCTGGCTATTAGTACACTCCTAACCATCATTGTCCATCACAGCTGGATTTCATGTTGGTTTTGTTTCTGAATCCTGATTTACTAACTATTCACAACTCTTTGTCATCTCTTACCAACCTTTTTGTGGTTTTCAGCTTCCTGCGGATTCCCAGGTCCATGGCTACAGCTGTTCCTAAATATCTTCCCAAGTGTCACCACTTGTCCTTACAAATCTACCATTATTGTCAGTTTTTCCCCATTGTTCACAGCATTCTGTATCTGAGTAATTTCTGTTTTAAGAGTCTAGTTGGGGCGCCTGGATGGCGCAGTCGGTTGAGCGTCCGACTTCAGCCAGGTCACGATCTCGCGGTCCGTGAGTTCGAGCCCCGCGTCAGGCTCTGGGCTGATGGCTCGGAGCCTGGAGCCTGTTTCCGATTCTGTGTCTCCCTCTCTCTCTGCCCCTCCCCCGTTCATGCTCTGTCTCTCTCTGTCCCAAAAATAAATAAACGTTGAAAAAAAAAATTAAAAAAAAAAAAAAAAGAGTCTAGTTCACTAAGTCTAATTATGGCCACTCCAAAGCTTGAACTTTTCACAAGACTCCAGGTTCCCTCTATAAAGTTAAAAAACCAACTAACTAACCAATCAACCAATCTACCAACTAAAATAACCCCAAACAAATTGTGTGTGTGTGTGTGTGTGTGTGTGCGTGTGTGAGTGTGCATGTGTTTGTAATTCAAGCCTCACAACAATCTTAGGAAAACAATATTGCATCACTATTTTACATGAACTTGAGGGTAGGTAAATTGCCATAATCATGAGCTGATAACAAGGATTTGGCACTAACACAATGTTATTCTAAAGCCCATGCGCTTTCCACCGTGGTACAATAAAGGTTTCTACTCCAGCTACTCTTCCAGCATTTTCTTAGTTTGCTGTTCACTCATTCCAGAGTTTACACTATCTTGGCATATTCCTTGTAGTAAGCCCCCCCATGCCCTCATCACTTGGTAGCAATATAACCTCATATAAATTGCATCATTTTCTTGAATTTTGTTTACCTTATATCTAATATGGAGATAATAACAGCAATAGTTATAGTGAGGTAATACTAGGCACATTAACAACGTTTACTTTTATAGTCTAGTTGTTGTTTTATCATTGGGCACATGTTCTTTGAAGATTTTACCATCCATGATGCCCCTACATCTCTAAAGGTATGTGATTCCTTTCCCTATTTGCTTTATTGAATGTTACCTTATTATTACAGTTCACTCCAACACTTTACGCTACTCAATAAGTACTGCAAAGAACAGTGGATGTTCACTCTGATATTTTGTAACTGAGAGTAGAATTGAGTGTCCTGTCCAACAGGGTTAATTTTCAAAGGAATAATGTTGTCTTGTCATCATCAGTCTCCTCATAACATAGATCCTGATGGCGGTGATTGTGAGGTGATAGCAAATTAAAGTCTTAGATTAAATAGCTTGACTATGAGTGAAGCAGATAGATAGTGACAGTAAAGGGGTCAAGTTTCTGGACACCCATTATGGAAATGCTACTTAATATAAAGGTATACTTTGCAGTATCAAATGTGAGTGATTCCAGATCCATGGTGTCAACATTTCATCATGTATTTTCTATTTAGAGATAATTTGGAGATATTTGTAAAATAACCTTTTCCTCAATTACACATTTGGAGGAATGTATAATTCTAGTCAAAATAACCATAAATTGCTACTATTTATATATCTGTCACAATTAATTATCTTTGTTTAAGGATTTATAATATGAAACCATTAATGACATCTTTAATTTGAGGACACATAGGCAATAAAGATAGTGACTTTACATTTGATTCTCAAGAAGTAATACTAATAAAGAAGAAATGTAATCTATTCTGTCATATTAAAGCACAGTAGCTGACTCAAAAACATCCTTATTAACATTTTATATAATGGTTAGGTATGGTTTGCGTATAATTTGGTGTGATGGCTGATTACATGGAATCTCAATCAACACGTTAACTCTAGTATCTTCCGTGTCTATTAATGGTTCACTTATAATTTCTAGTGGTTTTAATATTACACACAAACACATTTTTTTTCTTTTTTCTTATTTAAGTTAACGGGATGTATATGGGGAATTATTAAGCTCTGTGACCAATTCACACACTGGCTTAACTGTGGAGCCTTACTAAGAACATCATTCAATAAATGGATATTGGATGCATTTGCCGAGATTATACATTACATATATAATGTCAAATAAAAATGCATGTATAATATCACGACAAATGTATTGAGTTACAGGGGGTATTTATCTAGTCCTCTCTATTCCCCTTTGTCTACTATGATAGTTCCCATTCTACACCTTTCTAGACTGGTTTTAATTCTTACAGAATTATAAACTCTTTAAGCTTTGAAAGGGAAGTTAAAGGTCACCTAGTTCCTTCTCATTTAAATTTATCATTTTTTTTCCTGAAAACAAAACCAACCAAATAACAACAGCAACAAAAGCATATCCTCTAGCTAACAAGTTTATGGAAATTGGATGAGGAATTGGGGGAGGGGGAGTCTATGAAGGGAACAATAGCCTTTGCATGGTTACCTTTGAAAAATGTTATTAAGGTTTGTGATCTGGGACATAAAGCATCTGATCTGCATAAAAAAAAAGAGGTTGACATTAGCTGACCTAGAGAAGAGATAAATAGGCAGGGCACATATAATCACTTATGTTAAAGTGCTTGATGGTAGAGTGCAAGATGAAGTAGGAGTCTGCAGAAATACATGTCCCAGACTTACGGACATTACTAGTTGGAAAATAACAGTGCACAATTCATTTAACAAAGTGAGTACGTTTTATCCCTTTCTTCTGAACAGATACAGCTCATGGCTTTAGTAGTGGTGCCTGGTGTTCTGTAAAACTTGAACTTTCTTAATTTGTTATATCATCAGTGTTTCTTAGGAAGAGAGGTACTCTGTGTACTAATTTTCATACACAAATTTGGAAGAAATGTTAATATTGTTATTATTAAAAGGAAAACAATTTTAGATCTTATGCCACTCTAGAATTATACGCTTAATATTAAGTAAGAATACGAAATGAAATTCTACTATGTACCCCTACTATCAAAGGTAAATTACTAGCCACAATCTCAAATATCAAAATATAACTCAAACGATATTCTTAATTTGTGTAAGGAACCAATAAACCAAGTGTGACATTTTATGCTACTAATAGGACTTTAAAGTTCAGTCTTCTTATTTTTTTTCCTTATGAACCAAAAGATAGATTTTGAGTCTCTAATTTGAGTAACACCAATGCTAGTATCATGTAATTAGTTGGGTAGTTTTCAACTGAGCAGACTCATATCAGATTTATAATTATTTCAATCAGAAAAACACTCACAATTGGTGTAACAGAAAAGATGGGGGAAATTTGTGCTGATCTGTATTTCACCCCTGTTCATGGCCACAGTCCAGGGCTGCTAATTTGGCTTTTCACTCTGTCATATTCCACTTGAACCTTTCTGAGGGAATATCCTATGCATCTGGCAGATAAAAACAGACAGGGACGAACTAGGACTTGAACTCCCAGTTCTCCACTACTGAAACAGAGCATTGGCTGATAATGACTTTCTAACAATATTAGTGTTGTTAGACTCTCCTGCATCCTTTTGTTGAAGTTTTCTGGCACCAGGGAGCTAAGAATGAACACACAGGACACATTTAATGCTAAAAAGCTATGCATCCACTAAAGATATTTAAAATTCCAAAATGGAATTATATGTTTCACTTCACTGTGAAACAGAATTTAAAATATGCCACTCATGGACAAAATCATGAATTCCATTTTACTTTCAAAGACACATCTTTATAAAATTACATTCGGCTAATAACTAAACCTCTTCCATTACAGAGGTATGAAAAAGATGAAGTGCTGGGCTTCACAAATGAGAGGATCCAATTCATCTATGTTTTGTGAATTACTCATGCTTGACATTTGAGGAATTTATACCAATAAAATGCATAATGGATCAAAAGTTAGTAAGTTTTCAATTTAATTTTTAAATACAGGGGTTTTAAAGTGGGGAGTGGCACTTTGAGGATGAGAGGCATTCTGTGTGTGTGTGTGTGTGTGTGTGTGTGTGTGTGTGTATCTATATGTATTATATCCATAAAGACCTTTCTAGAATCTGCTATTATTATCCAGGACCATGCTTCCTTAGTAAGTTCTAACATGGAAACAAGTGGGATTTCACGGTCAGCAGTATCCCTGTTTTCAGTCAGGGATCAATGAAGAATAAGCCTGAAGCTGGGCCTATATCCTGTGCAATCTCATTATGACATGTTTCTAGGAAATCAATCTGTCTGCTGTTTATTGCACATTTCTCAGATAGATCACATTGAAATTCAGCCCTAAAGTTCTTCAACCCTCATTCCATAGAAAACAGCAACACTGGAACCAATTCCCTGTTAAAAAAATACATAAATATGTAAATAAAACTGTAGCATATAGATAGGCTTGTTTTTGCTATGGATTCTAAAATATCCATAGAAGAATTCAATTTTCTAAAAATATCCTATAGAAAATTAAGTTCCTAACTAGAAGTCACTTTATTTTTTTCCAAAAAGAATGTTACAAGTATAAATTTGGCAGGTTTTGTGCAAATTATCAGCAGAAAGAAGCATTACTGCAGTCCTGTCTGGAGGATGCCACAGATCTGTACTGTGGATGACATAATGACATTAAGGACACTCCTGACGACCGTGTTCAGACAAAGCCATCCTCATTTCCCTATCTGCTTTAGAGAAAATCATATTACAGCAAAGGGACTCCAATTGTTATTTACTTTAAAGCTGCAAATAAATACTAATGCTCTATCTCTTATTCATATGTCTGTGAAACGAGAATGCAAGAGAGAGTTAAGTAAAGTACTTAGTTAATATTTACGAGGGATTTAAATGGAAAACAAAGAGAAAAGTCCTAATATATGAATGCTGTTTTCTGCACTTAAAATACTTAAAAATGTGGAATTAAAAATTTCCACATCCCATTTACTGAACCAGCTGCATGCATTCTCCCAGATACTGATTACTTTAGGGTGTGCTTTTTCTTTAACAGAGGCCTGAAGCTTCTAGAGCCTACCTTGATGAATGCAAGTTTGTATATATATGCATAATTGTCATTTATCAACACTAATGTTAACAGTGAACTTCGTAAGTGGCCATTAAAAATTCTCAGTAAGGCCTGATTTTTCATTGCAAAAATACTACCAAAGTACCTTTATGGATTTACGTTCCAGATGGTAGTACCATCTGGGAGCTAACTTTCATTGTCTAATAGTTTCTTGCTACATTTACATGTATTAGGCATCAACACCCACTTCTGGTTACAACTGTTTTCTTTCCTGAATCAGAGCTTAGTAGAATGTGTTGTGTATAGCTTATTATGCACTGATCTCAGGTGACAAAAAGAAGTAAACAGACTGGAAATTTCATATTGCTAATAATAGAATGCACAGCAATAAAGCGACCTCCATTGACCATTTCCAGACTTGAGATCAGTAGCATTCGTGCCTCGCACATTTGCATGAAATGTGTATCCTAAGCAGGTTGGGTCTGCCACTCTGTTCCCTTGTGAATGTAGGCTTGCCAGATGGTTCTGGTGAAACTTTATTTTCTTGAGAGGCTGCATTTAAAGAACACCTGATGGCCTCCAAATGTACCAGAAATTAAACTGCTAGATTTTCTAGTAGATTGATAAAAACGAGAATAAAATGGAGTGAACAGAAACTACCACAGTGCATTACCCTTTTCTTAGGAACACTGACCCTATTCTAGTTCAGTCTCAAGAATTAAGGAACTGATGGGTAGGCCTAGCTCTCTTATTCCACGTATCACGACTAAAGTTTGACTTATTTTTAGTCAAAATGTCTATTAGATGTAATTTTTCCTCCCTGGTCCAATGGATCTAACTTCCATAATTCTCATCATATTGTCATAGTCTGCCTTTTACAATACTATGGTAGCCACCACCCCCCCTCCCCCAAGAGATGTCCACATTGCATTCCTTGGAACCTCTTTTTTATGTTTATTTACTTATTTTGAGAGAGAGAGGGAGTGTGTGTGTGCGCTAGTGGGGGAGGGGCAGAGAGAGAGAGAGAGAGAGAGAGAGAGAGAGAGAGAATCCCAAGCAGGCTCTATACTGTCAGCACAAAGCTGGACACAGGGCTCCACGCCATAAACTGTGAGAGTGAGATCATGACCTGAGCCAAAATCAAGTGTCAGACACTTAACTGACTGAGTCACTTAGGTGCCCCTCCTTGGTACCTCTTCAGTTTTTACGTTATATGGCAAACAGGAATTTGGAGATGTGACAGAGTAATCACAATGGTCATTCTAAGATGAAGACAAAAAAGTCAAAGTCATGAAAAGGAAACAGGATGATGGAAGCTGAAGTTGGAACTGTGTGCTTTAAAGATGGACAAGGGACCACGAGCCAAGGGGTGTGGGCAGACTCAAGAAGTTGGAAATGACAAGGGGATGGATTCTCTCCCGGAGCCTCAGAAGGAAAACAGTACTGCAGGCAGCTTGATTCCAGATACTTAAGAATCATTTGGGACTTCTGGCCTCTAGAACTGTGAGGCAGTAAGTTTGTGTTATTTTAAGCCCAAAGTTTGGGGTAATTTGTCACAACGGCAACAGGAAAGTAAGGCACATAACCTTAGAGTCTGTGGGCTTGAGTACTGTTTTCACAGAATTATTGAATCATTTTACTATAGGAATACTCTCTAGAGAGGGACAGTTTGTTACTGAGGGAGAGTAAAGGGAACATTGCCAGAATAATAATCTTGGGAAAGTAAGAACGGCTGGAAGCCAGGACACAAGTGGGAGGACTGTATTCAGCTAGGAACAGAGACAGTTGGCTTCATTTTTTTTTATCTCTAATGATAAGAATATCATAGACTGTGATATCATTGGCTGACAAGCTCTCTTAGTTTTCTTCCAAGCCCTGAGAATGGTACTACTCTCCATCTTTTTCCTAGGTTCATTTTCCTCCATCTTTGAATGTTTCCTATTCCTAATGATCCCATCAACAGACTGCTTCTCCTTCCTCATTAGATGTCTCAGTACTCAGTCTTACCCTCTTCTAATTGCAGTTACCTTTGTTGATTGCTTAATTAAAATGAACACCTTCTACAGCAGTGGTTCTCCACGGGGGACAATTCTGCCCCGCAGAAGGCATCGGGCAATGCTTGGAGACATTCTGGTTGTCACAGCTTGCGGGGGGTGGGGGGGTGGAAAGGAGGTGTGCTGCTGGCATCCAGTGGGTAGGACTCAGGGATGGCTGCTAAATATCTTATAATGCACAGAACAGTCCCCCAAGCAAAGAATTATCCAGGCTCGAATGCTAATCATGCCACGGTTGGCTGTTGCAAAACCCTGTTTTAGACAATACACTATTCTTTATGTTATAGCATGGATTTTCCTTTAAGTCAAGCTTCTGGAAAGGGTAGACCACCCATACTGTCTGCTCTCCTTACTTCCTATTGTCCCTTTACTATACCACACAGATTTCAACTGCTATGTCCTTATGCTCTCATTTGGGACGACTTTTTCAAGCTCATGAGTTTAGAATATATTACCAATATGCAAATTAGGCTCACATCTTCTTATTTGTTCCAGTGTAACCTCCAAACCTTAGACAAATTGGTCTGACTGCTAGGCACCCCTACTTCTTTGTTTCAAACACCCTGATGAACGTGTACAAACTGATCTCATCAGCTATCACTGAAACTTATTCTTCCTCCTGCATTTGCCACTTTCTTCCCCTCTAAATTTTTCAAGTATTTCATAGTGTTTTTCTTTTTGTGCTCCACTCATTGCCCCATTCAGTCACTTGCCAAATATGCTTATTCTTTAAAATTCTGTTCAAGTTTCTTTGTGTAAACCCCTCCTGACCTCTCCAATTACTAAGAGCTGAATCAGATATCTCTTCCTCTGCTCCTTCTTTACGGTCTTGTAGCATCCTCCTGTGATACATCATCTACACAATTTGCCATATGGTATTAGCAATTAGCCACACAGAAATAAAAAGTCTATGAAATTGCATAATATTTCCCCATAAGAACCCAAATTGGATATCTCTTGCTTGTTTTGATACAGCCATGTGGGACTTCCCCAACTTCCTTCACAATGTGACCTAAACTTTAATGCCTCACTGTCTCTGTAACTTTATCTCCAAAATACTGAGGTTCAACTTAGCTCTGTTAAAAACAAAACAAAACAAAACAAAACAAAACAAAACACCTCCTTAAGTGTACTGTGTAAAATTCCAAAGAGACCCCTATGACCTTTGCTCCCTGGTGTTACTCCTGTGATTATGTTACCTTACTTAGCAAAAGGGATTTTGCAGTTGCAGTTAAGATTACTAATTAGTTAATTTTAAAATAAAAAGATTATCTAAGTAGACTTAATCTAATCATGTGAGCTCTTAAAAAGCGCCAAGTTTTCTCTGGCTGATAGCAGAAGGAGATGTCAGAGACGAAGCATGAGGGCTTCAAGTGCCATTGACGAAGGAGTGAGGAGGGACCAAGAGAAAGAAGGCAGGTGGCCTCTAAGAGAAGACAGCGGCCCCCAGCCCCCAAGGAAACTGGGACCTCAGACCTATAGCCACAAAGAACTGGATTCTGCGAAGGACCTGGATGAGTGTGAAAGATTCTTCCCCAGAGCCTCTAGACAAGAACTGAACTTTGCTGACATCTTGATTTCAGCCTTGAGTGGCCCAGTCGAATTCAGACTTCTGATCTAGAGAACTGTGAGATAATAAATGGTTGTTGCTGTAAATTGCTAATTTTGTGGTAATTTGATAGGTAGCACTGAAAAAAAAAAAAAACAAGGAAGGCCCGTCTCCCTCCTCCTCAGCAAACGAATCAGTTCTTTTTCTATACTGTCGTTCAAATAGCTATTATGATTTTGACACAGACTTCTTCTTTAACCTCTAGCTTTTAAGTCCCCAAAAAGGTAGGCAGTGTGTATTATTTACATAACATCTAAGGAATAAGTAAACAAATGAGATTAAAAGAATTCATGTGACAAATAATTAGTCATACTTTGGTTTGGCTCTCTGGATATAAATGTTTTATAACCTTTAGCAGTCAAATCAAACTATCCAACTAGCCTGCAAGAATGGACTCAGCCAGAGGCAGGACCCCTGACAACCTACTTTGATATAGCAGTATAGTCTAATTGGCAGCTAGGGGAAAACCAGGCAGTTCTATAATATGCCATGGGGTACATGCTCTTCTTGAAAGAAAAAACATCTCAACTACAAGAGAAAGATGAGAAATGTTTGCCTTATCTAAAGCATTCAGTCAGGACATTCTACTGCAATATATGTACCAGAATTCTTATCCTTCAAGAATGGACTGTATTGTTTTCTATATGCGAAGATTTTGCTTGCGTGGTAAAGAGCCCAATCCATGATCAGCAGTCCACTTCTAAGAGTAATGTAATTTCCATTTCTAAGAGTAATGTCCCCTTCAGTTTTGATACCCCAGGATATAAATTGTAAAAGATGTAGGAATCAAAGATGCCTCCTTTATTTCTTTCTGTGTATCAAATACTCTGGCTACTAGTCAATTCAACCTGTAATTTACAACTCAATAGTGAAAACAAAAGACTAACAGCTGAATGATTTTGTTTTAACTACACAGATTCAGCACATTAAAGAATCTCTCATTCTACACTAGGTCATAGCAAAATGTGAAAGAACCAGATGGACTGACCCAAGTGTATAGAAGAATTCTGCTTGACACAGTCAGTGTATTACTTGCAATTCTTTATATAATACAACGTGATTTGCAAAATAAAAATAAAAGCTTAATGTTCGGTTACACACCTATGTGTCTGACTCTATAGGTTACAAACGTGAAAAACCAAACTTGGTAAAATAACTTTAAAGGAAAGCACTTTAAGAATAGCATTGATTGCACTTACTTTGAGAGATCTAATTATTATATTCTTCCAAATTATATGAGTAAAGTGGAAAGAGAAAGGCATAATTCCTCTGTCTTGAAGGGTACAATATATGTGCCAAAGTTTAAAGTTAACTCATGATTTAATTATCTTAGCCTATGTAAGAGGAAGATTACGTTAAAAAAAAAGTAGATGTCACAACAAACCAGTAAGTTATATGCTTCCTTTACCAATCTCCACAGGATTTCACAAGAGCATAAATAAGATTATGTTGTGCTAAGCTCTGAGATTTGGTGATTTGTTACTTGTAGCAGCATGCTTGATCTAAAGATGGTTGAGGAAGTAATCATGAGTAAATAAGTAAATGAAAAAGAAGATTAAAGCAGAACAACAAACTAGTGCTCTCACTATTGCTCTTGTTTTTTATATTTGGTATTTGTGTACTCCATTGAAAATATGAAAATCATGGCAGTGCTATGGTTTTGTCTCATGGTTCTTATTTGAAAAGTTCATCTCTTCATCTCTGGTGCCTTTCTAGTAGTTATATTCTTGTTTTATTTCTTTAGGTAGAAAGGGGATGTACCTCTTCTGATAAAATACTTAACAAATGACAAAGTAACAAAGTAGATGATTATTTTGACTCAGGGCAGAGTGTGTACATTTTCTTTAAAGGCATATCTTCAAAACCATTTTAAGGGTTTATATACTTGTAAGTATTATTCTATTAAAAGAACATTATTTGAAATAGTAATATTTCTTCCTGGCCAGAGACCCATTACAATTTGGTCTTCACTCTTTAAAATGCTCACTTACCTGCAAATTGAATCTCAACAAGGCAAAGCTAAATGAATCTCAGAATCCAGAATTTAAACAAAAGAGTGGCAAATAAACCTTCTTTTAAATCTTCTTTTAAAAGGTTGATACTCTATTTGTATTAGTTTTCTCAAGTTTAATAACCTTGTTTATTGGATGCTACTTCAGATATCAAGTTGTAAGTATCTGTGGAAGGCCCTAACTCTTTAGACTGTTTAGAAGGCATACCACCACCACCAACAACAAAAATCCATTTTTTTTCCTTGGGCTTTGGACAATGCATTTTGAAGTCCACTAAGGAAACAACAATAAAATTACTTACATAGAGAGCAATCAATACTAAAAATCTTATACATCCTATGGTATTGTGAAAATAATTTAACCTTATCATTTTCTTTCTGACATATCTTATATCTAAGCGACTTAATTCCCATTCAGATTGATGAAAATAATTGTCTTTTTGGTTATTTTTAAAGACGACACATGTTAAGGATTCAACTTTCTCGAGTATATTTTAAAATTCCTTGAATTTACTAAGTGTACCCACTGATTTGTTAGATCTGCAATGGAAAGCTACAAGTACAGGAGTGGGCAGATTATGATTTTAGAAAGGTGACAAAAGCAGAATTAAATGAGGGCAGAAATCTGGTTTTTTTTAAAGCAAAAATAGCATTATATATTGCAAAAATAACACAATTTCCATTAATCTACATACATATTTATAGTCTTCTTTGAAAAAGCATGCTGCACACACCTCTTGGAAAACTCTGACAGCAGAAGACTGTCAATTATGTAATTTCAAATAGCAGCTCAAATATTTTGCAACCTAAAGCCATACGCATGGTGAAAAGAATAACATGAATGAAAAGGAAACTAGAAAACAGAGCCATGTAGGTTTGAACGGGGCAGTGATGTAAGAATCTGTGGGTCTTCAAATAAAATTGGAGAGGGGGGCAAAATATGTGAAATAGCAGTTGTATCCACCTGCTTGAAGACACAGCAGTGATGGAAGAAATGTTTTGTTGATATGGGGAAGAAAAAAAAAGTAATTATAATTTGCTCTAGGAACCCTAGTGAAAACGTGCCTGCTTTTGTGAATATTTTCTATGAAGAGGACAGAAGCAGAGTGACCTCAGTGGCAGCCCTGACAAGTCACCAAGGCTAATTAGCTGCTATCCTGTCAATAGGTACAAATCATAGCAGGAGCTGGGGGCTACAATAGAAAGTTCCTTCAGCCAGGGTGCCTGGGGCAGAAGGTGCTAATGACACCATAACCACATCCAAGGAGGCCTTCAAACAGCACATGGTCTCATGAGAATTTTGGCATCCAGGAAGACGGAAGGTGCTGGGTGACAGCAGAATAAAAATTACACAGTAGGTTTAACAATAAAGCATGAAGTAGAAACAAGGGACACATTTTCCCTTTTGTCCAAGTCATATATCAAAGAAGCAGGAAAAAGAAGGCTTTCTTAACTATCTGGAAGGTATTCATTGTTTCTAATAGTCTATACGAAGAATTACTTATCTTGGTTGAATTTGTAAAGAAGAGTGTCAAGCCTCTTAAATTTCTTTTGTCTTCTATGTGCTTCTTTTTGTTTAGATTGAAAGAAAGTGGTCTTTCTTTGAAAGAGGCAATCACCCTAATATGAGGGTTCAGCCTGCCCCTAGTTTCTCTTTAGCCTGTAAAATATAATCAGCATCAGCGTGTAAATGTCCCTGATACTCCTACAGACTTTTTAGATTGTTTTGTAACTTACCTCCTTATATGTGTTCAAAGTGGATAATATTTCTATGGTTTATATTCTAGATTCAAATTTCAAATGTTAAAAAAAGGGGGAGGGGTCTTGGTGATGACACATTCTCTCAAGTTTTTTAGCAACTTAAGGAGCCTTAGGCGGCTGAGAACAAAACTGCAATGATGAAGGAGGAGACAGGATGCATGAAGAGGTATTTGCAATCAGGATGTAAGGAAGTGGAAGGAGAACCATTTTCAGAGTCAGGCCAATGTGAGTTTGGATAGAAGTTCCTCCCCTAGACAGCTGAGTTTGGGCACATTGCCTATTTTTGTCCAGCTTCCATTTTCCAAACTGTAATGTGGGGTTCATAATTTAGATCTCTAATATTGTTTTTTGAATAAAATTACACTACAGCTTTGCAAGCTTCTACTGCCTGGACTACAGTACTCATTTGATAAAATTCTCTAAAGGGATCTCCACTTACTCTACAAAAGAGATAATAATGTTATGCTTAGTTATGGAGGAAGTTGGTGACCTAGGACACAGTTAAGAAAAGAATTTTCTTCTTCCCGAGTTTGAACAAGGGAAATATTCCCTCCTAATTGGGAGCATTTATGTTTCTGCCTAGATTAAATTCTAAGATGAGACTCATTAGCAGAAAGAAGCAAAAGGAAGAAAGCATTGAGAAAGAAACACGTAGAAGATGCAGTTCAAGTTATTAAGATGCTCTTTCCTTGTTCTTTTTAAAGGACAAGAAAAACGTCTTTATGCTGGCATTTATTTGGGGGAGAAGGAGGATTCCTGGACTGTATTCACAAGAGTGATGATGAAAATAGGATGCTGAAATAATAGATTCTAAAATTAAATTACTAGGAAAATAAATTCTGAGGCACAAGGCGAAAAAGTAAGGCAGAAAAAGAAATCTCTGTGTGTTTCTATCCTTCAGTTGGGGTTTTTATTCAAACATTTATTTGACAAAAATTTATTGAGTGTTTACTATATGCCAGGAACTGCTGTTTTAGGCACTGTGGATACAGCACTAACCAGAGAGATAAAAATTCTTGCTCAGATGGAGCTTACATCCTCAGGGAAGAGGGATACAAACAATGAATAAAATAAATAAACAAATGATATAAAATATCAGATAGTGATAACCGCTCTGAAAAAAATGTAAAGCAAGGAAGGGATGGGGAATGCCATGCTGGGGGTGGGAGCAATCACTGAAATTTTTAATAGAATGATCAGAGAAGGGTTCACTAATAAGGTACGGTTGAGTAAAGACTAAAGGAGGTGAAGGAACATGCTATGCAGATCATTTATGGGTGAACTTTCTAGGCAGGGGGAACAGACAACAAATTAAGATCAAGTACTGTAGACAGAAACACACCTCCTATGCTGGAAGAACAGACAAGAGGCAAGCTGTGGTCAGAGCAGTCAATGAAGAAGGAAGTGGCCAGAGCAGTAGTGATGGAGGCGGAAGGACAGGACTTGTTGGGCTTTTAGGTCACTCTAAATAGTTGGGCTTTCTTGTTGTTGTTATTTTGTTTTGTTTTGTTTCTGTGAGTAATTTAGAACTATTGGAAGGTTCTGAGACACATGCTCTGACTTCCATTTTAATTGGTTCATATTGGCTGCTTTGTTTTGCAGACAGTAGGAATTAGGAAGTAGTAATAATGATGATGAGGATGATGATACTTTACTAGATACAAACTAAAGAAGAGTCAACAGGATTTGCTGGTGGATCAGATAGAGTTGTGAGAGAAAGAGAAGAGTCAACAAAATCCAAGGATTTTCTATGTAGGAAGAACATTCGATTCATTATCTTCATTTAAAGTTAATACCTAGACAGTTCTCAAATAATTATGGTATATATTTCATCCTCTCAATTTTATGTTCCCATACCTCCTATTACACAATTTCAAAATTTCATTTAACCACTACCCTAACTAGGCTTTGTTCTTCTTGAAAACAAAGAATGTGAATTATTCATTTTCATTTTCTTGGGACCTGATACACACTGTGTGGTTATGGTAGACATAGAATCAATAACACTTTTATTCATTTTGCCCATCCACCATCTGAATCCATTTTTAGGTTGTTGGAATACTCTCATCTAATGAGTCCTGGTTGACATCAGAGACTGTCTGACTTACAGAAGGTAGAAATGTTAAATATTTGTTTCCACAAACTCCCTTGTGTCTTGGGCCCAGACTCTTGTTCTGGGGTCCTCCTTACAGAGGTATCCACAAAGAGCATATCCCAGAGAGTCAGTGCACAAATGCAGGGAACGTTGGAATTTTCTTCTCTCAGCTGCCCTTTATCAGATTAATGGTGAGGTATGGTTTCAGGTGTAATTTTGGCTGCCTAGGCCAATGCTTGGTTCTCTAAAATTGTCAACTGTTCTGTGAATTACCTAATATCCTTTTATGAACTTCCTTTTTGCCTAAATAAGCCATACTTAGCTTTGTTACTTGGCATAAAGAACCGTCACCAATGCAATGCTCAATAATCATTTAATGAAAGCATGAATATTACAATCTACTTTAAGAAATGCATTACCTTACCCTGAGATAGAACAGAATAAAGGGGCTGCAATCCCTACTTCTTTCTTCCTGTTTGTCATTTGCAAAATATGGAGGAATATACTGAAGAATAAAAACAGGTCAGGTGAGATTTGATAGGAAGCAGATGAGAGGTAATAGAAACAGTTTCTGATTTTTGGGTCACTGACAATTGAGAACCTGCTAAATAGTATGGATTCTTTCCATATGAAATTGCACATAAGCAAAAACTCAGACATTTTTCATGAAATTTTAATGAGATCAAATGCTTTGGCATCTTCTCTCTGTGATACAATTTTATATAGTTTCCAATAACACATTCCAAAAGGTGATATACTACACTGAATCTATTCTTAATGTGCTACTTTACACGTTATTAACATGACTATAATTTCAAATTTGTAGCAAATACAATAATCAGTTTCATAATAATGAAATTGCCTTTACATATTGTGATATTCCTAGAGAGAAAGTAAGCCAGGAAAACAGAAACAGTTGAATTTCTCTGGGTACTATATGGATACAAAGATATTAATATTGTAAAAACCCAAAGATAAGCACAAAGTTTGAAGTGCTAAAGTAAGGCCAAATAATTAATACCAATTAAAAATGGATTTTAAGAATTATACAGATTATTAAAGATCATCCAAACTGATGTCATTATTTTATACAAATGGGTTTCAGAGAACTTAGGTAGATTGCCCAATGTCACCCACCTAGTCATTACTTACAGAGGAATATCTTTTCATCACATCAGTTGTTTTAAACCAGAAAGCATCATATTACTCGTTGTTCAAAATGAAATGTTTTAGCCAAACCCATGCCAATCTTCTCTAAGAGGAGCATGGCTTGAAGCAGTCTTTTGTTATTAATCTGCAATAATAGATTTAACATTTTTTAATTTTATTTTTTGAGAGGGACAGAGTACAAGCAGGGGAGGGGCAGAGAGAGAGGAAGATACAGGATCCAAAGTAGGCTCCAAGCTCTGAGCTGTCAGCACAGAGCCCGACGTGGAGCTTGAAGTCACAAACCTTGAGATAATGACCTGAGCTGAAGTCAGTGCTTAACCAACTGAGCCACCCAGGTGCCCCTGCAATAATAGATTAAAAAATAGTCTCTATGTGTTCAGGTCTAAGTGTTTTCAGATACCTTTTCCCACTCAATCTTTCCATCGAGCCCCTGCCGAAAGTACTACTGATTAACTCTATTTTACAAAGGGACAAATCAAGGAGTGGAGCTGTAAGTAACTTGCACAAGAAAATAGAATGGCAGAGCCAGAACTTGAACCCAGAGATTTTTGACAACAAAGCTTGCGTTCTAAGTCACTATACTCAAAAACCTTTCAATTTTAAAATGTTATATAGTTTAATAGATTTTATGGTCTATTCTATTTTCATATTTTTCTTGCCTCTTTTCTATAAAATGAGCTCTGAGATAAGAAGAAAGTGATTGAATTAAAAAGCCTTTTGTCAGTAAAACATCTTTTACTGACTTCTGGTATAGTTTGGTTAATCACAGACATAAATACTATGCAAACAGTTCACAAAACAGAAAAACTACTCAAGATGGCTCTCTTGACTTATCAGTACACATGGGCTTAGCTTGTGACTGGCTATTTAGAAAATTCATCTAAGCTACTGAGATTTCTAGAATTTTAAGTGACATGGAAGCATAGCAAATCAAGAGTTTAGATCCTTCTGGGGTTATGCTGGCATCAGAATGGTGAATAGACTTCATTTCTCTGGGTCAATGCAGATTGATTGGTTGTGATTGTGTTGTGCTTGATTAGCAAAGTCTAAAATGGGCACAGAAGGGGAGGTGACATCACTAGAGTCATGTGTTTACTATTATGTATAAACCTTGTGTCAGTCATTTGGGCTTTACCCGTCTACAGCAAAACTGTAGTCCTTATGTGGTAATAGGAACTTGTCAATCTGTAGTTTGAAGGTGTTTGAAATAATTGGTGTGATAAATGTATATAGCACATGGTACAGTACCTGACCTATAATAATATATTCGATGAATACCTATTATTATTTTCATTATTTTAATTTTTTAAGAAACATTTAAGTAAGGTATAAAACTTTATTGATTTCTAACTTTTTTATTGATTTCTTACTTTTTTATTGATTTATTTCTACACTTCTTACATAACAAAAGTGTCTGCCATTCAAATTCCCTACTCTGTCCACAGAGGAGTACTAAATGTATTTTTTTTCTTGAGAACTGATGCTCCCCAGAATCTAGTGATTTATGGGACATTAAAGTAAGCCAAGCAGTTGACCAGTTTCCTCCTATAGATTCCAACCAATTGCAAGCAGACACAGAGCACCACATAACAATCTAGATACAGTATTGACTTTTTATTGGTACATGCAACAGTGGAAAACTTGGGCCTCCTACCTCCATCCCCAAATGGACTACTGCAATGGAAAAGTTCTGTCTGAGCCACAGGCAGACAGGGAGCAAAGGGAAAGGCAATGCTTTGAGGAAGACGCAAGAGAGAGCAGGAAAGAGGGAATGAGAAAAGAGAGGGAATTAGAATGAGAATTACAGAGGACCACTTTTTTACTTTCAGTCAAAGGAAATTCCACTGATTTTTGGGGCCCGGCCCAGTGGTTGCCAGCTTCCTCCATATTGCCAACAAGTAGTAAATCCCTCTATCTCTCCTTCAGGGAATGCTAAGTAGTAGAGGTATTAGTAACATTCACCTTAATATCATTCCCTTCTGGACAGTGGATGAAATGTCTCCTTCCCTTATGGAAATATGAGATGAAGGAAATGTGCTCTATCCCAAACATAGCCCACAGCCTACAACTTTAGATATCTGTATACTTACCCTAAGCCAAATCCTATTTCCTTAGTCTCTTCTCTTAATACCTCTAAATCAAATCACATGGCACAGACTACAGAATGCACACTGCAGCTGACCGAGAGTTCCAGTCTGTGTTCATGCATCACTGCTGACTCCGCTTCCCATAAATCCACAAAGAGCTTTTCACCACGGACTTTGGGAGCCTAGTCCTCCTTCTGTTGCTGTTTTTGCCTTTATTACTCTAACCCCTCTCCTTATGCACCACCCCCTCCTCAAGCATTCAAATCACCGAACTTTTATTGCACTCCCCATTACACACTTGGGTGGAGAATGGGTACTTTTCTTTACTTGAGTCAAACACGTGTATTTAAATAACACATGTAATAAGATCTTCAGAGGATATTAGAGGATGTCTCCCTGTAGGAATTCTTACTAATTTGGATGTTTTTTTCGCAAAATTTTATATTTTAGAGAGTGATTGTAGTGACATAGCTAAACCTCTGAGTTTTGTTCAATGGTTTTATTTACAGAAGGCTGAAACTGGCACTTTGTCATTACAGATTCACATTCGAAATAGGCTGAGCAAGCTGTAGCGTTATGTGCTTTGACGTCACAGTTGTCAATGCACTGCAGGTAAATTATAGAGTGAACGGCAGGCTTAACTAAAAACTTTCTTTTTTTTTTTTGCTTTCTCCCCAGGAAGTGATAGTCTTATCTTAATGGTTCAGAAATTATTTATTTGCTCCTATTAATGTAAATAAATCTACGTCTTCATTTCTTAGCTTATCACAATGAAATTAAAACTCAGCTTTTTTTTTTTAATTTTTTTTTAACGTTTATTTATTTTTGAGACAGAGAGAGACAGAGCATGAACAGGGGAGGGGCAGAGAGAGAGGGAGACACAGAATCCGAAACAGGCTCCAGGCTCTGAGTTGTCAGCACAGAGCCCACGCAGGGCTCCAACTCACGGACCGTGAGATCATGACCTGAGCCAAAGTCGGACGCTTAACCGACCAAGCCACCCAGGTGCCCCAAAACTCAGCTTTTAATAAAAACCAAAACTCTTAGCTTTAAATGAAGAGCATTTTTCCAATATTAAAAATGCTCAGTGCCTAATGAACCAATGTTTTATTAAAACAAAACAAAAAAATAAAACAAACTGGGAACATATACTCTCTTATGTAGAATCTAAAATCTCCTTAAAGGGTGGTTAATTCTTATCTTCAGTCTGATGAGGGAAAAGCTAGTAGGACAATGTGGGCAAGTATGGTGCTGTTTGAAAACCAGATTTTTAAATTTGGAGGAAAGATTTACATTTTCTCATGTATGATTGTTTAGGTGAGAGGGGGCTGGTGAAATCTGTATGACAGACATACTGACATACTAACACAAGTTTAAGTTTAATTTAAATATAAAACCGGTGGGGCATCTAGGTGGCTCAGTGTCCTTTAAGCCTCTGATTCTTGATTTCCACTCAGGTCGTGATCTCATGGTTTGTGAGTTCAAGCTCCGTGTCAGGCTCTGTGCTAAGAGTGTGAGACTGCTTGGGACTCTCTCTCTCTCTCTCTCTCTGCCCCTGCCCTGCTCGTGCTCTCTTTCTCTCTCTCTCCCTCAAAATAAATAAATAAACTTTAAAAAAATACATAAAAGGGAATAAAATGGAAATGTACTTTCATTTGCCTGATTATTATATAAGAATGTCAAATAATTCAAATGGATCTATATTTTTAAAAATAAGGTTTTCTTTGTCAAATCTGCCAATGCAATTTATAACATATGCTGTAACTAACAATTCATGAATCAAAGTGGTGATCTAATCTAATAATTAGTGATGCTTATAAATATTCAATGGGAACACTAATTTTGCTAATTGGAAAAAGCAAAAGGTTATATTTTATGACAAGATATAAGAGTTGACTAAGTTTTAGAAATTTATATTTTAGAAATTTTAGAAATTTATAAATATAAATTTATATTTTATAGAAAAATAATTTATATTTTTGTAAACTGAGAAATTTATATATCAAAACCTATATATATATTTTATATATAGGTTTTGAGCTATAGGTAACAATATCCAACAAAAAAGCTTAAGCAATAAAGATTATTATTCTCGAATAAAAAAAAATGCATATACAAGGAGGTACAGGGTCAGTCCAGAAGCTTAAAAATACACATCCTCTAAATAGTTTTTTCTGTAATTCTTTTGACTTTTTTTTCTTTTTTCAGTTGCAAACTGGCTACAGAAGCTCAAAGCATTGCATCCTCACATATCAATATCTAAAATTAGGGACAAAACTGGGCCCCTTTTATGCATCTTTCTATTTTCCCCCCCAGGGTACAAAATTAAAAACCCAGAATGCATTTCTGCTACTCCTATTGGCCAGATCTAGACTGTGCCCTCCATCCTTTCCTTCGAGGAAACCAGGAAAACAACTGTTATGCAAACAGGCTCTCAGAAAGGAAATGGGTGTCAGGTTTATGCAAACTATGGGGTCCACCAGAGGTAAGCTATGGTAGTTATGAATGTAGTCTGGTCAGACTTCCTGGGTTTGAATCTGGCTCATCCATTTCTAACCTGTGTGATCTTGAGTAATTATTTAACTTCCTGGAATTTCAATTTCCTCACCTATATAAAATGGGGATAAAATATTATCTCTTTCAATTAATAGAACTATTACTTACAAAATATTTGGTGATAATTTATGTAGTAAAATCTACTCTACTAAAATTTTGTATCTCTTTAAGTGACTCTTTAGAGAATTAGAAAACGAAGTACACTAATTTTTTAGAAATGCAAAATACATTAAAATAGCAAGTGAAATTATATTGGTTGGTACTTAATGGTCTCCATAACTGATTAATAGCTGTGTTAGACTCAGGAAACTCCAAGGCATTTGCTCTGTCATCCCCCACCCCTTATAACAACAGAATCTGGATATAGGACCAACTGACTTAGTCTCCACTTGGCCTATGAGTACAAAGAAAATACATACTCATTCAGTGTCCCTGAGTCAGAAGCTAGAATCCTGCCCCAATTTCCCAATTTCATATGATGTGTGTGTGTGTGTGTGTGTGTGTGTGTGTGTGTGTATGCGCCCGCGACATACAACATGCAATATTACAGATCTTCCTTCCTTTTATATTGAAATAATTCCACTCCAACACTGGAACAAAAAGCAAATAATTAAAGTAGAGAGATTAATTCAGCAGGGAAAGAATCCTAGTGTGGGTGTTGGTAGTTATCAAATAATAATTATTTGTTGAGGACCAGCTGTGAGATGTTACAAAGAAGTATAAATTGACTTCTGCCCCCAAATTGCACCTGGTCTAGTTGAAGATTCAAATTTGATATGCAACTAAATCAATGTAGTGCTAAATGCTATTGTGCTGAATCTGGTTGCAGGAAGTTCGAGGAGGCAGAGATTAGGGTGAACTAGAAGCGCTGTACAGGAGGAGGTGAGGGAGCTCCAACTCTTTCTCAGGTGGGAAAGACGAAAAGATCAAAGGCCCCAGAGCATGGTTAAGGATGGTTGGGTTCATTGGCTAGGTGGAGAAATAAAGTGGAATGTTTATTTTGAGAAAGGCTGGATTGAATTAATTTTTACTGAGTGCCTACTATATGCCAAGACAGTGTTAGGT
This sequence comes from Leopardus geoffroyi, assembly GCF_018350155.1. NCBI lineage: Eukaryota > Metazoa > Chordata > Mammalia > Carnivora > Felidae > Leopardus > Leopardus geoffroyi. The sequence goes on along the minus strand of NC_059331.1, from coordinate 138,504,783 downwards.
AATAAAGATGAAGGATCCAGTTGGAAATGGTCCCTCCTATCCTCAAGCAGGTAGACTGAATGGCTGTGTTGGAGTAAAGGAGGAGGGAGGAGGTAGATAAAAACATTTCAAGGGGATTAGTGAGTAAGTCCTATCATTGCTTATTTATTGATATTTATGAATTAAGAGTCCTCTAAAATAGTTATACAACATATGTGTTACATTTATATACTTTCCCCTAATATACAGTAAAATAGACTAATCAGAGCAAATATACTTTGAAAGAGCATCATAATAAAACCCACGTAATAATTGGCTTAGTTTATGTTTATTTTCCATTAGAATATCTATCATATTAATAATAAATGTCAATATGCTAATGAACATTTTTTTGTACATCACCATGTGCTAAGCACTCTCAAAAGTGATTTAGGGGTACCTGGGTGGTTCAGTGGGTTAAGCGTCCGACTTCAGCTCAGGCCATGACCTCATGGTTCGTGAGTTCGAGCCCCACATGTACAGAGCCTGCTTGGGATTCTCTTTCTCCCTCTCTCTCTGCCCCTCCCCACTTGTGTTACATGCGCTCTCTCTCGCTCTCTCTCTCTCTCTCTCTCTCTCAAAATAAATAAATAAACTTACAAAAAAGTGATCTAAACTTATTATTTTAACTTTGCAAGAATTTTATGGAGTAGGAATTCCAGTACTTTTAATTAATTGATAAGGAAACTGAGGTTCGGCAATGTTATATAACTCACCTAAGGTGACAGAGCTGGTAAACAGTAGAACCAGTGTGTGAACAGTCTGGTTCCAGAGACTGTCCTTTTAACCACTACTCTGTTTTTGAGCTACAAAATTTATTTTTTCAAGTTCATTTTCTTATTTAAGTAATCTCTACACGGAACATGAAGCTTGAACTATGACCTTGAGATCAAGAGTTGCATGCTCCTCCTATTGAGACAGCCATGTGTCCCGGATCTATAAATTTAAAATGAACACACAATCCAAGTATTGCATCTTTTCTGATATGTAGTTCATCCTGAAATTTTAGAGAACACAGTTAATACATGACTGTTTTTCAATAATGTTTTTTTCATTTGTTTAACTAAAATTTGTTTTTTTAATTTCACATTTTAAGATGTTTTATAAGTATGTCTATAACTTGTGTCCAAAATCTTATTTTCAAAGTGAGTATATATCAAAGTATATTGCAGTTTTTGCCTTCATTGGGTGATATCAAGGATAACAGAATCAATTTTACTGTAAATACAATGTGTGAAGAAAGATGTTCAACATCAATGCTCCAGTCATTCAGCCTGACATTTCTTTGTGAAGTGGGCAGAAAATTAAATTGCCTCAAATTAGAGAAGAAAATCACACACCATGAAGAGTAACATGTCCAATGACAGTTGAGGTCATGCTTCCACTGAAGTGTGTGTGAATTTTACCATATGAGTTTCATTGATGGTAATGGGAATTGTGCAATTGCCCTTCTTAATGTGCTCTGAATCATTACCCCTTAACATCCCCAAAATATCAAAAATTTCCTGGCATTTTATGTTGGTTTTATAGTATGACATTGTTATTATATATTTGTTTGAAAAACTGAATTTGACCTCTTAAGTTTTGTTAGTTTTAATTTTTAAGCTATTCTCATCTAACCACCCCTACCCCCAAGCAATGTTCTGATATTCTAGATCTTGACTCTTTTGAACTCCTCTAGGTTTTAAAGTGAGCACTAAACATTGGAATACATTAGTCATTATTTTCACTATACAAATTTTCACAGCAAATATTTTTTGAGACCTATTTGAGACCCCAGTGTACTCTGCTGGGGTACTTAGTAAAAAAGAAGATAAATTAGATGCCTTGATTTAAGCAGTTACTAGTCTAGTATACAAGGTAAGAAATGTATGGCAAGTCTAGGCAATAACTAAGTCAATATATTGCCTTCATGAAAATTAATAAAAGGGCTTTGTACTTGGGATAGAAATTGGTGAATGCTCAAGGTCTAATAAGATTAGAGAATTTGGATTTCACCTCTAACTTGCCCTTTGGTGGGAGGAAGAGGGAAAAGGTAAATAAAGGTGGCCTTTGCAAACTCAGTAAGTTTCAATACCACTCACTATGAGCAAGGAAGCACAACGTTAACTGGAAAAAATACACGTAAAGCAAGTAACAAGACTGCCTGGCATGTGGTAGGTGCTTGATTATGAATTGCCTTGGGAATTTAGGAGGAAGGAGAAATCTCTTTGAACCAGAGATAGAGGTAATTTCATTAAGGCATCATAAGTTAGGATGTTAAGATATGAGGGAAAGACATTTCAAGTCAAGGAAGCAGAATAATAAGGAATGAAGGCAGGAAAACAAGTAAAGTTCAAGAACAGATCTTGAATGGGAATACAGTATTACCACTGGGGGTTTAGAAATGGGTGCAGGCATTTTTGGTTGTCACAATGATGAAGAGGTGCCATTGGAGTTTTCTGTGCTAAAGTCAAGGATTCTATAATCAGTGTCATCACACGGAAAAATGTCACCCCTCCAAAAATGCTAAAAGCACTCTAGTTGAGAAAAAACTGGAGGATACAGTTTACAAAAGGAAGCAGTGATAAAGGAAGTTGGAAAAGTGGGCTCCAATATCACACTGGACATCAAATGCCATGAAAATAAATGTGTCTTAATAGGCAATGGGAAGTCTTTGAAAATTTTGGAATTGAAGAATGATATGATCAATCTTTGACAGTGTTGAGAATGAGTATTATGATTCAACAAAATAAATTCAGTATTCCTTGGCAAGGTGATTGAGTTGGGGGAAAACTGGCAATGGGGAGGTAGGGAGACCAGTCAGGAGGACTTTATAGACAGAACAGATAGGAGAGAAATGATGGCAATGTCAATTTCTCCATGGAAGGAGGCTGGGACTCCAATACTTTATTTATATTCTTTTCTTCTGTAGGAAAACTCTTTTCTCTTTTCCTTGGAAATCATTAGCTAGTGAAACTTTCAAGTTTTTCTGAGGGTTTAATGCCTGGGAAAAGTAGAAAATTCTATCTAATCTTTCAAAGCCAGAATTTCTTCTACCCCAGTCTTCAGTCTGTCACAGTAACATTGCCTTGGGGGAGATAGTGGGAAAGCAAGCATCAGAAATGTAATTTCAGCAGCACACCTCACCCTGATTATCAGTAAAAAGCAAGCACACTGAACTGCTTCTCTGGGTCTACCTACCTGAGGTTGTCCGTCAAAACTGACAACACTCCAGTTCATGATTATGAGCCGCTAGCCCAGAAATACTAGGAAGTGATAGAATGGCAAGCACACATACACGCACACATATGCAAACATGCATGTACCCACACACCTACTCTTGTTACACCTGTTTTCCCCTAGAGCAAAATATAGGGAGGTAGCCAATTTATGATCTTGAGAACATTCATAGATCTTATATTTCTTCTTTTATTTATCTTTAGGTAAAAACCCAAATAGATGAAGACTGTTTTTTTTTTTTTTCCTGAGCTTGCTTTAAAGCAAGAGCTGGAAATGATGGACACACATGGGCAACCACACTGGCCAGCTCTGTATAGAGGACACTGATGGCTATGCAGAGAGCATGCTGTCAGAACCAGTAACATAGCCATTTCGCGTTCTTGAAAATGCTGTTGTGTAACTTCTCAGATGGGTGTCTGTAAAAATCACTTGATGTGTGTCATGTTAAACACACTCAGCAATTAATTGCTGTCCAACTATGTAAATCACAATGTTCAATAGGTTAATTCACATTGTTTCAAAAAGGATTTGCTATTTTCTCTTTTCACTCTGCTAACTTTTAGGTCCCCACTTACTTTTGTGTGGCCTTTTGTCCTTTATAGAATTCTGTAGTCTCTACTTACTATTTTCCTTCTCAATTAAAGAAAGGCTGTTCTACATCAAAAGTTGCAGACTCAAATCGACAAACTTAAGATAACAGGTCACAGAGGAGGCTGTAGTATACTAGGCAGAGCATGCCTAACTAAAAATATTCACAATTTAACAATCTCCATTCTGGACACACACCATGTATGTGCTGACTGTACTGGGCCCACAGATTGCAAGCTTGAGATCCCAGACCATAATGCTTCCTTCAGTCCGTTACCTCTTAGGGAGACTCTCCACAGCACAGTCAATGGAGGGTTCTCTTTGTTGGTTATACATAGTGTCCCCTGATGCTGGAACTTCTAAACTTCTTTTGTAAATTGTGGGGGTGATATGGTTCTTGTTTCAATAGGAAGGAAGCATATGCCAGTGTCCGTGGTACTTTTTACAAAGAACTGGGCTTTGTTCTGGATTCTGAATGGGCTTCCTTGTCTGTCAGATAACCAAAGGGAAAGAAAGGATAAGGAGTAGAGACTGGGGAAACTTCTTGGATATCAGCTGGCTGTCAACTTGCTGGCAGCTTACACAAACCCACAACAATAGCCAATGTGCTAGAAAGAAATTTACAGCCATGGGCAGAGTATGGTAACCATAATCTTGAGCACATACATTATTTTCTGATAAACTTATTCCCTGAAGCACAGTGATATTTCCCTTAATTAATTTTAGTTCCATATCTAGCCATTTGTTAAACTCATTCTGCAATTAGTTGGTGTAGGAAAATCTTCTACAGGTTAATTACGTGTTGTATAAAAGAGGATTTTCTATGTCCCATTTTCTCTGGGTTGCCTGTTAGATACCCATTTATTTTACCAGTCATTTATTATTTTATAAACTATTATTAAGTGCCTACTCATTCTTTACATAAAGAAAAAGTAAATAAAACCCACCCTGCCACTCATTCCCAGTATTAAGAATAATCTCTGACTTTGATAAACGAGGCTCAAAACCAAAGAGCTGTTTACTAAAGAGTAATAAGAATAGGATTGTGCCCACTTGTTGCTGCACCACATAAAGAAAATATATATTAAAATCTTACCATGTGCCAGGTACTCCTGTATCTCTCATAAACTGCATAGTAATTCTCTTAACAACTTTTAGGCATAGTTTCTTAATACAGGTGAACAAAATTTGTAACAGAGAAGTTATATAACTTCCGCAATTTCACAAAACTGCAAAGAAAAGACTCAAGACTAAAACACCGACCCCTCTGGTTCTACAGAACACTGTTCAATTTCAAAATATCCATAAATTATGGATTCTCTCATTAACTAGTTTTGTGTTTCCAAAGCCAGGCAACTGGTCTGATCGACTTTGTCTTCCATGAAATTGCTGGTTGTAGTGTTATGACAGGTGCTCTTGTATTATTTTATTTCCATGTACCCATGCCATCAGCGTGGGTAACTGGAAATGGAATCAACAGCAAGAAGGCTCTGACTGCTTCTCACTCAACTGAAGGGTTGCTAAACACACAGAAAATGGTACCCTCAAAATTTGAGCATTTTGGGTTACTTGCTTATTGAAAAACAACCTTGGTATTAAAGACATTCTTTCTGCAAGAATAGAATAATTGAAGATATATTCAGAGATGAGCAATCCTGGAAAGATAAAACCTAAGAATACACAAAAGCTCACCAAGATCAGAGACCCTGGGATTCAGAGCATCTGTATGGGCGTACTGCAGGAGGAGGCATATATAAGTACAATTCAGTGTGTCAGAGGTTGGTTCAGGTAGGGAGCTGCTTATGCACAGAAGTTCTGGAAGTGCCTCTCTGGGAGGGAAATGAATGGAATAAATGAGATACAGAAGTTCTAAGTACACATTTTTGGTCAACTACTCTTCTTTTAAAACAATTTGTTAGTATCTCATTACCTGACTTCATTCCCTCAGACAATTTCTGAACAGTGAAGTGAATTCACAAACTTAAAATAACTGAAGAAAATCTTGCTTTATATCTACATGAATAAAATGAAATAAATTCTTGCATTCTTGAAAACTGTTCATCATCCTTCATCTGAAAATGTTAGCCATCTGCTTTAATTTTGTAAACAACCTCATCTAAAAGTCAAAGATTAAATTATATTTCATTCCTGTTACTTTTCCTTCCCTAGAACATGAATATAAAATACAATATTTGTTTTCAACAATTCTTTAAGGAGAGCTAACTGAGATCACGGAGCTAGCTTAAGAATTTCTTTACTGGGTCCTGATTACTATAATTCTATAATAAAAGTAAACACAATTCAAGAAATCCTAGACTTCACTTATAATCTAGTAGGGCTTATTTGATGATACATCAAATGTAATTAGTTACTATCTAATATCACTATATCTACAGGAGATTGAAAAATAATGTTTCATAATGATGAAGTCATCACTATAAAATCCTCTGTGCCTTCTGAATCTTCAAACATTGGATTATATTTAAAATAGCTTGAATTGTGACTGTTATTTATGACTTTCTAGCTTCTGGTTTTAGCAGAGATTCTAAGAGGTAAATACAAGCATCTGACACGTACACAGGCAGCCATACGAGAGAACAGGAAAGAGGTTACTTAGGAACTCGGTACATTCGAATCTTACGACCAATTTTGTATTTTCTCTAAAACTCTATAATGTAGAAAATGCCTAATGAACCAATGATGCAGACAAATTTTTATGGTATAATTTCAGGAGAGAGATTGTGTGAAACACAGGTGCATATATAAACCAAAATTATAAATTCTGAAGAGAGGCCGTGTCATTTCAGTTTACTGCTGTACCCAGGCTTAATACCCTGAATGACACAGAATAAGGATTCAGTTAATATTTAGTATTTAGTGGTGATGAATACATGATTTAACTGATGCTGGAGAATGGGAATCTAAGTACTTCTCAGAGTTTTGGATTCATGCTTTTTATAGAGACAAGATGCCTCTGTGTTTAGAGCTCAATTATTCCTTCCAACACTACTATTTTGACTAAATATTTCAAAACAAAGTGCTAAGAGAAGATCCTTTGACCTAAAACCCATTTAAACTCTATTCTAATTGGTAGGCTCTAGAATCTGGAAAAAAAATCCATTTCAATTATTTTCTTAAACATGGCACCTGCAACATATATTTGAAATACAATGTACCCTAATTTCCCCTAAAATGCAATTCAAAGTTCAGTTTATTTAAAAATATAATGTCTGCTTTCTTAATAAAGTGGATGCTTGATTCTCCCAGTCTGATATTTCATTTATCGAGCAAAGGAACATCAGGCATGATATTCACTATTAACCTTCCCTAACTAAGACCTAGCCCAAATGAACAACAATACAGTTTCTAGAACAAGGTTCTGGCATGAATAAGAAGGCTGATATATAACTGTGAATTGAGGAGTACATGAATAGTATAGAAAAAAGCTGTTTAAAACAATATAATGTGGCTTATAATTTCAATAACAATATATAAAATATATAATATATATATGAATGACAAATGAATAAAAGCAAGCTATGAGTCCAGCTGAATGAACACAATATCTGATTTACTTAAGGCTACAAGAATCAAAGCCGACAGAGAGATATTCTGGCAGACCACTTCCCATTCTCACTATATGTTTTTTAATGTTTGACTTTAGGATTTCAGATCATTTTAGATTTAATTGGACCATAGGAATTCTCTTTATGCATACTATATGGTTTTATTACTCTTATTATCATGAAGTAACTACAATAAAAACAAACCGGCTTTAGTGCCTATAAATGTCCTTCATAAATATCTATATGCATCCATCTATCTATCTATCTCTTTCTCTACCTAATTATTGTTGTTATGTTTGGAATACATTAAATTGACCTATATGAAATGATTCCATTTAAGGCTGAATGAAGTAAACACAATATTATAAAGTGGCTACACCAAGAATCTTACCAATGAGTATAAGATGTTCCAGGAGAGCAGCAGGAAATTATTCTATCACTGTGACCAACTCCTGATAACATCTGGATTGAATTTTTCTCAATTACTACTTTATCTATAAAGTGAGATTCTGGATACCAAATTAAGCACTTGATCAAATGCTGTTGCACATCCAAAATTGTTTTCTGGGGAAATGAGGCTGCCTATTGACACCCTTGTTTTGAGGTGAACTAGTCCTCTATAAAGTGTCTTCAGTTTCATGCTTGCCAAGCATGGCAGTTGCTCATCTGGTTTCCAAAGCATGTACCTTATCTTCTGTGAGCAAAATGAAGGCCAAACCTTCTAGACTTTCATTATGTAGTACAATCCAGAATCTCTGCTCTTCAATTTCTAATTCTTCAAGTCAGAGAAGTGATTTTTAGGGAGCATTATCTAAGAGGCACACAGTCCCAGAAGCACTCAAAAATTTATTATCAGATAAACTTGGATCACATTTGCTTAGCCATTCAGAATTTAACTACATAGAGCTGCATTCTAATGTGATAGCTTCAGTTTGTTTCCAATGGTTACTACAAGAAAAAAAAAAGTTTCAAATCTAGAAATGTATTTGCTATAATTACTCAGTATCTGATATGGAAATAGGTAAAATAAATATATCACTATATTGTTACTATCATATACATAAATACGTAATATAGGATTAATTAATTTTATTCGATAACTTGAAAATTATCTCTAGGAGGTTAGTATATTATTATGTTACCAATGTGAATTCTGTGAGTAGTATTTTTTTTTAATCTTATGCCTCTTCCCCTAACTCAGATGGTTAGAATGTTCCATACTCATTGTATCAAGTAGTTACCGACATTAGAAATAAGATTTAGTTATTAGATTTTGAGTTTCAAAACCCAAAAGATATGGAAGATTGCACAATGAGTAAAAGAAATTGTTCTTCCTATCTCAGCTCCCTCTCCAGGGCAAAATTTCAAAGGGCTAGGAAGAGAAAGAAAAGTAGACACAAAAAAGATGAATCTAAATGTTTTTGACATCATTGAGAAAGGGTGCTTGCTTTACGGATGCCCACAGAACAAGCCCCATTGTTGGGAGAGAATGACAAAATTTTCAGATGAATTGAGGATCTCTAAAAGCAAGATCTGATGGGGCATGTGGGCTGAGAGCAGCTCACAGAGTTCTCCTTAGCCTAAAGCAGTACAGGGAAAGCAAAATTCCTCCAGTGAAAAATTCACAGAGAGCCTGCAGGCTTAATGCGTCCTTGCCATGAGGACAAGGAGGCTGCAGTGACAACCTGCAGGGACCAGTGACCACAGACCAGACAGAAAGAAGGAAGTCTCTGTGGGTACCGACAGGGATAGCTGATGACACTAAGGGCCAGATGGCCCCCCACCTGGCATTTTGTAGACATAGTCCTGGAGGAGAGTCGGTTAGGGCTGATTGAGATTGAGTTTCTGCCACTTGATGGAACTGGGGCCCCAAATACAAATTAAATTCAGCTAGAACAAAATGCAGAAAACTGGGTTTCTTGCATACTTGAATACCTGTGCTTATACACTGAGATTTCTCTCTGCTGTGTGTCTACAAATGACATATAGGCCAATTCCTATTGATCAAATATTGCATTCTAACTACTGTATTTACATAATATACCTAATTATTTTAGTTACCTACTACTCTGTTTCTTAACTAAACTACACATCATAATTACTTTATTCATAGATTACCCTTCATTCCACAATCATGGTATATATTAAAATCTACTATGAGAATATTTGTCTACTCTATCCTATGTTTCCTTTCTGTTTTTTTTTTTTTTTTTTTTTTTCTTATCCTCCCCTTAAGCTTGTCAACAATGATGGCGAATTTTTACTGGAAATAATGTATTCTTTTTCTATATGATAACAGTAGTTTATCAATCTCAAAAGTATATTCAGTTAATGGCCTTCCCTTCTCTTACTGTTCGTGTGTCTCTTTATTTTGGTTTTAGTCACTATACTTCTCAAGTCTGTAGTTATATTGTAATTGATTCTGATCAACATTTCAGCCTTCCCAGTCCACTCTTAGACCTATATCTTAACATTTTTTATCTGATTAGACCAGATACCACATGGCTGCAGATTCTAAATTCTGAACCCTAATTTTCCTTAATATAGTGCAGAGTACCTTAATGGTGCAGCCAACTCTGCTGGGGGCAGGGGGGCGGGCCTAAGAAAACATATCCATTGCCCAAATACTCAAACAAACAAACATATGGCAGTGGAAAGGAAAGAGGGGAAGAGCAGAGGATGGGCTGCAATGAGGCTGGCTACTCATACATACAATGGTTATATATGCCAGAAGAAATTATAGTTCAGTTTAGTGGTTTAGATCCATTTAAAAATTATATAACAATAATTATTATTATCATTATAAATTATTATTAATGTTCAAACTGAGTTTTGATTAGTCCTAAATTGCATGAATGCATACTTAATTTTTAAGTAAGTTTCTTCATTTATTATAACCATCATTACATTATGCATTATACTATTTGCTATAAAAATGATGAGATAATTTCCTTACTTTGTATCTAGTTACTTTTAAATTTTAAGAAACATTGGCTTTCTAAAGCATAATGCAAACGAGAAGGAATGAGAGGGTTAGCTAGTCTAAAATTTATTTTTTCTATTCTACACATAAATTTTAATATTTGCAAGATAAATTATTCATGTTTCCCCCTACAGATTAGATGTGAATAGTTTTCTACCATGCAAATATATCACATTCCTTTAAAAAAAAATAGTCTGTCAGTCCTGTGAGTCTTGAATAGAAGACAATGTGTCCTCTGACATCTACTAATGGACAATGATCACAGACTAGTGCAGGTGGGAAATGCTATTTCAGGGTAATAGCTCACACCTGGAAAGGTCTATTTTTTCTCTAAGATCTTTTTACACAGCAGTGAAAATAAACTAATTAGGTCAAAGCGTCACATTGGGACCCATGAGCTTTCATGGTCTCTCTCTGTTTTATCCCCACAAGAGGCAACTGTCCAAAGGCAAATAAGCAATAAATTCCAGCCAGAACAGGAGCTCTTGATTCAACCATTTCTCCTTTTAGTGTAGCCGCCACTGTGTTTCATTGCATTTGAATTCATGCATTTTTCACAAGGGAGAGAATAGGTATAGAGGAATAAAGAAGATGAGAGAAAGAAAAGAGAAATCAGGAAGCAATGGTGATTTCTACAACTATAGCCTCTGTTCAGAATCAAGGACCATGAGACCCTGCTTAGGAGAGAAGGTTTTCACAACCAGGGCTCAGGAGCTAGATTCTTTGGCTGCCCCAGGCATCTATGGAAACTATGCTCAAGGCAATGGGAAGTCCAGACAAGGACACACCTGCTTTTATTCCTTTGATAATTTCACCCACAGAACAAAAGGGAGGAAAAAAAAAAAAAAAAAAAAAAAAAAAAAGACCAGCAAGGACTTATCATCTTTCCTCTGGTAGATCCTTTCTGTGGTTTAGTCAGACTCTCCCTGGAGGCTCGGCCTCACAACCACCTACCCTTAGAATAGAGCTGGGGGATCTGAGAGAGTTAAGACATCCAATAGTATTGGACTAATTTTTACATGTTTCACCAGTGCTTCTTAATGCAATGAAGCAAGTTAGGCTTTGATTCATTGAGGTCCCTTAACAAAATCTTTTCTGGCTATTATTTCCCATACTTATAATTTAGGCACTTAAATTTTCCATTCACTTAACAGGTGGGTTATTGATCATCTATGGCACACATACACTGTATAAAATGTAAGGAGATGCAAGATTGTAAGATGATTGTAAGATGTAAGATTGTAAATGTAAGATTTAAGACATTCTATGCCCTCAATAGTGAGTAAATGGTAGGACACACACTTACCCTACATTTAACACAGGCTTAAAAATACATTTCTTTAAAAAACATTAAGTTAATAAAACAAAATTTTAAAATTAGATAGTCAATCTCATCACTCACTCTAACATGTCTTATATTCATGCTTCTTTACATATTTTACCTGTTTACAAAAACTATGCTCTTATATTTTAAACTTGTTATACTGTATAATTTCACATTTGCTCATGTGCTTAATACTGACCTTATTTTTGATGATTGTAAAAGTGCCATCATTCTTCTATTGTTTAGAAGTAGGTTAACTGGTTTTTATTAATCATCATTTCATTCAATAGTCATTTATTGAGCACTTAGTACATGTCAGGCAATAGTGCTGATTGTCAGGGATACATTGTGGTTTCTACTCCTAAGGAATAATCTAAGTAGGAGACAGACTTATAAACAAAGGATTAAGTACAGTGAGATGTGTGCTCATAGAACTCCAAGTAAACCACAAGGAGTTTACTTAGGACTAAGAAGACCAAATAATAGCCTATTTGATATAGTTCAAACCAATATAATGTATATGGAGCCCCTGATGATAGGAGACAGGCAGGGCTTGAGAGAAGACGTAATATTTGGGCAGAATTCTGAAAGAAGCTTTGGATTCATACAGTACATGGGCAAGGAGGGCAGTACTGCTCCACCTTTGTCTATTTTACTTCAACTAGTGTCATGATATCCTCTCAGCATTAACAATGACTCATCCCTGTAATCACACTCAATAAGTGGTCCCCACTCCCAATGAGGAAATGCGAACATCTCTAGGAAGGGGGAGGAAAACATTTTAATTTGAAGAAGCCTCTAGATGATAGTGATCACTATCCCCTCCTCTTCCTACCCAAATCCCCTTTCTACTATCTGAAAAGTCACAGCTAGAGGTGGGAGACCTACTCATCCAGTGTGATTGAAGCCCGGAGCAGCAACATGGGGAGTGGTAGGAGACTGAAGTGGAAACACAGGTAGGATTCAGACTGGGAAGGGCAATGAGAGTCAGGTTAGGAGGTTTGGCCTTGCAATTGATGGGGGACCATAAATGGTTTTGAAGTAGCATAGTGCAATGATTACATTTGTACTTGGAAGAGGACTGACAAGGAAGGGATTGCATATGAGACAAATAACTCTCCAACAGAGAGACAATGATGTTCAAGCTAAGGCAAGCGTAGAGGTGTTTTCCTTTGTTAAAATGATCAGGAATGGTGTTGCTTGGAAAAAAGTTATGACTATTTTCATTTCTCTTAAAATATATTTTCAATTTACTTACTTCAAGTGCTGTGAGTATAACACACATATATGTATGTGTACAATACACACATATAAAAGGTATGAATAGTACTCCATTTTATGACACGCCTCTCTAAAACCGAGTATTACCCATGCCATACTAGCCAAATAAGCCCACTGATATGATATATACACTGATAGGACTCTTTCTTAGGTTATCAAGAAAAATGTAGTGTCTATGTCAATAGTTCTAATGTACATATATAGTTGCAAACACATCTGAAAATGCAGTATGCAATTCTTGGCAGTCTTTATAGAGTCATTAGTATACCAGGATATATCTTGGAGGAGCTATCAGGATGAGTGAAGTATGAAAATACCTTCTCACCTGGTAACTGCTTGGAAAAAATCCTGGTATTTATACTGGGGGACAAAATACTAAAGGAACAAGTATAGACTATCTTCAAATATTTGAGGGTCTGTCAGAGTGAAAATGTTAATATTTGGTTGATTCATAAGACATATATAGGATGAATGAGCATACGTTTATTGCAGTTAAATGTAGATTCATCCTGAGGCCATGTATTTTAGGAATTAGAACTGAGCAACAGAGATTTATTCTGTTGTATGAAGTAATAACCCTCTTAACACTGCATATATCTAAGCTCTCAGGAACAGTTGGGAACAGAAGACTGTGTGTGTGTGTGTGTGTGTGTGTGTGTGTGTGTGTGTGTGAGAGAGAGAGAGAGAGAGAGAGAGAGAGATTGTTAAAGTGATCTATCTTTGATATCTATCAACAGACATAATTCAAATGCAGTGCCAGATAACATCAAAGTACAAGTCCTGGTTATTTATGGTAAATATGAAACTTAGGGTTATGGGCAACAAAAATAATGATGAGGCAAAATAAGCCAGAAGGTTTCCTTCCCCCAAAGTCACTGGAGGACTCTTCTTTCTCATCTGAGATAAGGACTGGAAAATGATCCATTCCCTGATTTTGAAAAGGCAGAAAAGCTTCCTGTTCTTGCACTCATTCCTTGCCCACTGCAGTCCACTGACTATGTTCAACAAGTTCACCATAAGCAACCTCCTTGATGGAAGGGAGTACCTTTCTGTCCTTACCTAATTGAATCCTCTGCAGTCACTGACACTTACCACTCCCTTCCAAAAACTAGTTTCCCTGGATTTTCAAAAAAAGTTGTTTTTCCACTCTCTTCCACTGGACTGTAAGCTCAGTGAAGGCATGGGTCACGTTTATTTTGTTTATTTCTGTGTACCTAGCTTTCAGCATAGCATGGGACAAAAAGTAGGCTTTCCTTGTCATTCTCCTTTGTCAGTCCATCCTTCTCTATCTGGCCTATAAATACAGGTTTTCCTAAAGCTTGCTTTTTTTTTTCTCTTAAATCAGATAGTGATTTCTTCTTATTTGTTCTTTGACTTGATGAATCATCTTCAGGATGAACACATATCCACATATCCACACATCCAATAATATATCCACATATCTAAACACATATCCAATATCCAAGCTGATATTCTAAAGCTTTAGATGTGAAACTTTTTGCTCTTTATAACCTTTTGGACACTTAAATAAATGAGGAACAAAGAGTTTTTATTTATGTGTGTTGTATTTATTAATACTTAGTATATTAGCTATTAAGCCAGAAATTTTTTAATTCCTTAAAAATAATAGTAAAAAATGTAATTGGTAATTGCCTATTTAAAAATGTTTTTATGATAAATATCTTAGAAAATAAAAAATTAGTGTAAGGTTGTGGTACATTTTTGTACATTGTTGTACATATTTGTAAATGTGTGGCTTAATAGAAGACAGATGGATACTCATACCCACATTCAACCTCTTATGATATGCTGTTTTGGTTGAAGTATAGTAAGGAAATAGATGGGAAAGGGATTAATATTTCAATAACCTTAGTAGGAATTATGGAAACTAAAATTTGGCAGGCAGTAGAGGACTAAAAGTTGATTTCAATGTGAAATCTGAAAACAGATTGTTATGTACTGAATTGTATCCTCCAAAATTCATATGTTGAAGCTCTAACCCTAACCCCCAATGGGACTGCCTTTGGAAACAGAGCTTTGAAAAGGCAATTAAGATTGAATGACTCACAAGGGCACAGCCCTAATCTAACATGATTGGTGTCTTTATAAGAACAGGAAAGATACCAGGGTTGTATATGCACACAGAGAAAAGGCTGTGTGAAGACACAGTGGCTAACCGTAAGCCAGGGAAAGACAATTCAGGAGAAATCCTATCTGCCGGAACCTTGATCTTAAACTTCCAGCCTTTGGTTCTATGAGAAGATAAATTTCTGTTGTTTAAGCCATACAGCATGTGGCATTTTTGTTATGACAGCACTATCAAACTAATACATAGATCAATGAGATTTTAGAACTCTGTAATGTTAAAACGCTTTCTATCTTTCTCTTTGAGTGGATCATATATCCATGCATAATTTTGAAAAATCATCCACAGGTCATTTGGAAAATATTGATTGAGATACAGATTTTCCAAATTTTGACATAATTCCTTATAATAAATCAAAAGTCATATTTTTTTAAATTATCATTATAATCTCATGAAGACTATCTTTATTGGATATCAAGCTTACAGTGGCAGATGCTAGTTTTCCAACTTTTTTACATTTACCTGAAAACTTGAATTTTATTATTGTCCACAAATGCTGTCACTGGTTTTCCTTGAAGTGAGGGACTGATTGCATTCAATTTCAACATGTCAGCCAGATAATGAGCAATCATGATTTGTCTAGTAGTTGTTCTCTCAGATAAAAATGGTGCACCTTGAAAAAATTGGCTAGTTCAGCTTGCAACCTAGACAATCACATAAGTATTTTTGTTTTCTTTTTTCCTGAATACAATCTGTATGTGTGGCAAGTTCTTTTTGTGTACTTCCCATTTGCTCACAAGATTATTAAAAAGATAAGTACCCAAGGATTGACATTTGACATTTGATAAAATTAGTATTTTATTGGCTTTTAGAAGTTTTGTTTTGTTTTGTTTTTCTTTTTGTAAGTGAAGAATATAATTACAACTGACTACGGCTAAACTGCCAAGAGTCGTCGCTGGCATGGCGTGTGCACTGTGAGCAAAAAGACCAATGCAGTGGAAAACAGAAAATAACACCTTAGTAACGTAATGAAATTAGAGTTGATTGTGTAGATTCTCAGAAACATTCTGGGAGCCTTAGAGGTCTGTGGACCACACCTTGGTTCTTCATAGAAATCTCACATTCAAAAGATCCAACATTGAGCTAATTTTCTTCCCACTTAGGTCTGAGCCTCTTTCTTATTCTCACCTTGTTGGTAGGTACTCCCACGTACCTATTTACTTAAGACTGCAATCTAGCATCATCTCAATTCCCTATTCTTGGGTTTTGTGATGGGGAATCAGGATAAACAGAGGGTAACAACAGTAGAGGCAAATCAGAGGATTTTTATTTAACTCCACCTAACTGTTCATTCTTTGTCATTTTCACATATACATCAAACTTTACGATAAAGCAAAATAAATATTCACTTTCTTAAGTATGCTACTCTTTCTCTTTAGACTCCTAGTCAATGCTTATGTTATCCTCTCTGAGTGAAGCATTCTTTTCTCCCGATATTCATTTCCCACTCCTGCCCTTTTCATGCTATGGTCTCACCATAGGTAACACTTCATCATTGTCTGATTCTGCTCCCATAGCATCTTTTATCACAGCATTTATTACAGTATATTGGAATTGACTGTTCCATTGTATGTGGCCTCTGTTGTATCTTAAGCAATATGAGGGCAAGTACTGTTAGAAGTTGTCACAAAATCACCTAAGGCAGTTAGCTGTTGCTGTGGTTTTATAGAATTTTAATTGTAGAATAGATTTGTAAAAACTGAGTTGATATACATAATATAAAATGTCAAGTTGAGGATGATAAATATGCTTTGTTTTAATGCCCTTTGTTCAAGTGTTTATAGTATTCAAATTGAAAATATAGCTCTGAGAATTTAATAGGAGTTGTTTTATAATTACACTGTTTCCATTCCCTAAACTTTCAAATAAGATATAAACCAATTAAAATACCTAAAGCTTGTCAGATTTACCTTATAATGTAGCTCATTGTTATACAAAATAGAAACAGGAACAATTTTATGATCATACAAAAGGATACTATTGCCACAGAAATGTATAGTCTTGAAAGACTTTCAGACATGTCAAGGAGTGAAAGGAGAGCTAGATATAGGGATCTTTCTCAATTATTAGATAACTGTGTTATCTCTGCTGAGAAAACAGTAGAAGTAGCAATGGAGTAAAAGAATACTCTAGCAGCAAACAACAGTTGGATTTTTTAATTAAAATACATCAATATTATCTTTTTACTAGAGTTAAACAATTACTTGATATAAACTTTCTTATAAATATGGATAAACATTTCTCACATTTTTTTACATTCTTAGATTTTAATTTTTGTTTCTCATATAAAAATATACATTTGCTTTCAGCTTTCAATACTCCAGTCACAATTCACTGCACTTGATACCAGATCTTTGGCATTGCCATAGTAGTAGGTGAGTCCTACTACTATGTCCTTCCCATTTGTAATGGTTAATGGTCTGAAGAGCTTTCTCATGTGGAGACCAAACGTGGTTAGTCCAAAGCTCAGGCTAAACTTCATCAAGAGGTCCTGGTGAGCTGAATTATACTTGAGTGTGCAGTGTGGTCCAAGGGGCAGACTGATGTGGCTCTGCTCACAGAAGGACATTTCTGAACATGGCAGGGGCTGTGAGAGAAGGGGAGGAGAAATGAATCATGTCCCATGCGTTAGGAACTCTGGATCCACATGGGGTTTAAATTTGTATGAAATATTGACAGATGCTGGTTGATGACCAAAACAGTAAAATGACACTGACTTAGGAAAAGGAAACAGGAAAGGAACTATTAGGAATACACTTGGGGATTTGCCCCAAGACCATTCTCTATGGCAGAGAGAGACTCTGAAGACTTGAAAAAAACATGATGAGCTTAATATACCAATCTGGGCTTTTTCCGTATCCTTTAGGTGCACTTGACAATGAAGACAATTCCTTTGAAGATTTTGTCACTGGCAGAAGTAATATGTAATAAAAATGCAAGGAAGACTTGCAAACAAAGAGTAGACCACCCCTTACAATATTCTCTAAAGGGAGTCAGTCATGCATTCTAAAGTGGCAGGAAGTATGATGAAAGCATTTTAATTTAGCTTTGTTACTTTTTAAGAGTCAAACCCAAAACTGACCATCAGAATTTTAAACCATATTCCAATGTTATGTAAGTCTCTTAAAATACGGAGAAATCCTAAATTGTTTCTTCCATCTGATCTGTGTGAAATGAACATCTCTGTCTTTTAAACATAAGAGAATGTTATGAAAATTAAATTTGGACAGTATTTTATATTTTTGAGAGTTAAAATTTTAAAAAATACATTAAGTTTAAGGAAAGATATGTCTAGGCAACAGAATTTAACTTTTATTTCTTCCTTTTATTTAGTGAAGCATTATCATTGCACACAAATTTAAATATGTGCTCTGCTCCTTTCAGATGTAGGAGGTATCTTCTTATTCATTTTTTTTAAATATGGTCGATTTCTTTTCATCATATCTAATGATTTATTGTTGCTTATAGTTCAGAAGATCACATTCAAAACAAAGTTCCTCATAAGAACCACACAGATTGGTCTGTAAGTAAAATATGATTTACACAAACAAAACCCACAAAAAACCCACACAGTTGGCTGTCCCAGAGAGGTGCAGAGATGGGACAGAGGCTGCAGGCTGCCACAGTTTCTGAAAAGAAGTAGGAGGAGGGCCCAGGTGGTGACTAAACCACAGACTTGTAACAAGCAGTTCAAGAGTGCCTCCAATATGATGCAGGGAGACCTGCAGGGTCGGGTGGTTCCTGTCCTCCTCCAGGATGCTCCAGGTATCCTTAAACTTACTGGTCAAGAGCAGGAACTGACCCAGCAAGTCACCGGACATCAAACTTGCAGAGTTTCCGAAACTCGTGATACACTTGCTGCATGCTGACCCCAGGCCATCTCCGGACACTGAAGAGGAGGACGAAAGGTTGGATCCTGGGGTAATCCAGAAAAATTAATGTTAGGGACCCGGGCTTGGATAAGATTCACCTGGTTCACACAGGGAGCCAGCTCATGGATACAGCAGAAAGGAGACCTCAGTCATGGCACGAGCACCCTGCACCCTCCATAAGAGCAAGTGTGTCGCTTTCAAAAGAACTGATTCAAATCTATCGATCACAGCCTTACAGGGATACTCAGTCTCAGTGTACAAATTTCACACTTGCTTGCATGAATAATCATTGACCCAAAATTTTTGGTAGGATTCAGGTCATTGTTTAGGACTTCATAAACTTATAAAAGATTTGACACCCTTGGGAAATTCACTTCCTTCCAGATATCCTTTGTCACATTGTCCATGTCGATGAGAACAGGTTGTGGATATTCAGCTTGAATTGATCACGTTGTGGTTTCCTCACTTTTCCCACTATTATTCCCTGGTCTCTCAGTCCTGTCCAGATGTCAGGGATGGCCTGCCTCAGCACCAGCTGGACCTCAAATGCCTGGAAGCCAGCAATACCAGGGAGAGTCATCCAGTCACCCTCCTCCACCAGGTTCAGCCACCATGTCACCTCATCAATCACCACCTTGATCCAGTCTTTATCCAGAGAATTGCAAACTCTCCAGTTCCCAATCAGGATGTTGTGTTAAATGTTCTTCTTCTGTTCTTCATTCATATAAGGGATCCCATTTTTGAGAAACTTGTAGTCGAAGCCATACTGATTTATATATAACAGTTATATATAAACAAAGAAGTTCACAAGTATTATTTTTAGGACATTCCCTTACTTCTAAAAGAAAATTGACAAGTTCTAAAATACACTAAGAGGACAGGAATAGAGAATGTAGAAGAGAGAGGAAAGTAGAAGTTGTTGAAATTTAGAGGAAATTTTTTTTAATTTTTAAAATTTTTAAAAAAGAAAAGTATCAGTTGAACTGATTGAGAAGATAAATCTGCCTATTCCCCCACAAACCAGGTATAAACATAATCTGGCATGGCACCAGGGCCAGGATTAATGTGCTTCCTGTATGTCTATGAAAAGAATAATGTAACTTTGGTGAGGATATAGTCTAGAAAGCATTCCCATTCTGGGATTTTGTAGCATGCTCCTGGCACAGTGTTGTTATGCTAAACAACAATGGGAGAAGTTGAATAGAATTGCGTTACAGAGGAAACCCCGTGACAGAGCATCAGAATGGAAAATTGGCTCAGTATGAAGGTAGCTAGATGGACATCAGTGGTAGCTGCCTATTATATAGGTGATGTTGGCACTGGAGTCACCATGAAGGCAGGATTCATGTGTTTATTTCAAATACTTCATCACTGAATGTCACATTCCTTAACATATTAATTCCTCAAAAATAGTTACTGTTTGAATAATGTTGAGAAACACTGTCTCAGCCAAGCATCACATAATCTGTGGCTGTGGCAGGGTGTGTGTGTGTGTGTGTGTGTGTGTGTGTGTGTGTGTGTGTGTTATATCTTGTGTATTCATTCCAATATCCCTTTGCTAAGTGGCAAGATGTTCTGTATAATGGGAGTGAGTAGGGCGAGAAGTACTTCTAGTAACCTAGATAGAGGGGGCGAGCTAAGAAATTACTGTTTATTACTGCATTTTTTACTCCATTATATGCTCAGTTTGCACCTGTTATATAAATATAAAGATAGCAGAGAAGAACATAAATAAGAGGAAAAGGCATATACAGATTTGCAATACAAAAAAAACTAATTATGTAAACCTTTAAAAAACAACAGGGAGAGAGAAATGATTCTGAAGTTTCACTATAAAGATGGAATCAATTTGTTCCCCTTTTTAGTCAACTCTGCCTTGAAATATTTTTTTCAGGCCAAATCTGTGATAGCAGCAGATATTAACTGTGGAAATAAACTACAAAAATGCATGTTGCACTAAAGGACAAATATAGCTAGCTCTGTCTCAAAGCTGTGGAGAAAAAATGTCCTTCACTAATTTGTCTCTAGATTAAGGGGTAGATTAAACTTGATTTCACATCTATTGTCAAGTAAGTTAGCAATTTAGTTGTAACTTCATTTATTTTTATGCCTTTTCTTATTTTCCCAAGTAGCTAGGTTCAGATTTTTTACATGGGGCTGATTTGTGGACTGTGCCCATTAAGTAGAAGATGAGGTCAAATCCATCTGTAGGAAGACATTATTCATTAGAAAGGGGATCTATTTCAGGAGACATTGTAGGAAACTGTATAGCTCCAGATTAAATATATCTTTCTTTCTATGGAATCTCTTCTTGGCTTCCAGAACTTGGCTGATAGCCATTAATAGAAATGAATGTGACCAAAATACCTCACCACTTTAATTTGTTGTGATTGATCTGTATGGCAGTGCTGATAACACCATCTTAATTAGTTGCAGCAAATTGTATCTGACGAACCATTAGATAACATATTCATTCTTTCCATAGAGGTCTTATGCTGAACCAGATTCTTTACATTCTTTATCTCATGTATTCTTCATTCAGTTTTGCCAAGTAGTAAATATTATCTGCAATGTGTGGATGATAACCTTAGAGAAATTATTGACATGCATGGGATCACAATCCCAGCAGTGGCAGTGTTGGGACTTGAATTCCAAGGATCTTTCTGAAGCTCCTCTTCTTAGCCACCAAGCTACAGATAGTCAAGTGTATGTTGAAATAATACCAACTTGTCATCAATATTAACATAAGCTGTAACAGTTTCTCACATCATAGCTAGAGCCAGAATTTAGAGGAAATAGAGTAATTAACCATTTGCTGAGTAGTCTATAACATAACATAGCTTTTCAGTATTTTTTTCAAGTGAGAAGAATTGGGGAAATGTTTTATAGTTAAGCCTAATACAAGCAGGCAAACTGGATTTAAAAGGTTGTGAGAATTTATATATCCAAAATTGTTATATCTTATTTTGTTCAAGTTGGGTTAAAATGCTCTGGTAGGAATGAAGAGTAAAATCACTAAAAGAAGCAGTTTGGTTTTGATAGAAAGTCAAATTTTAAAATGCCAGCAATATGTACCAGAACAGGAAGGGTTAGTAAACAAGGCAATAAAATGTATCATTTTGTTATAAGAGCCAGTAATGCTGCCTGAGTATAATGGGTTCTTCCAGAGAGAGAAATATTCCCTGCCTGTCATGGAGGGTAAAGGAAGACAAGTTAGCCCGGTTTCAACTGTGTCCCATCTTAAATAGGGTGATTCTTGTGTTCAGACCATGTAAAAAATCTACAAGCAGCATTATGGGAGAAATACAAACAAACAAACCCAGGCATCAATTTCACTGTGATCTATGAGATTGATCTTTAGGAGGGCAGTATGTTCTTATTTTTGCGGTAAAGCTGAAGGTTTGGTCTGACAATCTACATCTGACATCTCCAAAGAACTGCCTACCCCAGAGCCTTGCATGTAATCCAATTTAAAAGGAAAACCTTTTAGATAGTACTGAGCCAATGAGTAAATCCTATTCACCTGCAACCCTCCCAATGGTATGCCCCCACGTTAGAAAGAAGCACTCATAGGATAGTTGGAGGGGCCAATGAGACTGATAGGGAGAATTTTCTAAGACAGGAAGGTAAGTAAATGACTACCCTTCTGGTGGAGGGGAAGTACTTGGGGGCAGAGCAAGTCAGAAGTCAGACATCAAGGTCTCCATTTAGAATCAAAACAATAAGGTGGTGAAAACTGACCAGATGAGTTTGGGAAAGTCTCACTGCAAGGGATTTGTTTCTTTCTTCTCCTCTAGGTGTAACCCATAATGACTGCAAGTTGCGGAGGGAAGTCCCATATTCAGCAGGGCTCTGACATTACGTGGCAGCAGTTTAGAAATGGGTGAGGAAAGTTATCAGTGCAGAATGGAGGCTGGGACAAAGACTGCCTTGCAGAGTGCTCCTTTGCAAACATGGAACATTCTGAGCAGAAGGAAAATAGCAATTAGATGAATTTACTCTGATATTCTATCTTGACTCTTGACATAGAAGACATCCTCCAAACCTTGCAGAGTCCCAATAGGTATGGGGGAAAAGCTGTGTTGAGAGCCAGAGGACAGCCTTGGAGCTACCTTCAAAACAAACAGAGCAATGAAGTAGCTAAGACTATGAGCTAGAAAGCCCAAAGCAGGGGCCAAACAGAAGAAAGGTCTCAGCCTTAGGTTTTGCCTCATCTGTAAAAGAAGAGGTGAAATACAGAGAACTGGCTAGGAAGGATGGGAACATAATGATTCTCCCCTTGGTTAGTTTCAGCATTAGGGGCTGCAAACACAGAGTGTTCAAGAACCAAAGCAGGGTCAAAAATGCATTAGCAGTTACCAACAGATGCCTACAGAAGAGATGAGACCCACTGTACCACATGAGGGTGGGGCAGCATAAACCTAGGAGATAGCCCAAGCCAAATGGATCCTTCTCCAATCTCAAAGAATAATTGCATACATGAAGGAGGGAGAACATGGGAAAATAGTTCTGAGGGTGACTTTGGGATTTGAATTGATTGCATATTGTCTTGAGACTGTTTTGACAGGTTTTGAAGAAGAATATCAAAGGTTTTAAATAAGAAAAGTTTGAAAACCTTATATTCGTTTTCTACCAGCCAGAATGGTAGGGCTCATGAGGATATTTAGATCACTTATAGAACATAAAGAGAGTACAGATTTTGGCTTATCTGCATTAGAGTGCAAAATTTCAACCATGCTACATATGTCAGACCCAGATGAGAGGATCCACCCCTTCACTCTTTTTCCACATTTAGCATTTCATAAACTTAGTAATTTTCCTAAAGATTTTGTAAGGAAGATGCACTAAACAGCCTTCTGCTATTCTGCCATCCTGCTGGATCTCTACAGTAAATCTCTCAGCAGCCATGCCTCTGACGTGTGGCCCCCCAACCATGCACAACTTTCGAAAAAGTGACCACCAGTCCACCACCTCCCACTGCTTTTCCTGAGGGGAGCAGTTTTGTCAGTCTAGCTGGTACTAAGATTGTGGATAGAAGGGTTCTATCTTGCTATCTAAGCTTTAAGTACAATAGCCTACCATTTTGAAACTTGATACCTCGATAAAAGGACACAGCCTGAAATGATAACTTACTATTTGTACAGCTGTCACTAAAAATGGAATGCTGTATGAACTGAGGTATAGGAATACAGGAGGTTGACTGGTTCGGGCCAGATTCACGTCAAATAGTGTTTCTAAATGATGAGCTTTCAATGTGGCTGAAAATTAACAATCACCCATGTATCTTTGGAAAAAAACATTCCTAATGCCATCATAGAAATCTGGTCCAATAACATAGTAAAAGGTTTATAACACTTGCACATTGTTTTTCTCACAAAATAGCACTGGATGAACATGCTGAGGTCTCCATTATTCAGAACAGAAACTTGAGTTTCGACGAGGTTGTCATGTGTG
The DNA here is from genome assembly GCF_018350155.1 of Leopardus geoffroyi. Classification (NCBI taxonomy): domain Eukaryota; kingdom Metazoa; phylum Chordata; class Mammalia; order Carnivora; family Felidae; genus Leopardus; species Leopardus geoffroyi. The sequence continues at coordinate 138,480,329 of NC_059331.1, read as the reverse complement.
CAGGTAGGTCACTTGACTGGAAATGCTGATGTATCCTAGCCACAGACAAGGGCTTTGTCCTGTACTTTTATTTCTAGGTAAATTGTCTAACCTTTCTGAGCCACAATTTTATCATCTCTAGGATAGAGGTAATTATCTACATTTAGAATTACCATGACAATAGTGATAACAGTGCTCAATTCACATATAAAGGACATTGACATTATTGTTGTTGTTGAGGGATGATCATCACCTCTCAGCCATATCTGACATTAATGAAAATGGCAGGCACTTGAACTGCATAAGCTACAATTAGGATATCTAACAATGTCAAGTATAATCTCATAACTTAAAATGTATTTCGGTGACATATTCATTACTGTTATTGATAGTTTTCTGATAGGTTTGAATACCTGTCACATTATTAGTGATCATAATTATAATTGTAATTGTAACAATTATAATACACTGTTGTTGTTATAGCAATATCACCCAGCACTCCAATTTGTTCTCATGTTTCTGCTCTTATATAGCTCATGATTTTATGTATGCCAAATGATACAGTAAATGCTTGATTCCTATGTTTTTAGTTTTCAGAGGTGTATATTTGCAGCAATCAGCTGGAACATGTTTTTCTCTTCCTTTGATTTTTATAGTTTTTTTTTTTCAATTTGAATTCAATTTTTCCCCTCTTATCTATACTCAGGCAATGAAAATTTATCTGGTCTCCTCAGTCATCAAGAAACAAGGTGACAACATTATGGATTTTGCTTCACTGTCTACTGTGAAGGTTGATCAGCTACCTCTTTGAGATACTACCCCTCTCTCCCTCTTCATTCCAGATGGATACGTACCTCCTTTGCTCATATTGTAAGCATGCAGTGTCTCCCTGTTGTTCTGAGGTATGACTGTCTCCCAACTAGTTATCTGAAGCCAAACCCATAAAGTATCCTGGAAACTGCTGTTTCAAGAGGAACCACTGTCCACCTCTTCCTCTTTCCCCTCTTTAATTTCTCATTAATTCTGCAAATAATTGTTGAGCACCCACAACCTACCAGGCAATGTTATATTGAGTGTCTTCTATTTACCCACTAACTATAGGAGGTAGTAGGTTCTTGTTTATGAATTCTTTGTTTCTCTCTGTTTTCTATAAGTTTTAACTTCTGAATAGATATAAAAATAAGATAGCTATAATATCTACTTATAAAAATATCTTTCTTGCAGTGCAGTATTAATCATTACTAATTACAGAGTAATTATTCTAAACTATGCACTAACTAAAGGCTTTGCATGAATTGATCATATATAGTTCTCCTAACAACACTAATGCATATCTTTTGTCATAATTTTTAGAAAAGAACCAGATTTAGAGAAATTAGTTAATTCCTTAAGGTCAAACTGTAAGAACCCAGTAAAAAACAGAAATCAAATTCAGAGAACTGGACTTTTAACTATTATGCAAAACTGATGGCTCTTCAGTTCTTGATGCTCTTCCCAGAGTTCAATTAGTAGCACTCAGGGAGAAGCAAAAAAAAAAAAAATAATAATAATAATGATAATGATAATAATAAAATTTAAAAAGCATGCTTCCATTTTTTTCCCCACAAGCAGTGAGAGGCACTGGGACTGAAGTTTATTTAAGCCAACAAAGTTTATTTTTCCCAATTCAGTTTCAAAAGCCTGATAATTAGTGAAATTAATTCTTAGGTTCTGACCATAGGTTGCAAACATCGGTTTTTGATGGTGTTTTTGGTTTTAACTTTTTCTGTGTCCTAATGGGAGAGGATCTATTGGGTTAGATAGACAGAAATACAGTCACAGGTATACACACATAATTCTATGCCTATATATGTGTATGTGCGTTCCCAGGCACATGAGCACACAGAATTGGCATAGGAGAGCATCTTCATCACTGCGGAGTTTTCCAAGTCCCACTCCTAGATATCATTAAAATGCTACCTGATGACTAATGTACGCATGGAATTCCAGGCCTGTGTGTGTGTGTGTGTATGTGTATTATATATACTCATAAATCTCCCCCTACAGCCATTCCCCACATTGTCAATTAAGGTGCTCCAGTAGTTATGGACCCATTGTGGATTGGCTTCCAGAGCGGCTTCATATTGGATCCTCCTGCTAGTCAGCTGGATTCAAGGGAGATTCCTTTGTACATACAAATGCCTGTAACACGTTGCCAAGACAAATGGGATTTGTCTATATTCTAAATATACTTAAATCTCACAGAAATCATTTATAAAGGGTTTTCTTTTCTTTGACCATTTAAATTTTATTTCCTAAAAATTGCAGAAACCATGGGAGATTCGCAGCGGCCCCTTCAGCAATGCATAGCAGATGGGAATCAGAAGCTTTAATAGATGCAGGAGGATAAAGTTGCCCCTCCCTAGTAGTAGACCTTTTATTTCAGGATAGACAGTGATCCAGGTTTAAAAATGACTTGTGGGTGATATATATAGGAAGTACAATATGTTCCAATTTGACAACAGGAACAGTACTTTTTTAGAAGAAAATATAATGCAGGGATTCACTCATATTCAATTATATATTTTTAAAAAGGCAGAGGGATTCAGTGGTACAGTGATGAATTATTTCACCAATGGAGGATTTGGGGAAGGGCTATCTGACTGAATATTCAGGAGAGAACAAGTGTCAATGTAGCCAAGCAAGTGATTTAACTCATGACTTTTTTTCCCACTGAATTTCCTGCCTGCTGGAATAAATTAATGCCTTATTTTAGCAATGGGTAGGATATTAAATCAATGGGATCTGTTTAATGGAACAATTAAGTGAAAAAAAGAGTACAATCGCTGGTGGGGGGTGTGGGTGAGAGACCAGATGGCATTCTCAGTTAAGTTTCAGATTCTCTAGGCCACTGCTTTTACCTGAGTGCCCCTCCTCACTTAATTGATACAGTGGTGAGGTGGGGTCAAGCATCTAGCCAGGCTAAATATAAGCCTGGTTAAATGTAAGCATAGACTGGGGAACTAATAAAAAATACCCATGTCAGGGCCCATTCTGAGACCAATTTCAGCAGAAACTCAGTGGGGAGCAGGTGATGAATGGGTATTTCTAAAAGCCACTCTGTCCAGGGTGATGCTAATAAGTAGCATGGGTTGAGATCTGTTGGTGTACTGGATGTGAAGGTGGACCTTGGTTGCTGAAAGTTGTCTGTTCTTAAGCTACATTTTTCTAAATCACAAGATAATCTCTCCTTAGCTTTTCTCATTTATCAGGTTGCAAAAATAATAAAACGTGCTTATAAATCTTACCAAACACTCCATTTTGTGAAATCATGGCAATTAATGTATGAGCCCCTTTCTTCATTATCACAATGAAGATATAACCTTCTGAAAGGCATCCTTGTTTATATCTAGACAAATGCTTGCTGAGATCTTGGCATTAAGATGATAAAGTTAAGCTTCTACTCTCTCTTAATAGGATTTAGAAAGAAATAGATTAATATCACAACTGAGATAGAAAGTAGAATTGACCTTTTGTATTAAATGAAGGGCAATCTAAAAAAGTTGTTCTATCTTAAAACAAGTAAAATACTTCATAATCCAACCAAAATCATTTCTTAGATCAGTTTTTACCAAGTGGCTTTTTAGTGGTTTCTTTGAAGTGAATATTTTATCATATTTCTGAAATTTGTGAAAGGCCATTAAAAGAAGTCTAGAATGCCCAGTGTTAAATCTACACAGCAGGACCTAGATACCTGGTTCAAAGAAATTAAGTTTATATCCACCATAAGCCAGATCTTTTTCTCTCTTTGAACTTTGGATTCTGTGTTGTGCTATTCCCACTGACACCGTAAATTAAAGGATAAAATGGTGACTTTTCACTCTGCTTCCCATAATGATGTATTCTTAGCTGAGCTTAGGTGAGAAATTTGAATGTTTCAGAAAACCAGATTGCTTTCTTTCCTGCCTCAGGGACCAAACTGGCACAACACAGGATCATATATCATTCCAAAAAATTTATACTTGCTTACAGTATTAGATTTTGTTTTAGCCTTTTATTTCTTCTCAACAGATTTTTCACAGCCACAATACTGGAGGCTGTTTCTGAAAACTGCTAATTTTTAAAAATAGACCAGTCAACCAAATTAGCAGGATGACTGAGGGAGAACTTTATTAGGGAGTGAACAGCCGTAAGGTTTCAATAAATCTTTTCAGTCATCTGAAAAAATGAAAAGCTTGGAGGGAGGAGGGGGGTGGGGCATGATTAGCTCAGATTTATTTAAACAACCAAGAAAGTAAATGCATGATTTGGTATAAGTCCCTTTGAAATTTTATTTCCATAGACTATTTCTTGCCTGAGGGGCACAATCATTTTATGTGATACTATAGATTTAGCAAGTAGATGTCCAATCTATTAGGGATTATTTATTTTAAAATACTTATCAGGCTCACTCAACCTTTCCCTCATCTGCGAGCTTTCTAAACACCTGCATTATATATAGCTCATTGCGTTATAGTTTTTTAAAAGTTTTAAAAGTTTTCCTTGCTAGTTGAGTCCCTCCAGTACAGGGCTTATGTCTTTCCTTTATGCCTGGCATATGGTAGGGACTTGAAAAAACATTCACTCAATTGAAATAAGGGCTGCGTTACTCTTTGAAAGTACAATTTCGCTTATTTTTTTTAATGTGGATGACTTCCCTGATAGATTGTGAGATTTTCAAAAGCATAGACTGAGTCTAGCATTATAGTAGGCACTCAGTAAATGCTTATTTCTCACAAAATTGTATCATTATTTTGATATATACTTAGAATTGTTAAACCAGCTTTTATGGGAAACATTTATAGGGTATTGTAAATTTATAGTATACTTCCAAAGTCAATTGCAGGAGACTAATCTTATTTGGAGTGTCAAGGGAGATTTCTTTGAAGAAGTGATATTTGAGCCAAGATCATAAAAACAGATCAGCAAGAGTGGTGGAGAGGGATGTATGTGTGTTGGAGGTGAGGAAGCACAGATGAAATAGAGGCAAGAGTATGTGCAAAGGTCCTGACATAAATAGAAGGTTGACACATTAAAGAAACTGATAAAAGACAGTGTTGCTGGGGCACAAAGTAGGGAAGGATGGTTTTAAGCAAAAAAAGGTCAATAATAATACTTGCCTTTCCAACTCCGTTATGTATACAAAGAGAGAGCCCTAAGAAAAGATGTGGCCAGATAGGACACTACTGAAGCAGTCCAGGCAAGAGAAAATGATGGCTTAAACTTGGGTGTGATAATGGTGGTGATGTTGAGAAATGCAGTGCCTCAAACATAGTCGAAGGTAAAATCACCAAGGCTTGCTAATGAATTGAATTAAGCGTGAAAAGAAAGAAGATGGACAGGATGTCTCCTCTTTCTGGCTTTGTAAACAGATGGATGGTTGTACTTTTCATTAAGGAATGAAACACAAGAGGAAGGCAGGAGTGCAATATTGTGAAACTCGGTACATATTGACATTGACATGCTTCTGAACTTCAAGTGGTAATATCTGGAAGACAAATGATGTACTTCTCCAGAGATGAGTAGAGAACTGGGCTAGAAATATAATCAGAGTCATTGGCATGAATGACTGGTTTTGAGCTGAAGCCATACACTGGGCTGAATGGCCTGGGATGAAGTATAGGATGAAAAGGAAAGAGGAGGCCTTTCACTGAGCCTGCACTACCCCAACACTTACCAGAAAGAGAAAAATGGGCAAGCAAAGAAAATTGAGAAGGTGGGTGCAGAGACGTAGGAGGAAAATGAAAAAAAAAATTATGATGGTATAGGCAAAAGAACACTACAGTGCTGCAAGAAGGAAGGTGTGGTCAGCTAAGCAGAAGACCCAAAAACTTCAACTATACTTAGTAACACGCTGGGATAGAGTGGATGGTGCTGATGAGAAAGTCACTATTGAATAGCTCCCTAGACCTGTTCACTTCTCTATATCCCATATCAAATAGAAAACTTTCACACGTAAGAGGATTTTATTTTATCTTGCTTAGGTTAGGTTATGTTTGGGGAATAAATGGAGGATCAGGGAAGTTGGGGTATTATAGAGAATAGAGAAGGCTTGAAATAATCTTTTCAGAGGGTGGGAGACACAAAATGTGGTGGCAATGATAGTCTAGCTGAGGTTAATAAATATATAATAATTACAGTGGCACTAATTTTATGTGCATTGTTATTGTGTCTAGCTGAGCCCAGCTGCACACATGCAGGCCAGATAAAGCAAATAGTTGGCTTCATCAGTGGTTGATGATTTTCATGATCAAAAAGTCAAAGCCATTGGGGCAAGGGAATTTTGGATGTTGTCATAAACTTATTGACATAATGATCCATCCAATTTAAGCTGGTTAGAAGAAGATAAAAACAGAAGGAAAGAGCAGGAGCAGCTAATGAATAAGGTGAAGCCTATGATAGTGATATGAAGTTGCCTGATATCATGAGAGTATGGCAGAATGATCTTATGGGGAAACCTCAAACATCAATCTGATGAATAAAGAGAGGCCAATAATAGAGGTATCAAGGAAATGGAGGTCACAATGAAGTAGAAAAATAATCATATAGGGAATACTTCAACAATAAAAGTTAAACTCTTCAAAGTATGATGCTTAGTGATTTCTGGAGGAGACAGATTTTGGGGGGACACCTGTAGAGCATGGCTGTGCAACTGGTTGCCCAAAGTGTAGCAAAGAATGTTACAGGACGTGAGGAGGTCAAAACGAACACTAAGCTCTAGTAACTAGAGTATTGTAAGGGTCATCATATGAACGTGTGCCAATGCACATGGTAGGAAGGAGATTGCAGATGAAAATTGAAATAAGTACACTCAACACATCTTTTTTTTTTTAAACATTTTTTTAACGTTTATTTATTTTTGAGAGAGAGAGAGACAGAGACAGAGCTTGAACAGGGGAGGGTCAGAGAGAGAGGGAGACACAGAATCTGAAACAGGCTCCGGGCTCTGAGCTGTCAGCACAGAGCCCGACGCGGGGCTCGAACTCACGGACCGCGAGATCATGACCTGAGCGGAAGTCAGACACTAAAACCGACTGAGCCACCCAGGCACCCCAACACATCTTAATTAAATGATCCATGATAGCAAAATAGTCAGGGTAAGGGTAATTGAAAAATTGGTAATTATTTTTTTAATATTCACTGGAGACTTTCTGGAATAATCCCAAATGGCTTTTCATCTAGGTGAACACAGAATCATCTGTTTAAACCATTAAAAAACATAATATCTTAAGTTCTCTGTCTCTGGAACCAAATTTTCTATATAAATTAGCTATTAAAGGGATTCTTTGTTATTATTATTTTTGAAAGCATAGTACAATTCTCAATATAAAATTTTAAAAAATACCAGTAATGATAGAGGATGAGAAGTTTTCCTAATAGAGGCTTTTATTCTGTATTGTCTATTTCTTCTCTGGCAGAAAAGAATTATAACCTCATCATCAGATTTAGCACAAGAGGGAAAAATTGAACTTCAGTCTAATAGATTAACTTACTGTACATGTTCTAAAAAAAAAAAAGGAAATTGCTTTAGGAGATATCTGAAACATAATAAATCAGTTTGAGGAATAAAACAGTACTATATATTGTAATGCCAAAAAAACATCCTAGAAACATTGATTTGTCTAAGTCTTCCATAGTAAAAAGAAAAAGAAAAAGTAGCTAGCCAATGTCAATCACCTAACATGAAACATTTATTTAATATACTCAGATAGGAAATATCAACTAACAGACAGTAACATGAATTTCTTTTCCTATCAACTTGAAGAAATTTTTTCGTATTTTATTATAAACCATTGTACAATGCTACTTCAGAATTCCAAGGATAACTTACATTAAACAGGATCAATTGCTACTGATATATAATTTTGATATGTTGTACATGACAGTTTGAAATTATTCTTTCTCTAGATGTGTGTGTGTGTGTGTGTGTGTGTGTGTGTGTGTGTGTGTGTATGTTAGTGCTATATACATATTTTGGAAAATTGAATTAGTGATGACATTATATATCAAAGAAATGTCAAAAAGTAAGCGCACATTCTTTTTCTTTCTTTCTTCTATGAGAGAGAGAGAGAGAGAGAGAGAGGGAGTTGGGGAGAGGGGCAGAGGGACAGAGGGAGAAAATCCCAACTAAGCTCCATGCTTATCACAGAGCCCCACCCAAAGCTCCATCCCACGACCCTGGGATCATGACCTGAGCTGAAATCAAGAGTTGGTCGCTCAACCAACAGAACCATCCAGACACCCCACACATTTTTTTTCTAAAATAATATGCAAGGGGCACCTGGGTGGCTCAGTCAGTTAAGCTTCTGACTTCGGCTCAGATCATGATCTCCTGCTTTGTGAGTTCGAGCCCCGAATCAGATTCTCCATTTTCAGTGCAGAGCCCGCTTGGGATCCTTTCTCCCTCTCTCTCTGCCCTACCCCCCCCCCCGACTCTCTCTCTAAAAAACAAACATTAAAAAATATACAAATGTAGACATATTTTTACAGACAAATTAACCCAGAAAAAATGATGCTTTATTTAGTACCTGATAACTCTTTTGCTCTTTGCTATTTTCCAATAGAAAAAATAATTTATCTAGGGATACCAGGGTGGCTCGGTCGGTTAAGGGTGTGACTCTTGATTTCAGCTCAGGTCATGATCTCACAATTTGTGGGATCCAGCCCTACATCAGGCTCTGTGCTGATGGCACAGAACCTGCTTAGGATTTTCTCTCCCTCTCTATACACCTCCCCGGCCCGTGCCTATGCTCATGCTCGCTCTCTCTCAAAATTAATAAATATTAAAAAAATAATAATAATTTAGGGGTGCCTGGGTGGCTCAGTTGGTTGGGCGTCCAACTTCAGCTCAGGTCATGATCTCACAATTGGTGGGTTTGAGCCCTGAGTCGGGCTCTGTGCTGACAGCTCAGAGCCTGAAGCCTGCTTCAGAATCTGTGCCTCCTCCTCTCTCTGTCCCTCACATGCTCATGCTCTGTCTCACTGTGTCTCTTGATAATAAAATAAACGTAAAAAAATTAAAAAATAATAATAATTTATCTAAATAAAATATTAATGTTTGATGCTGTAGATAGCTTAACCAGAGTTAACCATATATATCATTTCAGTAATTCTTGAAAATTTTATTATGCTCAAATAGTACTTTACCATTCCATTGGATTGTTCAGCAGATTGCTCTTAATTACCCACTATCAACTACATCAATGTTGTGAATGTTGAATCTTCCATTAAATATCTTACATTTTAAATAAATATTCTTCATAATTATAGTAATGGGAGGTTGGTGCTAGTAATCACAATTCCTACTCTACCTGTATCACATCAAATTTCTTCCGCAGGCATTTTCATGCTTTTTCATTGGTTGAGATTTCATGGAACTAACAAAAAGCAGGGAATTTATGTTTAACATATGAATGCAGAACACATGATCTGGTGTAAAGAAATACTGGCAAAGCTTCTGGAGAAGTTGTAGATTTCAAAGGGCTGCTGTTTTAGTGTGACCTAAAGAATCTTAAGATAGAAGCATTAGGAGGTTGGGCTGACATTCCACGATATTATTTTCTGCCAGGAAGCTAAACTGATGGAGTTTTCTGAGAACACTCATTGTGTGTAGAAAGCACAATGAAATATATTTCAAACACTACAGCTTCAGTGAATGCATTGTTTTAGAGAAGACTAGCAACACAAAAAGGTCTGGTGAACACACAGGTGGAGACAGGGTGCAGAGCTCAGGGATAGAGCAACATGAGCCATATAATTATTTTAAGACATAAAGGAGAAAACCAGAAACTATAGAGAAGGAAACTATGTAAGAGACAAGAGGGGTGGTGCAGGGCATATATCATATGTAATTTTTTTTTAAAGGAGCAAGAAAAGATGAGAGACCCAAGGTGAATCCAAATAAGAAAGTAAAGCCTTGGTAACAGATTAACTGCAAACTATAAAGTATAGTGGGATTCATAAGCTCTCTCCAACACATATGAAAAGGAAATGGTACAGTAAGACTTTAAAAACAAACAAAAAACAAAAAAAAAAAAACCAGCAAGAGCAGAACTAGGAATAACCCAGTCAAAAAAACAACTATTATTTACTTCCAAGAGAAAGAGATCCAGTATTAAAACTAAGCTCTTATTGGGGCGCCTGGGTGGCTCAGTCCTTGAAGTGTCCGACTTCAGCTCAAGTCATGATCGCATGGTTCATGAATTCGAGCCCTGCCTTGGGCTCTGTGCTGTCAGCTCAAAGCCTGGAGCCTGCTGCAGATTCTGGGTCTTCCTCTCTCTCTCTGCCCCTCCCCTGCTCATGCTTGCTCTCTCTCTCTCCCTCTCAAAAATAAATAAACATTAAACAAATTTAAAACTAAGCTCTTGCCAATTCAAGAATTCTGGATTTAATCATTTATTTGTTGAGCTAAATGTGTAACTTCTTAGTGATTCAATAATAAAGTTTAGCCATAATGAGATTAAGTATTCATAAGTCAATACATTTTCACTTGTCTCATGATTGAGCAATCTTACTGAAACATTCCTGCGAAGATCCTTTAGGACCACATAGAGCAAAATAAAAATAAAATATAGTATAATATTGTTAGAAGTAAAACACATTAATCCAGGTTTACCAAATAACTGTTTGGCTACTACACAGTACTCAGGCAGGGATAATTATGTCTATGTATATCTGTTCAAAGATGCAATTAGTTACATGATTTCAAAAAGCCTATCTAGGTAACTTAGGAGGCAACCAGTAAATGAAAAAGAGATAGGAGTCGCAAGGCCCAAGCAATGATACATCTTTTGCTACTTACTATTTCCATAACATTGGGAGAGATACTATATTTCTAATCCTCAATTTCTTCATCTATAAATAATAATTAATATAACCTGTACAATACATGATACAAAAATATTTAAAAACAAATATTAAATGTAATTTTCTTGCCAGTATATTTTCAAATACTGCCTAGATGTCTTGATTCTCTTCTTTATTTTTCTACAGGGACTTTTCTTTCTGTATACTTCACCCAACTTTTTTTTTCCTCACACATATACAGAGTCACACCCCAAAAGTGGATCTGATGAGGCTCTCATTGCCTACTTTCCAATTTATTTTCCAAACTTGATAGAGAACTGTACTTATAACAGAAAGCTTTCTTATTTTTAACTTCTTTTAGTATTGTTAAATTTGAACTATAAAGCATGTGTTAAAGTCACCAATATCTGTGTCTGAGGAAAAGTTAGGAAAAGTTCTTGAAAACAGTGATGGCAAGGGGCGCCTGGGTGGCGCAGTCGGTTAAGCGTCCGACTTCAGCCAGGTCACGATCTCGCAGTCCGTGAGTTCGAGCCCCGCGTCGGGCTCTGGGCTGATGGCTCAGAGCCTGGAGCCTGTTTCCGATTCTGTGTCTCCCCCTCTCTCTGCCCCTCCCCCGTTCATGCTCTGTATCTCTCTGTCCCAAAAATAAATAAACGTTGAAAAAAAAAAAAAAAAAAAAAAAAAACAGTGATGGCAAAAAGACAGGTTAAGCTAGTCAACAAATACCCAGGTTTCAAGTAAAACAAAAACCAAGAGATATGTGCTTTTCCCTGTGGATATTGTCTTGACAGTCTTCAAGGATAATGGGCAACTAGAAATCTGAATTTAAAAATGCCACATAGAGGAGCCAAAATGGTGGAACACCATGGAAGTTTTTTTTGTGTGTGTTTCGCGTCCATGAAATAAATGCAGCCAGATCAACACTAAACCATCCTGCACACCTAGAAAACTGATTTGAGGATGGACACAACAATCTGCACAACCTAAACCACAGAACTCAGCAGGTACATGGCGCGGACAGGTGAACTGGGGGAGAGAGAAGCTGCAGAGGACAGGCAGCTGCTTTATCTTGGAGAGAGAGGATGGAGACAGCGGGAGAATCAGGAAAACACCCCCCCGCCACTAAAAGCAGATGGAAAGAAAGTGGAAAAGTGGAAACAGCTGCAGGGACTGAATGAAAAAGGGAGAAAGTAAAACGATGGGTTCAAATTCCACTAAGACTATAAACGGGGACAGCACAGAGTCTGAAATTCTGCAGCTTGATACCTGGTGGTGCTCTGCTGGGAAGAGCGTATCCCCAGGAGCAAAGTGAGGTCTGGAGGTCCACGGGCCACAGGAGAGAGGTGGTTCCCTGCTGGGAGGACATTTGGTAGCGGCCCTGTGGACCCCCAAAGGTGCTGGCAAAGGTGCCAGCAGACACCAGAGAATAACCATATTCGCTGGTGCTGGAACAACATAATTAAGGGTGAAGCCTGGAACCAGATGTGTGTTGAGATTTTCCATAATCCCTGAAACACTGCTGCTACATGATCGCATGAACTTTTTCTGGGTTGGGCTGGCACCCAGCTGCAGTCTCTGGTCATCAGCAGCAGCACGGTCCTGTGAACATTCCTGGGTGTGGCCAGGACCTGGCCATGACTCAGTGAGGACTTCTCCAGGAGGATGTGAGCAGGAAAAAGTCACAGTCTCTCAGAAGTGAAGGGTCTGGAAACACAGCCACATCTGAGATAAAACTCAGGAGGAAGGTACGGCCTGGCAACCTGATGGCTTGGTCACAGACAGTGTAAAAGAGGAGAGTAGACAGAAGCTGGAGACAAAAGACAGGTGCATGATTGCTCACTGGGGAGAACAGAGTCCCAATACTAGAGACTGGTAGGTGGGAGACACTGTTTTCACCCCTCCAGCAAATGCACATACACACCTACAAGAGCCACGTCAATCCACCCCAGTAAGCTAAGCAGTGCCATTGAGCGGCAAATAGAGCCGTTATAGTAAGCCCTGCCCAACTGGGCAAACCTCACTCTTCAGGAACACAAATCCTCCGTCTGCTTAGTTTATGGACTATAAAGTGCTTCACAGTTTGACTTTTAGAGGAAAATGATGTAATTTCAATCATATTTCAGTCTGTTCGCTGGTCAAACTATTCAATATTCTTTTTTTCCCTCTTTTTCTTGAATACAAAAAGAGGAAAAATGTTATTTTTATATTTAATTTTTATTAAAAATATTTAATTTTTCAATACTGTATTATTTATTTTTTTGTGCATCTGTCAAATTTCATTTTACTTCCTTCATTTCATTTTATTCTATTTCATTGTATTCATATTTTCAACTTTTCAAACATTTTCTTTTTCCCTTTTTTTCTCTAATCTATCAAGCTCCTTTCAACAACCAGACCAAAACACACCTAGCATCTAGCAACATTTATTTGATTCTTTTGTGTGTGTGTATGTTGATTTAATTCTTTAATTTTAATTTTTTTACCTTATTAATTCCTTTTCTTCCTTCAAAATGACAAAACGAGGAATTCACCCCAAAAGAAAAAGCAGGAAGAAATGAAAGCCAGGGACTTAATCAATACAGATACAAGCAAAATTTCTGAACCAGAATTTAGAATCACAATAATAAGAATACTAGCTGGGGCTGAAAATAGATTAGAATCCCTCTCTGCAGAGATAAAAGAAGTAAAACCTAGTCAGGATGAAATAAAAAATGCTATAACTAAGCTGCAATCTCAAATGGAGCCCACAGCAGCAAGGATGGATGAGGTAGAGCAGTCAATCAGCAATACAGAAGACAAACGTATGGAGAATAATTAAGCAGAGAAAAAGAGGGAGACTAAGGCAAAAGAGCACGATTTAAGAATTAGAGAAATCAGTGACTCATTAAAAAGGAACAACAAAATCATAGGGGTCCCAGAGGATGAAGAGAGAGAAAAAGGGTAGAAGGGTTATATGAGCAAATCATAGCAGAAAACTTTCCTAACCTGGGGAAAGACACAGACATCAAAATCCAGGAAAAACAGAGGACTCCCATTAGTTTCAATAAAAACCAGCCATCAACAAAGCATATCATAGTCTAATTCACAGAACACTCAGGCGAGTAGAGAATCATGAAAGCAACAAGGGAAAAAAAGTCCTTAACCTACAAGGGAAGACAAGACAGATCAGGTTTGCAGCAGACCTATCCACAGAAACTTGGCAGGCCAGAAAGGAGTGGCAGGATATATCCAATGTGCTGAATTGGAAAAATATGCAGCCAACAATTCTTTATCCAGCAAGGCTGTCATTCAAAAAGAAGGAGAGATTAAAAGATTCTCAGAACAAAAATTAAAGGAGTTCGTGACCACCAAACCAGCCCTGCAAGAAATATTAAGGGGGACTCTCTGAGGGGAGAAAAAACAAAAACAAACAAACAAACAAAAGCAACAAAGACTAGAAAGGACCAGAGAACACCACCAGAAATTCCAACTCTACAAGAAACATGATGCCAATAAATTCATACCTTTCAGTACTTACTCTAACCGTCAATGGACTTAACAGAATGGATAAGAAAACAAGATGCATCTATAAGCTGTTTACAAGAGACCCACTTTAGACCTAAAGACACCTTCAGATTGAAAGTAACGGGATGGAGAACCATCTATCATGCTAATGGTCAACAAAAGAAAGCTGGAGTAGCCATACTTATATCAGACAATCTAGACTTTAAAATAAAGACTGTATCAAGAGATGAAGAAGGGCATTATATCATAATTAAGGGGTCTATCCACCAGGAAGACCTAACAATTGTAAACATTTATGTGCCAAATGTGAAAGCATCCAAATATATAAATCAATTAATCACAAACGCAAAGAAACTCATTGATACTAATACCATAATAGTAGGAGACTTCAACACCCCACTGACAGCAATGGACAGATCATCTAATCAAAAAATCAACAGGGAAACAATGGATTTGTATGACACACTGGACCAGATGGATTCAACAGATATATTCAGAACATTTCATCCTAAAGCAGCAGAATCTTCATTCTTCTCCAGTGCACATAGAATATTCTCCAGATAGACCACATACTGGGACACAAATCAGCTCTCAGCAAGTACAAAAAGATCAAGATGATACCATGCATATTTTCAGATGACAATGCTATGAAACTTGAAATCAGCTACAAGAAAAAATTTGGAAAGGTAACAAATACTTGGAGACTAAAGAGCATCCTACTAAAGAATGAATGGGCTAACCAAGAAGTTAAAGAGGAAATTAAAAAGTATATGGAAGTCAATGAAAATGATAACATCACAACCCAAAACCTCTGGGACAGAGCAAAGGCAGTCATAAGAGGAAAGTATATAGCCATCCAGGCCTTCCTAAAGAAGGAAGAAAGATCTCAGATACACAATCTAACCTAATGGCTTAAAGAGCTAGAAAAAGAACAGCAAATAAAACCCAAAGCCAGCAGAAGACAGGAAATTATAAAGATTAGAGCAGAAATTAATGCTATCAAAACCAAAAAAATGGTAGAACAGATCAATGAAACCAGAAGTTGGTCCTTTGAAAGAATTAACAAAATTGATAAACCACTAGCCAGTTTGATAAAAAAAAAAAAAAAGGAAAGGACCCAAATAAATAAAATCAAGAATGAAAGAGGAGAGATCACAACCAACACAACAGAAATAAAAACAAAAATAAGAGAATATTATGAGCAATTAGATGCCAATAAAAAGGACAATCTGAAAGAAACGGACAAATTCCTAGAAACATATACACTACCAAAACTGAAACAGGAAGAAATAGAACATTTGAACAGACCCATAACCAGTAAATAAATCAAAATAGTAATCAAAAATCTCCCAAAAAACAAGAGTCCAGGGCCATACGGCTTTCCGGGGAAAATTCTACCAAACATTTAAGGAAGAGTTAACACCTATTATCTTAAAGCTGTTTGAAAAAATAGATATGGAAGGAAAACTTCCAAATTCTTTCTATGAGGCCAGCATTACCTTGATTCCAAAACCAGACAGAGACCCCACTAAAAAGGAGAACTAGAGACCAATTTCCCTGATGAACATGGGTGCAAATATCCTCAACAAGATATTAGCCGACCAGATCCAACAATACATTAAAAAAATAATTCACCACGACTAAGTCAGATTTATACCTGGGATGCAGGACTGCTTCAATATCCACAAAACAATTAACATGACTTATCACATCAATAAAAGAAAGGACAAGAACCATATGATCCTCTGAATAGATGCAGAGAAAGCATTTGACAAAATACAACATCCTTTCTTGAAAAAACCCCTCAAGAAAGTAGGGACAGAAGGATCATACCTCAAGATCATAAAAGCCATATATGAACAACCCAAAGTTAATAACATCCTCAATGGGGAAAAAAACTGAGAGCTTTCCCCCTAAGGTCAGGAACAAGACAGGATGACCACTCTTGCCACTGTTATTCAACATAGTATTGGAAGTTTTAGCCTCTGCAATCAGACAACACAAAGAAATAAAAGGCAAACAAATTGTCCAGGAGGAGGCCAAATTTTCACTCTTTGCAGATGACATGATACTCTATATGAAAAACCCGAAAGTTCCACCAAAAAACTGCTAGAACCGATTCATGAATTCAGCAAAGCTGCAGGATACAAAATCAATGCACAGCAATTGGTTGCATTTCTATTCACCAACAATGAAGCAACAGAAAGAGAAATCAAGGAATTGATCCCACTTACAATGGCACCAAAACCCATAAAATACCTAAGAATAAATCTAACCAAAGAGGTGAAAAATCTGTACACTGGAAACTATAGAAAGCTTATGAAAGAAATGGGAGAAGACACAAAAAAATGGAAAAAGATTCCATGCTCTTGGATAGGAAGAACAAATATTGTTGAAATGTCAATACTACCCAAAGCAATCTACATATTCAATGCAATCCCTATCAAAGTAACACCAGCATTCTTCACAGAGCTAGAACAAATAATCCTAAAATTTGTATGGAACCAGAAAAGACCCCAGAGAGCCAAAGCAATCGTGAAAAAAAAAAAAAAACCAAAGCAGGAGGCATCACAATCCCGGACTTCAAGCTATACTACAAAGCTGTAATCATCAAGACAGTATGGTACTAGCACAAAAACAGGCAGATCAATGGGACAGAATAAAGAACCCAGAAATAGACCCACAAATGTATGGCCAACTAATCTTTGAGAAAGCAGGAAAGAATATCCAATGGAATAAAGACAGTCTCTTCAGCAAGTAGTGCTGGCAAAACTGGACAGCGACATGCAGAAGAATGAACCTGGACCACTTTCTTACATCATACACAAACATAAACTCAAAATGCATTAAAGACCTCAATGTAAGACAGGAAGCCATCAAAATCCTCGAGGAGAAAGCAGGCAAAAACCTCTTTGATCTTGGCCACAGCAACTTCTTACTCAACATGTCTCTGGAGGCAAGGGAAACAAAAGCAAAAATAAACTACTGGGACCTCATCAAAATAAAGAGCTCTGCACAGCGAAGGAAACAATCAGCAAAACTAAAAGGCAACCGACAGAATGGGAGAAGATATTTCCAAATGACATATAAGACAAAGGATTAATATCCAAAATCTATAAAGAACTTATCAAACTCAACACCCAAAAAACAAATAATCCAGTGAGGAATGGGCAAAAGATATGAATAGACACACTTCTACAAAGAAGACATCCAGATGGCCAACCGACACATGAGAAAATGCTCAACATCACTCATCATCAGGGAAATAAAAATCAATACCACAATGAAATACCACCTTACACCTGTCAGAATGGCTAACATTAACAGCTCAGGCAACAACAGATGTCGGCGAGGATGTGGAGAAAGAGGACCTCTTTTGCATTGTTGGTGGCAATGCAAGCTGGTGCAGCCACTCCGGAAAATAGTATGGAGGTTCCTCAAAAAATTAAAAATAGAACTACCCTATGGCCTAGCATTGCACTACTAGGTATTTATCCAAGGGATACAGGTGTGCTGTTTTGAAGGGACACATGCACCCCCACCTTTATAGCAGCACTATCAACAATAGCCAAAGTATGGAAAGAGCCAAAATGTCCATTGATGGATGAATGGATAAAGCAGATGTGGTATACATATATACAATGGAGTACTACTCGGCAATCAAAAAGTAGGAAATCTTGCCATTTGCAACTATGTGGATGCAACTATTGGTTATTATGCTATGTGAGATTAGAGAAAGACAAATATATGAATTCACTCATATGAGGACTTTAAGATACAAAAGAGATGAACATAAGGGAAGGGAAGCAAAAATAATATAAAAACAGGGAGGGGGACAAAATATAAGAGACTCTTTTTTTTAAATTTTTTTAAACGTTTATTTATTTTTGAGACAGAAAGAGACAGAGCATAAATGGGGGACGGTCAAAGAGAGAGGGAGACACAGAATCCAAAACAGGCTCCAGGCCCTGAGCTGTCAGCCCAGAGCCCAACCTGGGGCTCGAACTCACAGACTGCGAGATCATGACCTGAGCCGAAGTCGGACACTCAACTGACTGAGCCACCCGGAGCCCCCATAAGAGACTCTTAAATATGGAGGACAAATAGTGGGTTACTGTAGGAATTGTGGGAGGGGGGATGGGATAAACGGTAAGGGGCATTAAGGAATCTACTCCTGAAATCACTGTTGCACTATACGCTAACTAACTTGGATATAAATTTAAAAAAATTAATTTAAAAAATGCCATATATGGTAGCATCTAAAACATGAAATGCATAAGAATAAACTTATCAAAATATGCTCAAGATATTTACATTGAAAAATATAGAATATTGCCAAGAGAAAGTAAAAATGACATAAATAAGTGTTGGGGTATACCATGTTCATGGACTGGAAAACATAGTATTGTGAAGATGCCAATATTCCCTAAATTGATCTATATAATTAATGCAATATCAAAACTTCAGAAGATATTTTCATAAAAAGTGACAAACTTAATCTAAAATTTACATGGAAATACAAAGGGCCTATAATAGGCAAAATAGTTTTCATGAACATTTTGAAAGAATTACATTATTTCATTTTAAAATGTAACATAATGCTATAGTATGAAAAACAGCATAATGATGGCATAAATACAGGCATATACATTAATGGAACAGAATAGGGAGTCTAAAAATGGACTGATAAACATTGGTCCAATGATTTTTAACAAAGAGCAAAAAAGATAATTCAATGAGAAAGGGTGGTATTTCCAACAAACAACACTATAACAGCCAGATATCCATATTCAAATAAATAAATAAACCTTGACTATTTACCTCATGCCATATAAAAATAACTAGAAATGGGGGCACCTGGGTGGCTCAGTTGGTTAAGCATCTGACTCATGATTTAGGCTGAGGTCATGATCTCAGAGTTCATGAGATCGAACCCCACGTCAGACTCAGTGCTGACAACACAGTGTTTGCTTGGAGTTCCCTCTCCCTCTCTCTCCGCCCTTTCCCCCCACCCCCCATGCTCTCTCTCTCAAAATAAATAAATAAACTTCAAAGAAAACTATAAATGGATATTAAACATAAGAGCCAAAAGCATAAAATTTCTAGAAAAATATATGATATCTATGAGACTTCATGTTAGGCAACTATTTCTAAAATAGGACAAAAGAAAAAGTTTTTATTTAAAATTTTTTTTAATTTTTAAAAAGTTTTTATTTATTTTTGAGAGAGAGAGGGAGTGAGCACAAGCTGGAGAGGGGAAGAAAGAAAAAGGGAGACACAGAATCCAAAGCAGGCTCCAAACTGCAAGCTGTTAGCATAGAGCCTGATGAACCATGGGATAACGACCTGAGCTGAAGTTGGACACTCAAGTGACTGAGCCACCCAGGTGCCTCAAAAAGTAAAAGTTTTTAAAGAAAAAAATGATAAACTTGCTCTTAGAAAGATTATTAAGAAGATAAAAAGTCAAGCACAGACCGAGAGAAAATATTTGCATACCATATATATGGTGAAAAAACAAGAAAACAAACACAACAAAAAAACTTGTTTCTAGATTGTATAAAGAGCTCTTACAACTGAATAACTCAAAGACAAACGACCCAGTCAAATTAATGGGTAAAGATCAGAATGTCATTTCAACAGAATACAATATACATAGCTAACAAAAAAACAGAAACCAAACAAACTGTGATAAGATGCTTAAAATGGTGAGTCTTTACAGGGATGAAAATTAAAGCCACAGTGAAACACTACTTCACACCCATTAAAAAGAATAAAATCACAAAGGTTGGCAACGCCAAGTTTGGTTAAGGGTAACTATGTTATAACAACTGGATCTTAACACACTGTTGGTAAATATGCAAAATGACAAAAAAATTGGGAAAGCAGTTTGACAGCTTCTTATGCAGTTAAACATAAATTTATCATATCCAATAATCCTAACCTTAGATATTTTCTGAATGGAAGTGAAAACATGTGTTCACAAAAAATGTGTTTACACATGTTCATAGCAGTACAGTACGTTAGTATTGACAATCCAATGACTATCAGCTGGTGAATGGATAAACAAATTGTGGCATATCCATTCATTGGGAACAAACTATTGACACAACAGCATGAATATGTGTTAAAAACATTATTCTAAATTAGAGAAGCCAAACACAGATGATTACATACTGTATGATTCCATTTATATTAAATTCCAGAAAATTCTATAATGATAGAAAGCCAATCAGTGGTCACCTGGGTGTGGGTTTGGTGGAAGGAACACAAAGGAACTCTGGAAGATTATACAAATACTCTCTATCATGACTGTGGTAGTAGTTAAAAGACTATATACATTTGTCAAATCTCAACAAAGTTTATCCCTAAAATGAATGAATTTTACTGTTTTTACCTCAGTAAAGTTGATTTCTTTCAAATCTACATAGCAGGATATAGAGCAGGAGGACTAATTATAAAAAGTTCTAGTGTTAGTCACCAGAAGAACTCCAGGTTAGTAGTTGCTCTAAAAATTTCGAAATTAAACATAATTGGAAATTACGTTTATTGAACACCTACTCAAAACTGGTAGTGTATAACTGTTTAAGTTACCATAAATTTAAAAAAAATTATTCATCTGATTTTAGCTTTTTTATGTTGTGGCACTGATAGGAAATAATATTTTATGTTCCAATAGGGTAAATGGATAAGGCTACTAAAACTAATTGTAACAGGTTTGTGGACTATAGACCCCCTAGTCCCCACATGGATTAGCCCTAAAGCTTGGGAGTTCCTACCTCAGCATACCTATACCAATGACTACCACATACTATTGGGACAAGAATTACTTAATATAAGTCATCATAAGTTGGTTTTGTTTTTAATTTTTTTTAATGTTTATTTATTTTTGAGAGTGAGCGAGAGACACAGTACAAGTAGGGGAGTGACAGAGAAAGAGGGAGACACAGAATCTGAAACAGGCTCCAGGCTCTGAGCTGTCAGCACAGAGCCTGACACGGGATTCAAAATCAGGAATGGCAAGATCATGACCTGAGCTGAAGTTGGATGCTTAACCAACTGAGCCACCCAGGCGTCCCCATCATGGGTTTTTTTAAGTGCTTTACCTATACTGTTTTATCATCCATATTATCCCATGAGGTAGCTTTTATTTTGTAAGATATTTCATATGAGAAAACAGAGACTCATAGAGGTTAAATATCTTGTTTCAAGTTCCTTCCCAAGAATGAGGCCACACTATAAATACAACTTAGACCTATCTAAACCCAACATTTCATTCCACTCTGTCACAGTACTTCCCAGCAGTAATATGTCTTCCAAATTGGAGTAAGTCATGTATATTGCCTCAGTCTTGATTAAAATATGTAGCAATGATTCTCAGACATATTAAAAAAAGGAGCAGATGTATTTGCTCTTAGCATGGTTTTCCAGGCTTTTCCCTCTCAGGAAACATGTATAAGGTAGGTCTGACATATCATTATCTTTTTTTCTTCCCCTAACACTTTCTTGCTCTTGTGTTTTTGGGCTCAGTTCATGTGATTTAAAGAATCCACTTAGTGTACATTAAAGGCAATGTGTTTTATGGACAGAAATCTTCAAATATGTATTAGGGAATTATTTGGGAAAAGAAACCCATAAAATAATGTCAGTAAGAGAAAGATAGAGCACTCTATACATGATTGTGCTTCTCAGTGAACAAGGACACCTAAGTTCCTATGTGTGTGCAGGCTAGGGGCAATGGTCACAACTAACTTGTGAAGAAATGAGAAAGTCCCATTTTGAGTAGAACAATGATAGGGTATGTACAACAATTTCTTTTTTTTTTTTTTAATGTTTTTATTTTTGAAAGAGAGACAGAGCATGAGCAGGGAAGGGCAAAGTGAGAGGGAGACACAGAATCCAAAGCAGGCTCCAGGCTCTGAGCTGTCAGCACAGAGCCCGACACGTGGCTTGAACCCACTAACCGCGAGATTGTGACCTGAGCCGAAGTCGGACACTTAACCAACTGAGCCACCCAGGTGTCCCTGTATAACAATTTCTAATAACACATTTGGATAATTCTAATTTTGATATCTTTCTGTTGTATATTCATTATTTTACCCAGATTATGTCCTTCGTGGTCCTCTGTTTTCACTATAAGGTCTGTGTAAGTGTTCTCATCATTCCTCATGTCTTTGCATGCTATGTTGTTACATAGCAGTGAGTTTCAAACCTTTACCTCTAGATCAGATCTCTCTTCTGGGTTCCAGATATATGTTTAAGTGTCTTCTAGATATATCACTCTGTATGTACCTTTGGGATCTCAAACCCCAAACCACCACAGTTTGATTTCACTATTTGTCTTCTTGCACTATTCCTACCCCTTCCCCGTTTTGCCCTTCCTTTTGTTCCGTAAATTGATTAGTGATGTTGCTTTTCTCTCAGTTTCCATAGCTACATACTCAACATCCATTCTCGACTCCTTTTTATCACTTCAATCATCAAGAATTGAGGATTATATTTCTTTTTTTGTTTATTTTTGAGAGAGAGAGAGAGGGAGGGTGCACACAAGTAGGGGAGGGGCAGAGAGAGAGGGAGACACAGAATCTGAAGTAGGCTCTAGTCTCTGAGCAGTCAGCACAGAGCCCGACCCGGGGCTCAAACCCACGGACCACGAGATCATGACCTGAGCTGAAGTCAGAGGCTTATCCAACTGAGCCACCCAGGCACCCCAAGGATTATATTTCTTAAATATTTTTGAGGTAGACTTTTTTTGTCCATTTCTGCTGCCATTGCCTTGGTTCAGGCCCCCATTTCTTAAATGACAGATTACAGGAGTCTCTTGGATTGTCACTGGGATGACCTTTCAAAAATATAAATCTGAATATGACAACTTTCTTCCTGTAATTCCTGTAACCTTTCCTTGGCCTCCCATCACCTACACAATAAAAAATATGCACACACTGAGAAGTCTTCAGTATAACTCTCTAGCTTCATCTTTTATCTCTTACACCTTCATATAGTGTCCTTCAATAACATCAAATTACTTAAGCTTCTAGAATACACGAAGGTGTTTCATACACCTGTGCCTCTATCAGGCCTTCCTGGAAGGCCTTAGCCCTTATGCTTCTTTCTTTACCTTTCACTTCATGAACTTCTGCCTTTCCTTTCAAAGGTAGCTTGGACATCACTACTCTGTTAATGCTCTTACTTTATATGCTAACTATGAATATTTACATAGGACTTAATATGTACCAAGTACTCCCAAAATGCTTTATATACATTAGCACTTAATCTTAATCTTAGCTAGCCGAAGTTGGTTATTACTTTCTCCATTTTATGGATGAAAACATTTAGCTACAGGATAAGCAAGTACTTTATCCAAGGACACATAACTGGTTAGTAGTGAATCCAGAATTCAAAGCCTAAAGATTCAAATCCAAAGTCCACGTGCATAAACTCTACAGTCTTACTTTTGCATAATCTTATTATTGCATTCATCTGAAGGATGTTACACTAATTTTTGGATTTGTTTATGAATACACTCTGAGCTCTGTGAAGACAATGTCTATTTGTACTTTATCTCTACATCCTTATGCTTCAAGCTGGTGTTGGTATACAGTAGAGTTGAATAAACTTTCAGTTAATCAAACATTTGTTTCCTTCCTATTCAACAGCAATCAACACTGGTGTTTCCTAAATTTTGTTCCATGTACATTTATGGTGTAGGATGCTCCACAGAACAAGTATTTCATAATCAAATGAACCTGGGGGCTCATCTAGCCTATATCCTCCCCTTGGGATTTCACAATGCATATTAATAGATTAAGGGCTCTATGAAGGCCTAGTATAAGGAAATTTGTTTGCTTTTTTTAAATTAAGAATTTACCAAATATACTGAACTCCAAATTTCACTCCTATCTTTACCCACCCCCAGGTATAGCTATCACATGTGCTGGAACTTTTTGAAGTTTTGAAGACTGGGTTCTGGGAAATACTGCTTTTAAAGAATAAAGTCAAAATCACTTAGCCAGACATTCAAAAGCCATTATACCCTGACTCTAAGCTGATCTAGTCAATCTACTCCCTACATATACCCTTCATATATCCATACTCTTATCTAAGAAATCATTCTACTTTCTTATCTCTTATCTCACCTTATTTCTTATCTCACCTTAGTTTTGGGCATTTCTTGAGCCTAGAATGACTCTCTGGCCCTAACTCCAGCCTTCATTACTTGGCTCAGTTCTAATCTTTGGATTAATATGTAGCTCATCTCTGCAGTGAGGTAATCTTCTCCTATATACTCTTTTAGCAATTATTCCCTAACCCATTAATTTTGCTATTAATCATGTACTACTTTGTCACATATTTCTATTTTTGATTAGAAAGTTATTTAAATTTTTAGCATGCATATGTTTTGGCTTCAAAAGAAAATCTATAAACTCTAACCCATCCCTGAATTCTCTCCCTGTTCACTCAGTGCGGTACATATAAGCAGGCACATCATAAATGGTTGATCTTTTGCTACTGCTTCCAAACCAGCAGAAAAGATTGACTAAAATCATAAGTTTTATCATATATTAATGCAGTGAAAGAGAACCTCAAATGATGGGGGTTTACATATTTTATATTGTACAAACTAAGTTGATTTTGAGATTCCTAGAAGAAATAATGTATATCTTAAAGATATCACTTTGAATTTTATTTGAAATGATTATCCTTTACCAGGAAAATAGAACTGTATTTAAGAAGTAAAAGTAAATTTCATCTATTATGATTAACTATTGATGCAATAGTTACTTCAGCAGATACGTTAAACCTCTCTGATTCACTGGAGAGAAAACAAATTACATTACAATATTCTGTCTGTGATTAGAACTGAATTCTAACGTAGCTCCTTTCTACCTCCTCCACAAGACAAATGTACCTACTAGAAAGCACATAGCTGAAAAATTAAAGCTACAAACAAACAAATTTTCCTTCATTTTTATCACTGACCAATGCCTACCATACCATGACAGAAACCAATAAACACTCAATGCAATTGATAGTCTCAACTAGCATATGGTATTTTCCCAGGAACTTTCTGAATGTCTAAACCACTACCGTGAAAAATATCGACTACTCCTACTTCTATTCTACATTTAATATGTGTCATGATTCTGCCTTTAGGAAGACAAATTAGTCATATGATGACAAGTAGTTCAGTAACTACCTGACAAATCAGATGCCTTTTTAAAAAATTTTTTCTCTTAATTTTGATTCTGAGGTGACATTTAATGTTAGGAATCTGGCAGATATAACCTTATAAATGCATGCATGCATTTTGGTGCTTATTTTTTTATTTGAAATATTTATGTAAATATTATGGAAATGTGTTATTTCTTTAATCTCACATAAAATTATGCTGTATTTTTGGTAAGTCAACAGAATAAGATGCCATCTTTAAGTGAGATGTATTTTCCATCACTCTCTCTTATTTCTAAACCTTAGTTATATCTGTATCAATCCACACCACTCCGTAAATCTGGACCTGCCCAGTGATCAGTCACTCTTGAGGAAATGTCAGGAGAAGACATTAGGGACTCACCTGGGATTCACCACGCTAGATATCTAGAGTGACAGGCTTTGTAAAGTTGGCTTGAGGTAGCGCATGGGAAATGTTAACTTCAAAATTGAAACTAACAAATGATATACTTGACTCACTTTTACACAATTTTATTACTTGCTTTGGCCTTTAAAATACAAAAGCTTTACTAGGTATTTTTATTTCCGGTCTTTTTGAAAAATGTGGATGCTTTGCTTTCTCAAGACGATTTATGAAATTTAGAGAGGTATTTAAATTCGAAAGCCAGCAGCTCTTCTTCAAAAGCTTTTTTAAGTGCATCTTTTTAACTGAAACTAAACAACATTCAGATTTTGTTAAATTCTTTCCCAAGGGGGTTTTCTATACAATCAAATGTGTATTGGGAGTGAGTGAGTTCACTTACATAGAGTTACAATATTATCTCATCTTTACACATAGAGAATGAAATTCCTGATTGTATCTGCAGTTCCTATCACTATGCTTGGCATTTGTTACTTGCTCATTCAATGTTTTTGAGTAAGAAGGAAGGGAGGGAAGAGGGAAAGAAAGGAGGGGGATACAAGAGAGGAAACATTCAAAAAGGGTTCTGAGAAAATCAATGCTAATAAAAAAAGAATCCTAGAATTCTTTTCCTACACCACACATGTCAAAAATGAAACTAAGAAAGGTTAAGAGTAACACAAATTCTTATTGGCTGCGCTGTCTAGAACCCCAGCCTGAGTCACAGGTTCTTTCCCTTCCTCATCAGATATTGCTTCCCTAGGATATAAGGATTGACAGGGAACAAGTACTTCTTCCCATTCAATGGATTAGCATACTTTTTCTTTCTTTTTTTCCTCCTACAAAGTCCATGAATTTTTCTCATTTTCCTTGCTTTACACTATTTCCTCATCTTTAAAACATGTTTAGAAAATTTTACAAGCTATAAACAATTTTTTTTTATTAAGAGATGCGACAAATGTAGAGATATTCAATGTGTGCTGTATTCTACCAGCAATGCTGTAAAGGTTAGAAAACTGACATGTGCTAATAAGACCCATGGCACTAATGAGAGGCTCTGGTGCCATCTAGTATCTTAAAATCCTCCCCAGGGTTCATTACTATGCCATGTTGATCATGTCATTTTTAGTAAATTCAAGAGTGACTCATTCCTGGCTGACAGGTAAGTGCAGATACTGTTTATGCTACCTCTGAAACCCTGTCAGTGAACCTGTCAGAAAATAAAGCAGAGCATACTTATTAGAAAAACATAAAGGTCCCAACTTTCTAGTTTTTTGTCTTAATATACTGAAATTTCCTGTATGCTCTGCTGAAATAAGTAATAATCAGGGTCTGAACAAACAAGCTTTACAGAAAAAAAAATCATCTTTGTAGCTTCACACAAAGGTTATATTATCTTTTTTGTTTATCTTGGAAATAGATATTTTTACTTTAGTTTTAATGATATGCAAAAACATCTTAGAGACTCTTGTAAAAAGATACTGATGTTTTCATTTATTTGTAGAAGAAAAATTAAATTTTCTATTTTCCTAGACAGAAAACAATCATTGTTTATATCTGCACAAAACTATTCTAAAATGTCCCTTTGGTAAATAAAATCTGCAATGTAAGCATTGCTATATAATTATTAAGCATAAGTTGATATGTAAAAGATGGTATTATTTTATGTTGCTTTTAGAAAATTAAAATTCTGCATATGGCATTGTTTTCTATCACAAATCTTACTTAAAAATAATTTATTCCATGTTAGTGACTAGATTATTTGGGTAAATTTCTGAACCAATCCGTGGCTGTAATCTCGTGAGGCATCTTCTTACCTAGAAGCTAGAAGTATCCTCCACACACCCATGGCTACAAATCTCTCTCACAGGGATGTGAAATTGGGATTCAGATATGATAGTTCAGTTTGGGTTAATCTCTGGAAGGAAAAGCTTGTAAACTCTTGGGTGTTTGGCTCAGCCATCTTGCCATATGGACAATGCATTAGACAAAGCCAATGGGTAGATAGAAAGAAACATGGAAAATGCGAAAGAGACAGAGATGAAAGAAGGGTGCACACCATTCCCTGAGCCCTGAGGTCCTGGCCACTTCCCAGTTGCTGCAAACAATCACAATGCCATTCTGTATGCCTTGCTTTTCTGAGACAGTTTCTTTCTTTTTTTTTTTTTTTAATTTTTTTTTTCAACGTTTATTTATTTTTGGGACAGAGAGAGACAGAGCATGAACGGGGGAGGTGCAGAGAGAGAGGGAGACACAGAATCAGAAACAGGCTCTAGGCTCCGAGCCATCAGCCCAGAGCCTGACGCGGGGCTCGAACTCACGGACCGCGAGATCGTGACCTGGCTGAAGTCGGATGCTTAACTGACTGCGCCACCCAGGCGCCCCTGAGACAGTTTATTTCTAATCAAAATTACTCCCCCACCTTTTTTTTTTTTTTTTTTTTTTTTTTGCTTTGCCTTGCTTTTCTACTTCAGCATTCTTGAATTAGTTTCTGTTACTTATAAATAGAGTCTTATTGGGTACTCAGGTCTCAATTGTTATTGGTGGTAAGGTGTGTGTTTACATGTGAAATAAGAATCAGTACCAATTAAGTTTTTGTTGTTATTGTTGTTTTTAAACAAATTTGACTGTCAGAAATGAGGGTCCAATAGAATGGGACAGACTACAGATTAGCAGATTAGATGAGCAGATCCAACAGGTTAGGCCTATCAGGGAAGATGTCTCCAGATGTCAGTGGATAAAATCCTGCAATGTAGAATATTTATTCAAGGAGTTTTACACACAGCTGGTTCATGAAAAGAGAGGAGGAAGAGAGGATATTCTGCAATATCATAGCAGAGATTCTACCATGGTGATTAAGGTCTAGAGAAAATATAGTATTTAAATTTGGGGCTTCTCTGAGGTAATTTTTGGATACAATTACAGGTATTCTAATAGGGGCTGTCAAAGTAAATCAAGCTACTCAAAGTCGGTTATAAAACAGAATCTTAGTTTCAAGAAAAAAGTTAAGTTCTCATGTACCGTAACCCACTGTTCCCGATCAGAAGTGACTTTACCCCACTGGAAACCATTTGGCAATATCTGGAAGCCATTTGGCAATATCTGGAAACCATTTGGCAATATCTGAACACTTTGGAGAATCTGAAAACATTTCAATTGGAGTAGGGGTTTGTTAATGACATCCAGTGGGCAGAGGCCATGGATACTTCTAAACATCCCGAACTTCACAGGACAGCCCCCTATGATAAAGAAAAATTTGGTCCTAATGTCAATAATGCCAAGGTTGAGAATCTCTGCTTAACCAGTAAATACGCTCAAAGTGGAATTTTTAGATACGTCATAGTGAATCTCCAAACTCCATGGATCTCATCCATGGAATTAAATTAGTTTCAGATTAATGAATACAGGTTGTGGAAAGAGGAGCTTATCTCTGATTGAGTCAAGGTCAACGTCCCAACTGGCACATTCATTCACTGTAGTTATTTTTATAAACTATATTCTTAGCATGCATCTAGCCTACATATGTGGCACCCAACCTAACTGTACTTCAGTAGCCTCAGAAGCTTTTCAGGACTGTGCTTCTTGAAGGCTTAAAGCAATTTTACCATGACATACTAAGCCAAAATACAGGCTAGGCACCATGATCTGTTTAACTGTATGGCAGAGCAGAAGGACTAAGATAGGAGCACCATATATACATTATAACAAGAACATTGCAGTAAAAGCAAAAGCTTGTAGGACTTCTAATTTGTTATCTAATAACATGTGAGGAGTGAATATAAACTGAAATAAGCAAATGGATGTATATAATTTCGCTTTTAAAAGGAAATGCAGGAAAACATTGCTATGTCAGGATAGAAGTATTTTATCTACCCTATCTCTACATTAGGCCTCAGACTGGGTAGCTATTTATACTTCCCAACAATTATGAACGATGCAAAGTTACAGAGAAGCATGCTTCCACACATTCACCCACATACGGGAATTCAGCAATGTTGTTTGACTGACTTTCTATGAAACATTGTAAGAATGCCTCTCTTTGACTCTAGTATTAACTGTTTTAGTTTCCTATTGCTGCTGTAGCAAATCACCAAAACATAGCTTAAAAAAAACACCAATTTATCACCTCATACTTCTGAGAGTCAGAAATCTGAAATGAGTCTCACTGGGCTGCATTCCTTCCTGGGGCTCCAGGGAGAACCTGTTGTCTTTCACTTTCCAGATTCTAGAGGCTTCTCATAATCCATGACCCTCTTCTATTACCCAAACCAACAATGATGTGTCTTTCTCAGGATGCTATCTCTCTGTTTCTGATTCTTCTGCCTCCTCTTTCCCATGTAAGGACCATTGGTCCAACAGGATAATACATATAATCTCCCTATCTTAAGATCTTCTCTTTTCCATGTAACAGAGCATACTCACAGATTTTGGAGATTGGAATATAGACATCTTTAGGGAACATTATTCTTTCCACTACACTCTCTAAAAGAGCATTTTACAAATAAGTAGATACAGCTTATTAAGCTGTATTAGTCACAGAATTGAGATATGGCATTTGAAAGGGAATAATTACATTAGACATTTAAACAAAGATTGTAAGCAAAAACTTGAGGCTTTAGAAGAGTTTCATGAATCTTGTAGAAGATTCATTTATTAATAGAATCTATCTCCTAGAATATTCACAAAATAATCGAAATTGTAATTTAGGAATGAAGGAATCTCAAGATAACATTACAGTATCAGATAGCTATTAATTTTATTGTTATCATAAGATTAAGTGTGGGATTTCTAATTTTATTAATCTTTGGTATGTCACAAAATGCTCCCTACACTCCAGCTTGCCACTCTTAGGAATGCAATTCTCTATCAAAAGCTGCAAAAGGTAAAAATACTCCTTCCTACATGGGGAACAAAATCAAAGCGAGGGCTCTAAAGGAGAGGGTGAATACTGCGATACTGTAGGTGATCCTTCATATTGGCAATGAAGAATTCTGAGATTACATTTCAAAGATACAGACAAACTCAGGATCATCAATATCAATAATAAAGATGATCATTTTATAAATTGAAGTTACCCCTTGGAAGAAGCATGCCTTCGCCTTTGACCCACATATTAATTTATTAGTAATTTAGCAGAAAGTGCATAAAAAAAGCACCTAACTGCTTCACACATATTTAGGAGAAAAAATAAAAAATGACCTAAGAGTAGGTCAGTAATGCATTTTTTCCACGAAACCAAGGGATTTCCATCATATCCATTCTATATTGACATTTTCATTTTGAGAATATCACAAATACTGATGCACATAACGATGCCTCTGAATAGATTAAAAACACACTCAATTTATTTCTTTTAAGAAGTCAGAGAAATAAACCGCATATAAAAATGCTTATATCCTAAAATAACAAAATGATAATTAGGAATACAATGCATCTTTTATCCCTGAAAAGGATTTTCTTTTATTCACAGTACCTAGTTATTTTAGAGAACAAATATCAAACAAACAAAAACAAGCGAACGAATCTTCTCTGAGGTACAAAGAGCTCATGAATTTAAATAACAATTTAAAGCTACAGAACAGGCGATATTATATGGTATAAATAATTGTAAACTCAATTGTTAAAAAATAGGGAATGTGAGATGTGCATTATTGAAAAATAAATGCAATATATCTTATCTATGTATCCATATATATATAGGTGTCCTGTGTGTGTGTGTGTGTGTGTGTGTGTGTGTGTGTGTGTGTGTGTGTATTCCTGATCTAACCAAATGTACTTTGAGTTTTTGGAAGGCTAAGAGCATATCTACATTTCTTACATCCCTCACAATGCCCCAACAGTTACTTGATCTTTATAGCAAGCAACATGGTTTTCTGTTTACTGCATTCCCTAGTACTGAATATTGACATTATCAGATATAACAAGTGATGAAAGGACAAAGAACTCTAACACAAATTTTTTAAACTACAAATCCACTCTTACCTGAGTTAGGCATATTCTATATTTCAAGTAATGCTTCCCAACTTTATTTACCACATTCATCTAATTAAACACTGTGGGCCTAGAGGAGTGAGCACTGATTCCCTAACTCAACAATCATATCCTAAGAAGATTTTACAAAGCACTTCAATGAGATTAAACCTCATCCACTGCAAGCTCATTAGTCTAATAATTTAAAATATGTACATTATATAAATAAACTCCTTGACAAAAGATAAAGTACATAAATTTTTTTAAACTGCAGGTACATTGTGAGTCCCTGGGAGCATTAAAAAAATGTGGAGATTTATTTATCGAAGTTTCCCTTTTAAGCAACAAAATGAATCATCTTTGGTTGAAAATGAACAATTTCACTCTCAGGTACAGTAGCATGTGACTAATAGCTTTAAAATAGCAACCAGCTTTGCAATAACCAAAGAAAGAAATTACTGCAGTATTAATTCACATAATGTAGCTGATTTGATATTGCCTTCTCCAATCTCTCACATCTTAACATAAAATCCACCATACCCTGTTACAATTGAGGGAAAAAAGAAACTATTAATAAAACGAACCCTCAGTACATAGAAAATAAACATTCATGGTTCTTGAAAGCTGGACTGCATTAGGTTGCTAAGATCACCAGGCTGTCCTAGCTATTCCTTGCTTCCTGTGTTCTAGCAGCATCCATTTTGTGGGGATGGGATGCACTCGGGAAGCTTCCTTAATTTAGTTCCTTTCATCTGAAGATTTCAAAAGCTTTGCTGATGGCTATTATTTACAGTCGCTGAATAAATGGGAGCACTGAGCCAATGGGAGGCTATAACCATTCTATAAATGAATTACAAAGCAGTAGAATCTTGTTAAAACAAGTCAGGATGTAAAACATCTTGGGCTTTCTGCTCTATTCTGAACCCATCGTCCATTTTTTAAGGCAACTTTCTCAATTTTTTTTAACTTTTCTCTTACATCCTTAGATGAATAATGACCTTGCTTGCTTATTCAGACACAGAGTCACAGGACCCTAATTATTTAAAAAATCTAGGCCTGCTGGTGTGCTACCTATATGGGTATAGAGAAAAAGGTGGGAGGGATGTGTATGACACTAGGACATGCAATTTGAATATGTGGTAGGGTATAAATTGTACAAAGGGGAAAAAAGAGAAGAGAAAAATAAGTCTTTAGACTGAAAACTGACAGAAAGGGGAATAAAGGAAATCATTATGGTTAGAAAGTTAGACTATCTAAAGCAGCAAGTCTGTAACAAAATAATTTTGGACAGAAGGCTACTAAGAGACAGATGAGGAGAGATGTGTGCAAGAGGCAGAAACATGTGGTTAAAGATGGGAACTGGGGAATATGACTCCTTATAAATACAGTAACATTTTTCATTAATGAAATATCTATGAA
This sequence comes from Leopardus geoffroyi, assembly GCF_018350155.1. NCBI lineage: Eukaryota > Metazoa > Chordata > Mammalia > Carnivora > Felidae > Leopardus > Leopardus geoffroyi. The sequence continues at coordinate 138,447,067 of NC_059331.1, read as the reverse complement.
GGCTTTTCAAAGTCATGGCTCCCATAACCAGGCCAATCATTTACATCCCCTAAAGAGCATTCATAAATCAACTCCCATTGTGTGCTTCCTCAGATACTGATTTATTCCATCTGGTTTTAACCAATCTAAACAATATTTTTCAAAGATTCTGTGCTGAATCTGAAAGTATAAATGCTTTATTTAGAAGATCTAAACTTCCACCATGGCCAGTACCTAAAGAAGCAAATCCACTCTGGGAACAGAACATACTTTACTAGTTCCCATCCACTGACACTGAGAAAGTTAACTTTTTTTTAAGTTTATTTATTTATTTTGAGAGAGAAAGAGAAAGCGCGCATGCATGCAAGAGAGCACATAAGAGAGAGAGAGGGAGAGAGAGAATCCCATGCAGGCTCTGCACTCAGCACAGAGCCTGATGTGGGGCTCAAACTCATGAACTGCTAGATCATGACCTGAGCAGAAATCAAGAGTCAGATGCTTAACCAACTGAGCACAAAGGCGCCCTGAGAAAGTCAACTTAAAATAGGAATTGAGGAAGCAAAGGGTCTGTCTAGGTATCTGAAGTCACATTCAAGACTGTTTCTGCTGTCAGTGTGCCTGCGTGGTCTGTATGTTGAGATGCCATTCTGTTACTGGCCTAGATTTTGCCCCCTGCTTTTTTCTTGGTTTGAACTCTTGGATAGTGAACCTAGTGCAGCCCAGCTGGAACCCTGCATCCTTTATCTGTATCCTTAGGTTGTCCCATAGTCTGCCCACATTGCCAAGTTTGTCCTTCTATTAATATTGACCTCACGACTCTAACAGGCACAGAATCCGAAGACATTTGAGTAAAGCTTTCACCAGTATGTCTCAGGCTTTCTCTTACAGAGTCTCCCTCCTCATTCACTCTGGCTCTGTCAATTCAGAACCAGTGAACAAAGGTTAGTGATTTTGCTGAAGTTTACATCAATCAAGAAGAATTCTTGGGGCGCCTGGGTGGTGCAGTCGGTTAAACGTCCGACTTCAGCCAGGTCACGATCTCGCAGTCCGTGAGTTCGAGCCCCACGTCAGGCTCTGGGCTGATGGCTCAGAGCCTGGAGCCTGTTTCCAATTCTGTGTCTCCCTCTCTCTCTGCCCCTCCCCCGTTCATGCTCTGTCTCTCTCTGTCCCAAAAAATAAATAAACGTTGAAAAAAAAATTAAAAAAAAAAAAAAAGAAGAATTCTTAATAACATTGATGACATTCTATTCATGTTTTTAAAGAATTATCTTTGCCCCTGAATCAGAAACACTGGTGTCCTTGTTAAGACGCACATTCTCAGGTTGCATAACCTATTGAGTTAGAATCTATGTGTGTAGTAGTAGTAAGGGATCTGCATTTTAAAACTAAGTTCTGGAAGGTAATTATTATGTACATTCAAGTTTGAAAGTCATTGAAAAACACAGGGGCAATTTAATTAAATAATTATTTACTTAATTAATTGATTCCATAAACAGTTTATCACCTTACATTTGCTAGATACTCAATAGGCTCTGGGAGCATAGAGATGGTTTGAAAAAAATTATTTCATTCTATTTTTTTAATGTTTATTTATTTTGAGAGACAGAACAGGAGAAGGAGAGAGGCAGAGCCAGAGAGAGAGGGAGAAAGAATTCCAAGCAGGGTCTGCACTCAAAGTGCAGAGTTGGATGCAGGGCTCAGTCCCATGAACCATGAGATCACAACCTGAGCCTGAAACCAAGAGTAGGACGCTCCACCGACTGAGCCACCCAGGTGCCCCAAGAATGTATTTCATTCTAATAGGAAAGACAGACAAGTCAGAGATGATTGCAATAAAGCCTGATAGGTGCTATGATAAATAAACACAGGGCTCTCTAAACTCATGGAAGGGTTGCCCCACTTGGTTTTGGTGAATCTGGAAAGTTGTTGTTTGACAGCTGTGTGCTTGGATGACACAAGTTTGCTTTATTGAAGTGTCAGTTGCTTGCTGTGTGTTTTATAAAATGTTTCTTAAACACGGCCTTATTAAATTTTTAATTTATGTAATTACCTAGGGATAAATTACCCTAGTGGCAAAATACACACAAAAATTATTATGTGAAGAATAAGAGGAATTATAAAAACCAAATCTTTGAACTATATATACACTGTTTGTTGCTAAGTTTTTCCACATGTTGAGTTACATAAGGTTTTAGCAAATATGGGCTATTTTAATACAATACATACAACATTATACAAAGAGTTAAGTTTTATGTCATATCACATAAGTGACAAGACATCTAATATTTAAAGAGTAAAAGTAAAACCCAAGTTTTTTTCAGGTGTCAGAAGCCCATAGTCATTGATTCAAATAATATATACATTTTTTCTCTAATGTAAACACTATGAATATACCATAGACTATGCCCTGAATCCACTGTGTTATAAGGGAGACAATATGGTGTGATAAGTGCTTGATAGTTACCACTGAACCAAACGTGCTATTAAAATATCAAATATCATGTGATATATAAATATTTAAAATATTGTGCTTGGGGCACGTGGGGTGCTCAAAGTGTCAGATCTTGATTTTGGCTCAGGTCATGATCTCACATTCTGTGGGTCTGAGCCCCGAGTCAGGCTCTGAGCTGACTGTATAGAGCCTGCTTGGGATTCTTTTTCTCCCTTTATCTCTCTCTCTCTCTTTCTCTCTCTCTCTGCCCCTCCCTCATGTGCTCTCTCTCTCTCTCTCAAAATAAACAAATGAACCTAAAAAAGTTTAAAATATTGTGCTTATACTACTACATATAATGTAGTATAACCAACACTAAAGGGAATACAAGATGAATACCCCTATGTTGAGGAAGCTGGATGAGACAAAGGCATTTGCATTATAATTTTGGTTAAAGTAAGGTAGGTATCAAAAGGAAGTACAAAGAGCTCAAAATCCAAAGACAATCCAAAGACTCACTTTGGATAGAGTCATAAGTCAAGGCATCATGGAGGGGAGGAGACTGAGATGACTTTATCACTGCCATTTATTAAATGTAACCATAATAACAACAATCTTCATTACTGCTATCACTTACTGAGTGCCTTCTATTAAGCAGTCATTTTACTAACCGCTGGGATAAGTTATTATTTAATATCCTCATATTTGAACTAGATGTTACTCTTCCTGTTTTACAAGTGAAGAAACTGAAGTTAAAAAAAGTTTAAACAATTTCGCCAATTTTGCCACGTATTTTCTGCCATATTACCCTGCAGCCCTGCCCTAAGGACTGGACCTCAGTACAGACAAATTTGTGAAAATAAAAAGCATATTCAGATAGACTATGGTTTTCAGATATTTGGTGTTATAATCTACTAAAAGGATCTAATGAAAGCATGTAATCTTTCTCCCTAGAAAAGTGCTTATAAATATTATCGGCTTATAGTTTTTAAAAGTATCCAGGAATCTGAGATGACAATCTGCTGAAAACTATAGATCCTCATCTCTGAATTGTTGTCCATGAAATCAGGGCATTCATGGGTTCTCTGAGGTCTCTGGAATCTTTTTACCTCAGGATTGGGGTCTCAGCAGAGGATACTAGACACATAAACACTAGACATATAAAATTAGCAGAGGACACTAGACACATAAAATTAATTGGGAAAGGAGGTTATTCTGTGATGTTTCTTTGCAACCTCAGATCTTTACCCTCCTCCTACCTCTTGAAGCAGCACATCCAGTGGACATGATTGTGCTCCTTTCCACGTCCACTGCCACTAAGACTTGGCTGCTATCACGTGGCATATTTCATTGTTTCTTTCCACCAGTTTCTCTTTCACTCTGCTCCATACTCTGCCATAAAAGTATTTTTCTTACATAAGCAGTTTGCCGCTCCTTTATTTAAAAACCTCTTCTGGGGTGCCTGGGTGGCTCAGTGGGTTGAGCGTCTGACTTCGGCTCAGGTCATGATCTCAAGGTTCTTGAGCTCGAGCCCCGTGTGGGCTCTGTGGAACCTGCTTTGGATTCTGTGTCTCCCTCTCCCTCTGCCCCTTCCCTGCTCATGCTCTGTCTTTCTCTCTCTCTCAAAAATAAAGAAACACTAAAAAAATGTTTTAATTAAAAATCTGTTTGATTTTTACACTAATTTCCAGCACTTCTTAACAAGGTATGGGTTCACTTCACATTCCATAAGATGGACCTCAACCTCACTTCTCTTTCATTTAAAAAACAAATAAGCAAATACCTGTTCATTGTCTTCATTATATAAATTTGTATTGGTTTATTTTTATTTCTTCCCTCACTTTTCTATAAACTCCTGCTCACACTACTAGAGCTAGCTCAAGCATGATCTTCTCTGTGAAGCTCCACCAACTTCTCCACTGACTAACTTGTATAACACTTTGTTTAGGCATCTCTGGCGGTGACATTTGACAGAAATGGACCTGCTTTATGTAAGTATGTTCTGCACAGGTGCAAGGCTGAGGCCATGGCTCACTGACCCTTGTATCCCAGTCATCCAACACAGTGTCTAGAACATACTGTGTGTTCAGTAAACAAATTTTTACAAATGTGAATGACTGATGAATGAATGATCATAGAAGTTTCATATTACTTCTAGAACAGTTTTCACTGTATATGTTCTCTACTTTGCTTTTACAAAAATTTATTAGTGTTCACTTTCAATAATCACTTCCATCATGTTACTGCAATTATTTTATTGTTAAAGGAATACACACACACATACACACGCACACACACATACACACAGTGTGTGGATATATATGTATATATACATACATATGTATATGTATATATGTATATAAGCTGTTCAACCTCTTGGAAGCAGCAGTTCAGTTTTTAGAAATCTGTCCATCAGGAATAATTGTATTTAATTATTCAGCTCTAATATTGTTTAGTGCAGCAATTTTTAAATAGATAAAGACTTAAGATATCTATAATTTCTAACCAGCATGACAATATAGAATACTTAATCATATGGGGAAATGTTAATTACACATGGTTAAGTGAACACTGAATTACAAAACAATATAGACATGAGGAATGACAGATATTTGACTAATATACACATTGTAAAGTCTAGGAAGACAGTCAAAAGGAAGTAACACTGGGGAAAAAATTAGAAAAATAAAAGAAAAATGAAGGAAATCTTTTAAAATTAAAATATATCACATAATTAAAACTGGTGTTAGATATCATTCATATATTTGATAATAAAATCAATTTAACATCACTTTAAGTAGATATTTTAAGGATACACAGAAGTGTAAGCACTAATATAAGATTTCCACTACATATAAAGCTCTTAGAAATCAGGTCATGCTTCATGTTTTCCCTGATCTCAGCTGAATAATTTAATAATTTTAAAAAATGAAGGGTAAAAGTATCATTTTATTCCTTCCCATGTATCATATTTTAAGGTCAAAATATACCTAACAGCTTATAATGCAAGGACTGTCTGCAGATATTTAAGAATCATTAAAATGTGTAATAAGCACTGGAAAGATGTAAAGGTGGCCCCTATGCTTGCCAAAATAGTTTCCTTTATATGTTCCAAAGCAAATCATGTTTTTTAATGTTAGAGATTTGAAATTGGTTATTATTTTGCCAAGCACAGTATATAAAATGTGTGTCTGTGTGTGAAAGTTTAATGAAAACATGCCCCACATGCTAACATGCTATAAAATAATTATCAACGTATGATAAATGTTGATTTTTGTGAGAGCTCCCAGGTAACTTCAATTACTAATAAAAACACATTAATACCATTTTATTCATTCATTCTTCCATTCATTAACGTGTGAATAAGGGCCTAATATGTGTCAATAATGTGCTAAGCTTGCTAGTGACCAAGATACTTTCACTACCCTAAGGATCCCAAATTGTAGCTGGTAAGCAGTCCCAAAGAAAATATAATCATATATATTTATAAGGTATTAAGGAAACTTATGTGGGTGGGAGGACGAGTTAGAGAACTTGAAATGAACTGGACCTTAAATTTTGAATTAGGCTGAGCTGATGGAGAAGAAAACAAGTGGACCCAAAATAGGGAGCAAGAGCAGAGGCGGTAGATGCCAAGTAAATAGATCAACAGAAGTGATGACTTAGCTGTTGATGAGCACATTTTAAAGAAACTGAAGAGCACTGTTAAACTTGGCAAAATATAGAAACTACTTGCAATACTAGAGTTGAGAGCTTCAAAGTCTTTAATTTGGAAAGGACCATTATAGAGGAGAAAGAGACACATCCTTCAGGATTTCTAATTTTTATTCTGTATTTTGTAGTTATGGTCCAAATACCTTAAATACAGCAGTGGAACAGGGAAGAAATACCGACTACTGACCGGGTAAATGGAGAGTATGTTGAAAACACGTAGTCATATCTACCAGGGACAGTAATAATATTCTTGGATCTGTTTTGCATCTTATTAAAATGACATTTTCTACTTTGGTGAATAAGTTTAATAATAAAACTACAAATTCAACTTGACTTTGCCAATATTAGCTGTTAAATGGGCACTCATATTGGCTAAGGCGTATTCTCTCTCATGATAGTGCAGAGTTAAGGTGATACTTTGTTTTTTCTTCTATGGAGAATTAAATGTAGATGTAGATATAAGGCCTTCGTTCCCAGGAACATGTAGATAAACTAAGAAAGAAAATCAGATAAGCAATGCAGGAACAACTCAGGAAGATTAACTTAAAGGAAATTGAAAATAATTAAATGTCGATAGCTTGGTTTTCCAAGTGCCTGGAGGGACATGCTAAATTCTGATAAAATAAGACAGTAAAGTCATTTAGCAAGACAAGTTACTCAGAAAAATAACAGCAACAATCGCCACTCATTTCTGATCTGCTGTATAATATGATCATGACATTCTATGGTATGTCGGACATGAACTTTGAGGGTTCTTGTGTTACCATTCTGCCTCCCTATGTATGACCAGTGGCTCACATTTATTAAACATAAAGAAATCATTTAAAGAGTTCTATCAGGGGACACACACACACACATGCACGCATACACACACACATTAACTTAAACTACTAAACACTGAGTAGTATTAACTGAATTGGCTGTAAGTCACAAGTTTCCTGACGTTAACAAGAACTCACAAATGATAATCAACCTAACTAGATAAAAACACAAATGCAGTGAAAAATATAAACTCAACTCAGTTGACTATGGTTCTATTTAAATGAAATCATAGAATAAAGTCTTATTATTAATGCTAACATATAACTATTACATCCAGTCCAAAAAAGTAAATCGTTTTGAGTTGTTCCAAGCCAAGTTAGTAGGGTGACACGAGCATTCAATCTAAAATATGCTTCTTGACCCTGAGGATAAAAATCAGTAAACTGTTACTTAAGGCACACGAGTTGATTCTGTGAAGCTTCACAGTCTCACATAATGTCCTCAACAATTAGGAGGAAAAAGCAATTGATCTTATGATTAATTTGAGCAACACAGAATGCACATTTAGGTCAAAGAGTGAATACTGGGTTTGACATTGACCAATTTAGCTATCTACATGGATCAAATTAAACAAGTAATTGCCAGCATGTGTATATCTCAGACTGTGGACTTCTATCTATTAATCTGACTTTATTTGGAAGTTCAGCAATTAAATTTCAGGAAAATATCTATTTTCCATTTTCCTCAATATATGGATAAAATTGTAGGATTTGCTTTGCTGGAAGTCCTAAGTGAACATAAAAGGTAGCTCAAAGTAAAAGGCAATTTACTTATATAGAGAGTGTGGTGAAGAAGGAAAAAGTGCAATTTCTATGTCATTGGAAAAATTGCTTATTCAATACTCCAAGTCAATGTCAATGTTTCTACCTTGAAAATGAAATAAAGAGTCAAAGAACTGGAACCATTTTACTAGTTAACATTTACTTACATTGAGTTGTATTGAGTTTGAAATTAAATATTAGAATAGTTACTGAAAACTGCCTCAAATATATTTACTATGTACAATGTAAAATTGTAACTAAAGAACATGGGGTAATCTTTTAGACTACATTAAAGATTTTTAAAGAATACAAACAGAGTCATATTCTTTCAGAGATAATGTCTCCCTCATTGATATGTGAAACAAGAAGTCTCCAAGAATAAACTCATCCATAGCTAAATATGTAACATATAAAGATTTGAGGAGTTGTCCTAAAAGAGTTTCAACAACAAGGAATCTATACTTAGCATTGTTAATTTGAATAGCAAAGAATAGCACCTTTCTGACAACCAAATACCCAAAGAAGAATCTATCTGCTTCCAGCAAAGTTAAAAGAAACTCCTTTTTTTCTCATTCAGCCAAAGGCAGGTAAAAGCAACATTAATCTTTGAACATATATGACCATTTATTTGATTTCGGTGGTTTAAGTGGTGACTTGACCGCAGGAAGTTCAGATAATCACAAGTTCCTTCCATTTCTGATTATTTTTCCTAATATAAATTCATTATAGCATAAACTTAGAATAATTATTTATGCTCTAAAAATATAATGGATGATCTACCTATGTTAACTTATTACTTACTCTCTCTTACGAAGTCATATTTTTTGAGTAGTTTAAAAAAAGTTGCTTCCCTTCCAAAAATGTCACCATTTTGAAGTGTAGAGTGATTAGAGAATTTTATATCTTTGGTTATTAAACATAACAGAATTGCAAGAAATTTCTCAGAACAAATTTCAAAAAAATGTAAAAATAGGAAGTAATTGCCCTTAATTCAGCCAGGTTGCTTAATGGCTTTATCTGGAGATGTTTCAATGAGGTGCTGAGAAAATCATCACATGAAACAATTTGTAAGTAACCTAAGCACCAAAACAAAGTAATTGGCCTGAAATTTCTAAATCTTAAAACTTCATACATTTTCATAATCAAATATCATAGGATGTATGATGTTTAAACAAACTACAGTTTACTAAGAATACATTGGTACATGATAAAGAGGGAAGAAAGTACACAAAACATTGCAGACAGCATGTAAAACTTTTTAACAATACATATGTGCACTTTGCCTGCTTAAAAAGGAATGAAAAGTCAATGCATTGCTAGAAGATACTAAGAAATTCTCTTTCTGAAGGTATCTAAGAGTTGAAGGTAAAGAATTTTGAATGACTTTTTGATGCCAATTAGATAGAAGAAACTAATACAGTGTTTCCTCTGAGCCTGGCACTATGCTAGGCAATTAATAAATTGGTATCTGGTAAATAAATTTAGTAATGTCCCAATATACAAAGTCAATGTACAGAAATCCACTGCATTCTTATACACTAATAATGAAGCAAGAGAAAGAAAAATTAAGAAAGCAATCCCATTTACAACTGCATCAAAAATAATAAAGTACCTAGGAATGAACTTAATGAAGGAGGTGAAAGACCCCTACTCTGAAAACTATAAAACACTGATGAAAGAAATTTAAAACAACACACACAAAGGGAAAAATATTCCATGCTCATGGACTGGAAGAACAAATATTGTTAAAATGTCCATATTACCCAAAACAACCTACAGATTTAATGCAAACCCTATCAGAACACCAAAAGCATTCTTCACAGAACTAGTACAAATAATTCTAAAATTTGTATGGAACCACAAAAGACCCTGAAGAGCCAAAACAATCTTGAAAAAGAAAAACAAAGCTGGGGATATCACAATTCCACATTTCAAGTTATATTACAAACTATAGTAATCAAAACAGTATGGTACTGGCTCAAAAACAGATACACTGATCAATAGAACAGTATAGAAAGCTCAGGAACAAACTCAAGATTATATGGTCAATTAAAAGAGACAAGAATATGCAGTGGGAAAAAAAACAGTCTCTTCAACAAATGGTATTGGGAAAATTGGACGGTTCCATGCAAAAGAAGGAAACTGGACCACTGTCTTATGCCATACACAAAAAGAAACTCAAAATAGATTAAGGGCCTAAATGTGAGAACTGAAATCATAAAAAAACTAAAAGAGAGCTATAGACAGTCATTTATTTCCCTGACACTGGCTAAAGCAACATTTTTCTATATATGTCTCCTGGGCAAGAGAAATAAAAGCAAAAATAAACTATTGGGATTACATGAAAATAAAAAGCTTCTACACAACAAAGGAACCAATCAACAAAACTAAAAGACAACCTACTGAATTGGAGAAGATATCTGCCCATGATATATATAATAATGGATTGGTATCCAAAATATAAGAATAACTTATAAAACACACAAACAAAAACAAATAATCCAGTTAAAAAATGGGCAGATTACATGAACAGATATTTCTCCAAAGAACACAGATAGATGGCCAAGAGACACATGAAAAGATGTTCAACTTCACTCATCATCAGGGAGATGCAAATCAAAACTACAATGAGATATCACCTCATACCTGTCTGAATGGCTAAAATCCAAAACACAAAAAACCCCAAGTGTTGGCAAGAATATGGACAAAAAGGAAAGCTTGTGCACTGTTGGTGGGAATACAAACTGGTGCAGCCACTGTGGAAGGCAGTATGGAGGCTCCTCAGAAAATTAAAAACAAAAGTACCCTGTCATCTAGTAATTGTACCACTGGGTATTTACCCAAAGAATATGAAGACACTAATCCAAAAGGATATATACACCCCTATGTTTATTGCAGCATTATTTATAATAGCCAGATTATGCAAGTATTCCAAGTGTCCACTGATAGCTGAATGGATAAAGAAGAAGAGATATATGCATAATGGAATGTTATTCAACCATAAAAAAAGAATGAAATCTTGCCATTTGCAACACCATGGATGGAGCTAGAGAATATAATGCTAAGTAAAATAAGTCAGTCAAAGAGAGACCATATGATTTCACTCATATGTAGAATCTAAGAAACAAACAAAAATGAACAAAGTGAAAAAAAAAAAGACACAAACTGAAAAGCAGACTCTTAAACTATAAGGAACAAATCTGTGGTACCAGAAGGGAGGTAAGTGGGGGTATAGGTGAAAAAGGTGAGGGGATAAAGAGCCCACTTTTGATGAGCACTGAGTAATATACACAATTGTTGAATCACTATATTATACACCTGAAACTAATATAATGCTGCATGTTAACAATACTGGAATTAAAATAAAAAGCTTAATAAAAAGTTTTAATAAATAACATGTTTTTTTTCTGATTTATTTCTCCCAACAAGTTTTATAGTTGCATGCCATTATCCTGGTTTCTTAAATATATGTAGACTAAAGCTTATAGAAATTAAATATGGTGCAAGGGCACATAGTTAATAAATGCCATTAGGTGGGATAAGAACTCATTAATTCAAAAGGTCTATATATTTTGGGCAGTTCAGAAAACAAAGGAAGAGAAAATGAAGCTATCAAATTTATATCAACTTTTATTTTTCATATTGAGTGTCAAACATCCCCTTTACACTATTTGAGGAAAAAAAAACAGTGAAAGCAATATAGTATGGCAATAAATATGTAATTTTATATGATAAGTGTGTTTGCTTTAAACATACATTCTGACCACTGGACTTTATATAGAACAAGAAAGCCTGTATGGCAAATAGTTTAGGATTAATAAGGTCTTGCTAAATTTTATGATATTGATACTTATCATTTTAGTATCCTAATACCACAGTTATGTTAAATAAAGACAATCTGCTCTGTGCCTATGAATTAACTGCTTGTAACACAAACACCACAAGAGCAAAAATGATGTTATGATAGTTCAGGTAGAGCCATTCTGGAATAGTGGAAGAACCACCTCAGTGAAGAAACAGTTTTGTAAGTCATTAATGTGGGCTTTGGTGAAAAATAACTTTTTACATAAAATAACCAAAGAAAAAGTTAGCAAATACAAGGACAAAATTACTCATAACATTCAAATAATGAATCTGGAACCTATTAATAGGTCTGACTTTGAGGAGATTTCCTCTTTTAAAATATTTTCTGTCATAACCAAGGTTTTCATATTTGATATTTTGGATATTTCATATTTGGATGCATTTGGTGAAAAGGGAAGAAAAGCAAAGCAAACCAACACCTTTCACTTCTAATCGACACAAATTTTGAATTTGGATTATCCAGGGAGTGATGAATGATATATAGATATCGTGCTTGTCTATTGTTGAATACTTTTAAAAAATTAACAAAGATATACTTATGTATTGATAAACAAAATGAAGAAAACTAAAAATCATAATTATCTCTTGTGGTAACATTATTTAATACTATATCTTAAGCATAAATATACTTTAATCTAATTTTTTAAACAATGAACTCTTTTTTATTTGCGAGAGTGTGTGCACAAGCAGGGTTGGGGCAGAGGGAGAGGGAAAGAGAATCTTAGGCAGGCTCCATGCTGATAGATCAGGGATCTACACAGGGAGGGATCCCACAATCCTGGGATCAAAAAGTGAGCCGAAATTTAGAATCATACACTCAACTGACTGAGCCACCCAGAGGCCCTAATCTAACTTTTGAGGGGAAGTATACAGTACAGGAATGAAATGGAATCCACATCCAGTTCCACTGTGCAAGAACTGTGTGACCTTAGAAGACTCCGTTTACTTGAATACTCAGTTTACTTGTCTGTGAAACAGGAATAATAAGCAAACCTCTCTCATAGGGCTACTGTGAGGGTCAAGTCGGATAACATGTGAGTGCCAACCACATACCACACGCCACATGACTGGCATGGGTCAAGTTCTATGTAAGTGACAGAAATCACCATTATCATCATGATTAGAATCATCATCCCAAAATTGATCCCCATAACCAGGGAGTGTGTCATTTTCAAACTAATTGAGTCTTATGCATTTTTATATTTCCATTAGTAGTTAATGTAACATCTTATATTTAGGAAACCAAGTAAAAGAAAAGCAACTCAGAAAGTATTTGGTTCAAGAAATTACTAAAAATATGTGTTTATTTTCCCCTCATTAGTTAATGTAACCTTAAAGATTCTAATAGAAAATAATAATTTCCACAAATTATCCAATAAGGACCATGAACATGAATTTATAATGAGATAAAAAGTCCCAACTAGCTCTCTTTACTTAATAGCTGACCAAGGGAATTTCTCATGATTCCACTTCTTGAACTTGAGAAATGCCCAGAGCTCTAAATAAAGGTTTGAAAAGAGCTCTACATAAAGGCTTCAACAACCCAGAACAGGCTTGACTCATTTCTATATTGTATAACTGTATTTAAACATAAACATAAACATATGTTAAACACTCCTCGTGCTTACAATTGTAATAAACCTAAAGTAACTAAAATGCTACAGTTTAAATGCAACAAAACTATAAAACCAATAAAAATCAGTTTAACATTCTAAATTAAATTAATATAAAGAATGATTTCTAAATGAAATAATCTTTAACAATTTAAAATGTGAGTAATTGCTAAATGATGACCTGTGGAATTCAGCAAGCCCATCCTAACAAATATGCTAAATGAAGATGATTCTCCCACTACTCTCCCTACTGGGCAATGTAAAATCTTTCAATGGTGTGGCTTAAAGAAATTTGGCATCTCTTTAGCAAAGATGCATTATCTGTGTATTGTGTACTTCTCTCTTTTCTCAGTAGCCCTAGACAATTAAATACAACATGGCACCAAAATGTTTATACATACAAATTCCAAAGCAAGAAGTAAAATCTTGCAGCAGAATGAATATATACATATACAAAAAAGAGGCTTCTATTAACTTATTTCAGATGATCAGCAAAGATATCACTCATTGCAAAACAAAATTATTGTAGTGAATACACACATCCATGGGAATATACGCATGGAAAGCCCATACATATAGCTTTGTTCTAGTTTATCTGGAATGGTTTCCATAGAAAAACCTTCACTAGGGTAGGAGTCTTGCTTTCAGTTCGTTCTCATTGCTTTAAAGCTTTCTACTTGTCCTTTTATTTCCAAACTTCCTTGTTTGGGACTCTAGCTCTGGTTCCCTTTGGTCTCCTTCCTAAAACTACAAACCAGTATCATCCACACCCTTATTACACCCTCTTTGATCCCAGTGTGAGTCAGAGATCCAGGCCTCTGGCTGGCTGAGCAGAGACTTATGCACACGTTATTCATTCAGCATACACTTACTGGGAATCTACTTTGTACAGAACCACATGCTGGTGCTGGGGGAAGGCCAATGGATTACACAGATACTGCTGGGCCCAAAGGTCTCCTACTAAACTCTCATTTGCATCAGCAGGTATATTTCCCCAATTACAGAGAACTCTACACAGTTGAATTTAAAAGTTGGCTTTTATTCAATTATAGAAAAATACTTCCCTGAGGGAAGAGGTTAATTTCTAAATCACCATAAAATTTTCTACATCGCCAATAATTTAAAATAGGTATCAGACACATTAAATTTCCATTTTTCCCAGAAATAATTAGTAAACACCCAAACTGTAACCCACTTAATGAAAATATTAAGTAGGGGCGCCTGGGTGGCTCAGTCAGTTGAGCGTCTGACTTCAGCTCAGGTCATGATCTCACAGGCCGTGAGTTTGAGCCCTACTCAGGATCTGTGCTGACAGCTCAGAGCTGGAGCCTGCTTTGGATTCTGTCTCCTTCTCTCTCTGCCCCTCCCCTGCTCATGCTCTCTCTCTGTCTCAAAAATAAATTCATGCTCTCTCTCTGTCTCAAAAATAAATTTTAAAAAATTAAATATATCACAACTTTAAAAATTTAAACACATTTATGATAATCTATTTTTGTGGAAAACAGACAACAGTTAATATGTATACATCAGAATTCCATGAATATATGTTGGTGACTGATAGTCATTTGTAATGATGACCAAGAGACACTGTAAAATTCATATTAATGTAAAAATAATAACCTTTTATCACCAGCATTTTATTAAGAAGGGGTACAGCACTAATTCAGAAGATGTTTAGTTTTGCACCGTAAAACTAAAACAAATAGAAGTTTCACTACTACTGAAAAAGTAAATCCTCAATTGTAAAAGAAAAACAGTTAAGAGAGAATATCCATTTAGTCCAACTGTCTGATGATGCAGGTTTTCCTATCTCTGTCATTCACAAAAAGACATTTGAAGAATTATTTTCCTAATCAATTAATAAAATACAATTTGGATTTCATGCTGCTTTCTTAATAGCTTCCATAATGAGAAGACACAGGAGTATAGCTATGAGGAGTACCATGTGCTTAGAAATTCACTGCAAAAGTCTCTATTTGGTTTATGGAATGACATATAGGCAATAATACAGCCACTCAAATGCAAAAAAAATGATTTAAAAAATACTCTTCATAAAACCATTTATTAGAATAGAAAAACAATTATAACTTTTGCCATTTGGGGCAATTTTTCCAAGTCATCATCTTTACTTCTTTTAACAGACAAAATGAAGTAACATAAACTTCAATTTATACCAAAATATTTTGACAATAATTGAGAAAATCTCGTTAATAACATGACATATTAAACAAATATCACATGTATATTCATTCACTATGTCATTTAACTGTTTATTTAACATATTTATTAAGAGTCTGCTATGTGGCAGACATAATTTTACCACCTGCTGAGAATTCAGTAGTCATCAAAACAGATTAAAGTTCCTATCTCCAAGGAGCTTACATTCGAATGGGGAAAGACAAATGATAAACAAGACAACAAAAAAAAGCACATAGTATGTTAGACAGTGAAAAATACCCAGAAGAAAAATAAAGCAAGTGATGATGGACATGGTGATTTAGTTAACTTAGTTAGAATGGCCTCAGTGGAAACACAGCACTGAATAAAGAAATGAAGTTGATGAGGACAGAAACATCCTTTCATTATTGTCATAATTTGATTGTAGATGCTTATTAAAATCATGTATCAAAAAGTAATTCCTCAATATTTTCCCCTCCATTTCCTTCAAAACAAGACTTCTGGAGAGTAGCTGTAACATAAAGAATGTTAAGACAACATTGATAATATTAAGACAGGTCTCTTTATGAGGGGTGAAGAACAATCAAATGTTTCATGGAACAGTGAAATATGTGCAACTGTCAGAAATTGCTGGTAGAATATAAATGTAAATGGTTTTTAGTTTTTACATTAAAAAGCTAAGAATGACATGATCCCATAAAGATTTCTAGTATAGAAGAATTTCTAAATATAGAAGAAAGGGATGTCAATTCTGACTCTTTGGGCTTTTGAAGAATTGCTAAATGATTATCAAAGAATATTGAGGGGCCCGGATGGCCCAGTCAGTTAGGCATACCACTATGGCTTAGGTTATGATCTCACTGTCTGTGAGTTCAAGCCCCGTGGTGGGCTCTGGGCTGACATTTCAGAACCTGGAGCTTGCTTCGGATTCTGCGTCTCCCTCTCTCTCTCTCTCTCTGCCCCTCCCCCATTCGGCCTCTGTCTTTTTCTTTCTCTCTCAAAAATAAATAAACATTAAAAAAAAAAACAACTCTATTTAACACTTTGTTTTGGCCATTCTCATGGACCCCTTCAGGGCTACTTCCTGTGGTTCCCATCCAGCACTGAAATACCTACTCACTTTCAACACAACCCTGTGTTTGAAAAGCCACTGAGGAGGAGGCAAGGAGATGGAAAATAAGCCCTGTACAAGTGCTTCTGACTTTGTCCAACCATCAAACCTACATTTTAATGGCTGTGTCATTCTGACAGACTCCTGAGGCTAGACAGAAAAGGTGAGGCTTGCACTGAATTCTTAGGATCAATACAAAGGAGTGTCAAACCAAAAATAATGTGTGCTCAGTCTTAGAATACAAAGAAGGCTAGATGGAATCAGTATCATCAGGTGGGCACTGAACTCATTTCCAGTTGCGACTGAAAATAACTATGTGCTGGAATGAAAATAGCTCAATGCAGAATGACTGGAAACCAGTGTATACGCCAACTGAGCTATAATTGTGAAGAAAAGGAGAAACATATGAAAACACTGGTATACGACTGATAAAACTGTGTATATCAAGAACATTTTTCTTTCCTCAAAATCTTTAATGTTGCCTTTGGCTAGGCATAGCTCACAGTTCAGCTATTTCTAGAACATTAATGAGTCTACAAATGAAAACATCATATCCTTTGGAACCGTGCATTTTTTTTGCTGCATAAATTATTGGCTTTGGTGGCTGTTCCTTAACTGACTAAGAATTTGGAAGAACTGAGTAATCTTTCCTGTGCCAAATAAGAAGTTAAAGTTGCCCCTTCTCAGTATTCATCTATTTGCTAATTCTCCTTGCTCTAGAGGTAAATATGATTGGTGATGACTTGGATATTTCAAAAGTTGGAAAATCTGTCCTATTAACATTTACTAAGTACCTACTTTTTTTTTGGCCAGGCACTGATCCCAGTATGGGATATTCAGAGACACATTAGGGGATTCTCAGGTTGAAGAAACTCATTATTAACAAAATGGTAAGATTCCTGCTTTAAGTAAAGTTGTGTATAAATGGCTTTGTTTACACAAAGAAAAGAGTAAACAGTCTGGGAAGGTATGAGAGGCGACTAGTTTTTCCTAAATATCCTTTCTTTCTTTCGTAAAAATCAGAGTTTGGGCTATACGTAAGTCCCCACACTTAAGGTACATTACACACCATCTCTGCAGTGAGCTATGGCCACTCTGGCCATGTGATTAAATTCTGACTACCTGATTGTGATCCAGTCCTAATTTTGCTCTCAGAATGGCCGAGAGTGTTATTTTCAAGCTAAGATTCACTGAGCCTGTTACCTATATCCTTTCTAATATCTTTCAGGCAGAAAAAGAAAAGATTTTGTGTGTCTCTGTAAAAGTGATTTAGATTAAGTCATCTAGCGGATGTAGGTTCCAGTGGTACGTAGTATTCGGCATACCTGAACCAGTCTACCGGCCACATGAGTGCACCATCTTGGATGTGGCCTCTTCAGCCCCCAAGGGGAGATACCCCAGCTGGTGCAGCATGGAGTGGACCAGCTACACCTGCTGAATCCTGCCCGAACTGTAAATCAATGAACAAAAGGAAGTGATTGTTGTTTTGAGCTATGAAGTTTTGGGGCAGTTTGTTATGTAGCAATAGACAACTGATAGACATGCCCAGTTTAAAAAACAACAGTCCCATAAAAATTAATTTAAAAACTTTAAAATGTATTATTCAGCCATATTCAGGAGTTTAAAAAATGAAGGGTGAAGTGTACTTTATCTTAATAATTAAATATTATTTAATACTGTCAGAAATGTCCTTTTTATTAACTTTTGCATTACAGTGTTTTTCTTATGAGTTGAGATATACAGGGGTAATATGGCACATAGAGCAATGTGTGTGGGTGCATGTGTACACATACACGCATATATACAAGTAATGTATTTTATACACCACACATCAAATGTGGGGTCAAATGCTGCTTATCTATTTTTATATATTCAATAATGTACTGAAGTCAAGTCCTGTCACTTATTTTACCATTGTATATGAACAGGACTTGACGTTATATAAGATGTATATTGTTTGTATTTTTTATAGTCTGATATATATATTTGAATTTATGTATATATTATAGTTGATATATAGATAGATATTTGAATTTGAGAGCATATCAGTGCTAAACTTTATGAGTGGACTATGCATTTTCTCACACTTTTTTAAAGGCTCCCAACAGTTTACATAATTACTATTTGCTAACCAAAAAGAAGAAAAACTTAACTTTAATATTATTCACAATGTTTATTTTCTTTAATTAAGTAAACTATTCAGGTAAATTAATGACCATAATGTGCAGCCACGATAGTAAGACAGTAAAGAATTAATGCAAGTATAGAAGCAATCTTTGTAGCTTGGATTCTGTTGGCTGATACAGAAGTAGACAAGACAGAAAGGAAATCTGGCTAGAGGGTAAAAAGAAAAGGAAGAAAGGAAAAGATAGAGAGGTAGTAGCTTAAATAATACATTGAGAATCCAAGGGAAAGTGACTTTATTGAAAGAACAGTGGTTCGATACCATTCAAAATTAATTTCAGAACAATTCTGTAATATCTAAACATTTAAACTCACTTAAAACATTTTCTTCAAGAGAGACAATAAAGTCAAATATATGCCTTAGAATCATGTGAGTCCCAGGTCAAAGTTGCAAACTTAGATGTGACTAAGGGTTCAAAGGGTTCAATGTCATGTAAGATAATAGGAATGGTGTGCTCAGCAAACACATCTATTGAGTGACACCATTAATTTTTAAACTCCGAACAGGAATCAAGAAGAAAGATCATGGGTAACATGCACTGCTTATCAAAACCAAAATATATTCTTTAATAACACAGAAAGATGACCTAAAACATAATTAAAGAGTAATCCTTAGCATTTCTCCTTAGGATTTCTTTTCAGGAAGGAGCCCCAAAGTCTTCGTAATATTGCAATAGAATTCAATTTGACTGTTACTTAGCTGAAGCTACTTTCTAGTTACATGAAAGTTAGAATTCACAGATGAGAAAAATATACCCGTGGACAGACACTTAAATTAATCTTTGCATGTTAATGCTGATCATTGACTCAGAGTAGCAAAAGGTAAGAAGTTAACAGGAGTAAGGAACACACGTTTCTGTTCCAAAGTGAAATTTCAGCAACATGTTGCAGTGGGACTTAAAAAACAATCACCAAGTCATTACCTTTGTATTTGAATTCTAATAAGGGTAAACATTATTAGTTCATTTGGGACCAAAAACATATGCATTATAATTATTTGAAGTTGAATAGAATGCTTTTCTGTTTGCACTCTTCCAGTAGCTTAACAAATTTACCATGTTCATGTTCCCAGCATGGAAATCTGTGCTATATAAATTTTTCATTTGTGCTTTTAAATGCCCTAATCGATATTTGACTAATTAGGATCTCCATCTTATATTCAGTCTTTAAACAATGAGAAGATTATGTGGGGAGAGTAAAAGAAATCCTATTTCAGATTCTGAACATTTCTCTGCTTTCTTGACTTAAAAAAGAAACGAAAAAACAATATACTTTCTACTAGTTGGAATATGCTTCATAATCAGCCACATATTCTTTGAACTCCTCAAGGAAAGATAAAAATATGTTCTGCATGACAAGGTTGACTGAACTCTAAATTACCTATAAAATCAAGTAAATAAATCACATAAAACTACAAACTATCCTAACTCTTAAATCTATAAATGCAAAATTATTTGTCAAATGCATTTGACTTTTAAGTTTTATCATTGTTTGGACAGTTTTCTGTTTAACCTAATGAGAAATTACCAGTTCCCTTCTTTCTCTTTCTAAAAATTAAATGGCATAGTCATGCTTAAATATAAATTGTTTTTGCATACCTAAAAATACTTTTCACCAGAAATAAAATTTTAATCTAATTAAACCTTACAATAATACATCACAGAAACTTTTCACTCACAGTTTTGGCATACTTTGTTTCTTCATAATTTTTACCCTTTTTTTTTTTTTTTGCTAATATTTGGGAAGATCCTATCTCTGAGGATAATTGAATCTTCCTCAGTTATACCTGAAATTATTAACAGCATTTCTATGTATTATTCTATCCCATTAATTTACAACTTATTTTTCCATGTAGCACTAGAAAGGCTTTCTTTCATCCCTCTCATTAGATGAAATTAAAAAGATAATGAAGAATTTGGCAGAATGTAGATAAATCTGTCATGTTTTATTTTCGTCGTGTATCATATTATTATCAATAAAACTTGAAATCACTTCCCTTAAGCAAAAAACAATTATAATATATAATTACCTTTTACAAAATAAGATTTTTATTATGTGTAATATATTGTTATCTGATTTCTTTAACAATATACTGTAAAAATATTTCCTACCTTTAAGCTTTGTGTAAATAACAACTTGGAATTTTTGATGTGTTTGACACTCCTTAAGAAATCATTTTGTGAATTTAAAATAATTTATTTAACTCACAGTTGTTGGTAAGTTGTCACTGCTCTTGGGATAAATACATGTAAAATAATTTTTAAGAACATATAAATATGTATACTTAAATTCTGCAAAACTGATAATATAGCAGGATTCTGTCTCAGTTTAGGTTTGGGGAACGGGCTTATATCTATCTTTCTTTATCAGCGTTTTCTATATATTGTGGCCCATGATTTGTCCCTAAAATAGTCAATGCTTGCATAACGACTGGATAGTTTCCTTACAAAAATATTTAATGTGGTATCATTAGTAAGTTGGTAGCTCTAAAATTTGTTCATAACAAAACCACAAAAAACAGTAAAATTTATTAAATATTATCCATCTAATGATGATTTAGATTTGAAAATCTATTAACTATTTCAATTTCTATGTATTGTCCTTAACTTTTATTTTTGTTATTTCCCTAAGTCATGCTACTTAGGAATTTGTGCTAGGTCAGAAGCCATTGTAGGTCCTGAGCCGTCAAGCTCCAATTCATCACCCACACACTCCCTGACCTAGACCCTACTTCACAACAAATGCAGTGCTTTATAAATGGAAGAGGAAAGACACAGATGAATGGACAAAGACAATGCCATCCTACAACACACAGTCACATAAATGCAGTCCTGATTGGGTCTTTTTCTAGGATTATTAATGATGATATTGGTAAAACAATACTGGAAAGGTTTTATACTATTCCCATAAAAATACTTATGACCACAAATGTCCTTTTCTTTGTGCAGTAGGTACTTCTGAAAGTTTTCTACATTTTGAACTGGCACTATGATGTTTGCAATACTTCTATTTTCTATAAATTCATATTTTTGCATACTAGATACATTTAATGCAGTCATAGGTCCTTCAGGGAAAAAAAAGAAAAAAGAAACAAAGACATACCTCAGGACAGAATAGGTTATGTTATGCTGCCAAACCCCAAAGTTCAGTATCATATAATAACATTAGAATTAGTATCAATGAGAATTTAAACTTCATTGACATATAAAGTATTTTAGTGTCTGTAATACTCCAAGGCAGATACTGTGCATATGATACCCTCAGTGATCCAAGCCAACATGAATTTGTGTCTCTATCATCTGGACATGTGTCTCAGTTTGCAGCTACAGGGCAGAGAGAAACTGAGTAACTAAGGTTATCTCCTTGACTCTGCCCACATGTCACACGTACTTGCCCAAATCACGTTTGAATACTGAAATCACATTTCAACATAATGTAGTCTGATTAACTCAAGACATTTGGAAAGTCTCCTTTCATGTGTACTCAACAAAGACTACTAATGTTTTAGAAAAAATTCTTTTAGAACAATTTCCAGGCCACAGACAGAAATAGGCAGTGCAGGCATTTTAAGAATGACTTTACGAAAGGCAAATTTGAAATTTCCCTGGAAGTCACCCACAGACATTTGTGTATATTTTATTAAAATAAACAATGTTCAACATATCATTTCTCAAAGTAGTATAGTCAACAGGCAAGAAAGGTAGGGTCATGAAATTTAAGATGAAATTAATCAGCTGTGACCTTAAAGCATGACACATTATCTAATTTTTTTTGTGCCACCATTCCATCAACCAAAGTTTAGTAATAATAATTCAGTAATCATTTCTATTTCCCTGACATATGTTATTACATATGGATGAGGAACTTCTTCCATGGCTGCATGCCAATAACCAAAATATTATCAGTGGTATTTTCAAACTCAACTACATTACCAAGATTGGAAATTCCATGGTTCGTAGAAGAAACACTGTCTTAGTTTCCTGGCTTATGCTATACGTCAGAATCATTTTATTCCATTCTTAAGAAAGAGTTAACCTTGAAGAAAAAACACACTGAACATTTTTTATATAAAAAACTTGCATGGGTAAGGATCTGTCTGCTTTTAAATAACTATTAAAATTTTCTGGCCGCTTATTCCAGTTTTATTGTATTTTCAGTTACAAATGAGTTCTCCTCTTAAACATGCATATAAATTCCCAGCATAGATTAAAGTAGAAGACACGAGCCATTTGCTACTGAGAAAAGTAATATTACAACTAAGATTTTTATCACCCTCTCAGTCCCTAGAATAGTTCTATATATGAGGTTCTATATTTTTAAAAAGTAAGAGTCTTAAACAAAAAAAGCAAATTATTCAAGGAAACTTTCTGTTTCTTGATACATTTTTGAGATGTTGGCAGTTTTGAGCTATTACTTAACAAGGACCTCTTAAAATTATGTTGAAAGCAGAAATTATCCCTAAAGATTTATATGGATAGGTAATCCAGTACAAAGAAAAAAAATCACATTCTTGTGAGCCTGCTTTGCATGTAGTTTTGTCCTAAGAATATCTATTATTCTAAATCTTATAGAACTAAAAAAAGGGCTTATATTTTATATAATTATTATATTGTATCATATTATATTCTGTTAAATTACTATACTCACTTAAAACTCTAGGTATTATGTGTCACTAGAGAAAATACATGGAAACTAAAGGAGTTCTTTAGCTTATTCTTAATTCCCACAAAATATTCCATGGAAAAAAACTTCCCTCCACTTTGCTTGGGTGAGTTTGCAGAAGAGATCTGCAAACCTTGCGACTACTGGTCTAAAGTCTGTACTCTAAATGTCTTTGCCAAGATTTATACCGATTGAAATAAAGCAATAGTTTAATTCTTAGATTTTGGTGTATTTTTGCACTTTTAATGAGTCAACTTTTTATCCCTTGAAATGTTAATTATGGCATGTGGCAATCATATGGTAAATTTTTAAATACTGCATATAAAAATACTTTAAAAATCATTTTAAAATAAGGATTATATACTTATATATCATATATAATTTTATATGTATATAAATTTAACCACAGATACACAGCATATATATAAACTGCTCACATATATGTTTTTTCCTTTTTTTTAATAATATATTTTTTTTGTTTTTATTTTAGAGAGAGTCTGTGCACAAGGAGGGGAGAGGTAGAGGGAGAGACAGAGAGAATCTCAAGCTGGCTCTAAGCTCTGCATGGAGCCTAAGATGGGGCTCCATCCAATGATGCTGGGATCATGACCTGAGCCAAAGTCGAGTCTGAGGCCTAACCGACTGAGCCACTCAGGTGTCCCTGCTTTTTCTTTTTTTTAACAAAAGGGGAAAGAAAAGACCAAAGAACATTTTTGTTTGCCTTAAATGTTAGGCTTTGGTGTTTTCTATATTCATTCATTCACTAAGTAGGAAGCTAGTACTTGCTATGCATCACTCTCTTTCTTCTAAAAGCATGCCATCTAGTTGGGAAAGGATTAGCAAACAAAAAGCTGTAAATAATTTAATTGCTTCATTGGGAGTTACATTACAGATGTAGTGTAAACATATGAAGGGGGACACTTAAGCTGGTTGACTGTATCACAGAAGACATTATTAATGATATCCTACATTCCATGGTAAAACTGAAAGGATGTACTGAAGTTTTCTAGGTGGATAGATTGCATAAGAGTATTCCAGGCAGAAAGGACAGCATGTGCAAAGCCATGGAAATATAATAAAACAACCTAAGTTCCTAGAATATTTGCCATAGTAAGGAACAGTACAAAATAAATATACTGGCTCCCACTCTTACAAAAAAGGCAGGGTTTAGGAATCTAAGTGACAAGGCTAAATATAAATTTATGTCTGTCCAACCCCTTAAACAACTGCCTTGACACTATATCTTTTTTTTATTAGGTTAAGGGGGTAGAGAATGACACATAAACAAAATTGGAATCTTTAAAAACTCTGTCATATTGAGGAAAACTACTACCACATTATTCATAGATTTTAAAAATAGAATATGCTTAAGAAAATTAGTCAATGGGGTGAGAGAATCAAATTTTAATAACCCTAGCATAAAATCTTTCTGGATTTGAGGGCTTGAGCCCACTACACTTCTAGTTGCTTGCCTTCTCTGCATGTAGTTTTCATGCCTTAAATTAAGAAGTAAACTCTAATATCCTGAGGCAAATGTTTCACCTATATATTATAATTTGCTTTTATTTTTTATTTTTACTTTTAAACATTTTTAGAGAGAAAGAGCGTGCATGCAAGTGGGGGGGAGAGGGGCCAAAGGGGAGAGACAGAGAGAGACAGAGAGACAGAGAGAGAGAGAGAGAGAGAGACAGAGAGAGAGAGAGAGAGAGAGAGAGAGAGAGAGAGAGAGAGAGAGAATTTTAAGTAGGCTCCAGGCTTAGCATGGAGCCAGATACGGGGCTCAATCCCACAACCCCAGGATCATGACCTGAGCCAAAATCAAGAGTCTGACACTCAACCGACTGAGCCACCGATGCAACCCCAAAATTTGCTTTTAAAATTAAATCTGTATCCTATAGTTCTCCGATCCCTCTAAAAAATTATCAGAGGGACCTAAGAATCAGTAGTATTACTTTCAGTGGTAGGAAGACAAAGTTAACTTTTATAAAAGTTAAGTAACCTGTCTAAAATCATGCAGCTGTTATATGGCTGAGCCAGAACTTGAACCCAATTTTTCAGATTTCCATATCAGCACTTTCTTCAATACCACATCTAATGTTAAATCAAAAATCCAATTCTTATTTGAAAATGTCCTATCTTGGGGCGCCTGGGTGGCTCAGTCGGTTAAGCGTCCGACTTCAGCTCAGGTCATGATCTCGCGGTCCGTCCGTGAGTTCGAGCCCCGTGTTGGGCTCTGGGCTGATGGCTCAGAGCCTGGAGCCTGCTTCCGATTCTGTGTCTCCCTCTCTCTCTGCCCCTCCCCCGTTCATGCTCTGTCTTTCTCTGTCTCAAAAATAAATAAACGTTAAAAAAAAAAAATTAAAAAAAAAAATGAAAATGTCCTATCTTCTTTTGAGTCAAAACATTAGGAGACATTGTGTGAATAAAAGACCTACACAAAAAGCTTATCTCCTATGTGAGAGGAAAAACCTGAGCCATAGTTTCTGTCAATACAATATCAGAACAGCTAATCAAAAACAAATATTGGTGAGTCATATACATGCTTTACAAGAGATAATAAACATGTAGAAATTTGAAAAAGAAAAGAAAGCTCCGTATGGATAAAATTTTAATGCGGTCATTTTATTTTAAGTTTTATTTACTTATTTTGAGAAACAGAGAGGAAGGAGCAGAGGGAGAGAGAGAATTTTGAAGCACACCCACAATGTCAAGTTGGAGCCCTACACAGGGCTCAATCTCAGTAACCTGAGATCACGACCTGAACCAAAATTAAAAGTTGGACCCTTAACCAACTGAGCCACCCAAGTGCCCCAATGCTGTCATTTTAATATCCAGGTGAGCCTAAGTTTTTTATGATTCTTGAAAGGTAGAACTGACTGACGCGCTGAAATACAAGGAGTCAATGAGCAATGGCTAACTCAATATCATCATTCAGTTCAATACTTCAAAGAGGTAAGTTCAGGTCTAGGGATTCTAATAAAATGCACATATATATATGCACACATGATAATATTTTATATTTGTATTCATATTAAAAATTATTTTATATTTACATTTTATATTTAAATAAATGTATGTTATTTTTATGTAAAATAAAAATAAGAAAAAATCTTTAAAAATAAAAGTAGGGGGATATCAATTACTGTTAAGTGAACATATTAAGGTCTTTGAATAACTTTATAATAAGGCAAAAAAAAATCTGGAATTAGTTCTTTGAAAGTTGCTTAAAGGTTTTTGCAAGGATTATCTATTCGTAACTGGGTTATTGGCTCACAATGTAAATGTGGTCTCCCCCCACTCAACAGCACCCTTCTTATGATAACTGGAATTCATCTAAAATTTAACAGAATTTTAGGAAAGGGAGTACAGATTAAAAGTCACTGGGAGTTTTTGATTTCCTTTTTTTTTTTTAGTTTGTTATTTGAGAAACAAGGAAGACGTATCAAATATTAATGTACTTCTACTTAAAGTAGAAATATACTAAGGGTGTGGTAGGGTCTGTGCTTGCTTGGGACTGGATAATTAAAAAATAAATAAATAGATAAATAAGTAAGTAAATAAATAAATAAAATTTTAGGCCAAATATACAACTTGGATTCCAATAAGGCATGTTTGCTATGATAAATAATTTTCCTTATAGAATTATTTTTCCCCTTAAAGCCCTACATATCTTACTTTGATTAAATGAATATGACTGTGTCTTTTTACAGGTCGTGCTAGCCTTAAATGGGGGCAGAATGGGGTTATTTTAAAATGTTGAGAAATCATGTCATGATCATTACAACATCCACACAAACAGACTTAATTCATTTATAAACTTGAGCTTCATCAGGAAAACACTACATTAACTGGCTTTTCAAATGCCAGAGAATGGTTCATTAGCTTTAACTGTAATATTATGATGACAATTCATGTAATATAATGGGGAACCACATCTTTTTATCTACATAAAAAAATGTAGTCTCGGATGAATTTAGGATTTCTGACAGTTCAGCCATCAAGCCTTGATATACATTCATGTAGCATATTGAAAAGGCATATTTCCACTGTTATGCTACATTTAAACTGACAAGGAATAGAACTGAACAATGATTCTTTGATTTAAAAGACTATTTATGGTATATAATAAGCATTAGGCCATGCAGCATTTACATATAGGAGACTGAAAGGAATCTAAATTTCCAAGTATATTCTGATTAGAAGTGACATGGACAGAAGTTCTCAGTTAATAACTTTTTAAATAAGCTGTTATTTTTAATAATGGTTCATGAAGAAAAGGGGAGGTATTTCACTTATTCTTTTAAAAATGTATGTTCCTCTGGAAACAAAACATATCTACACAAATCATAAACACCAGAGTCTAAGAGATTGCAGCGATTTAAAATCAGCTGTTGTGGAATACTCATTAAACGACTACAACAAAGTAAAAAAAAAAGAGAGAGAAACAAAAACAAAACCACGTATTCTGTATCTAATAGGTTCCCGGCACGATGCAGACTGTAGGGCAGGAGGCAAGACGCTTCTCTTCTAAGCAAGCTCAGGTTCCTATGTGAGAGATGATTACAAGGCAGAGATACGGTGAGTTCCTTTTCAAGGAAGGCTCAAGAGATGTGTAAACACTGGAAAGAGAAGTATTTTGGCTTGAAGAGATGAACAGTGGTGAAGTTTATCAGAATAAATATGATCAGATTTACATCTTAAAGGACTATTAGTATAATAGGGAGGGTAGATGGTGAGATGCTCTAGTAGGAAAAAGTAAAGGTATTGTAATGCCAAAGGGCAAAGTGTATTTGGGAAAAGTACTTTAGTAATTTACAACAAGCCCTACAGGCTTTGAGGATGGAAGAAAAGGTGGGGCCCTATAAGAAAGGACTAGAATTGTTCATTAAAGATTCTACACTTTTATCTTGAAAACAATGTGCAATCTTTAAAGAAAGTCTCTTAATTAAGATCAAAGTATATATTAAGAAGCTTAACTTGTTGGCAGTTTGGGAGATGGAATTGACATAGGACAAGGCAGAGAGAGACCTATATGGAGGAATTTACAGCCATTCAACTAATACTTATTTTAAAACAGGCATAGCAAATATAATTAATTCAGCTAACCTTTAGCTCACACCTACCTGCTGTTTTGCCTCCTGTAATAAACTGGATTCTAGAGGGATGTAAGCCAATTAAGAATTGTAAAATGTTCATTTAAAATCCTTATCTTTGAGTGATTACCAATAAATACCTTTTAGTTCCCTTCAAATTTTTTAAAAATATTTTTTTACTTGCGTATCTACTAAGGGGTAAACCTTGTTAAAAAGAAAACCACAGATCCAATATGGCCTCAGGCCAACTCATCCAACTGTACCCAATACCTTACTGATATGCAGTTCCAACCTACTCCAGAAATGTAGTCTTAATTGGTCAGTCAGAATTTTTCCAAGAAGCATCTATGAAGTAATCTGACACAAGGGCCCTCTCCATTCCCCAAAGAAAAATGAGGTAATCTGAGTAAGATCCCCCGTGCTTCGCTAAAAGGGAAGGTGATCCTACCTGAAACAACCCTTTCTTTTCTTTTGTTAATAACTTCTTGCCCTAGTTACCTTCCTATAAGAACCTTCCATTTGCTACAGCACCTTGGAGCTCCCCTCTACTTGCTAGATGGGATGCTGCCTGATTCATGAATACCTTCCTAAAGCCAACTGGATTTTCAAATTTACTCCTTTGAACTTTTGTTTTTTAATAGCATTGTAGTGGGGCGCCTGGGTGGCTCAGTCAGTTAAACATACAACTTTGGCTCAGGTCATGATCTCGCAGTTCTTGAGTTCGAGCCTCCATTGGGCTCTGTGCTGATAGCCTGGTGCCTGCTTCGGATTCTGTACCTCCCTCTCGCTATGACCCTCCCCTGCTCTCTCTCTCTCTCAAAAATTAAAAAATAAAAAAGAATTTAACAGCATTGTAGTAAGGATGAACATATATAAAGGTTAAACAATTCCACGATAATCATGTGGATTAAATGCTAAAAATCACATTTAATCAAAATATGAGTAATCCAAATCTAGATTAAAATAAAGAAGCTTCTTTTTAGGATAGATGAAATAAGGTAAAATTTTTGGAAAAAGGCAATCTTACACAATATTTTTAAGTACTTTCAATTTATACTTTAAAAAAATTATGCTAACTATAAAACCAACTTTTTCAAACAGAAATAAACTAGTAGTAGGATCAAATATTTCAATTGTTTAAATTTCTGGGTTTATTAACTAGCCAGAAAACATAGAATTATAGAATATGAAATTACTGTCTATATTTAATTTTCACGTGACTTCAAATCTTACTGAAAAAAATCAGTATGGAGGGGCACCTGGGTAGTTCAGTTGGTTAAGCATACAACTCTTGATTTGGCTCAGATAGTGATCATGTGGAGGTGAGATCAAGTCCCATGCAGAGCCTGCTTAGGATTCTCTCTCTCCCTCTCTCTCTCTGCCTCTCCCCCACTTGAGTGCAAGCTCTCTCTCCCTCTCTCTCTTTCAAAATAAATAAATAAACTTTAAAAAAATCAGAATGGAGATAGAAAAACTTCAGAGTTGTTTAATTTAAATGACACTGTCTTAGTTCTTCAGCAGTGGATAGGAAAACTTGTCAGCAAATTTCCGGTGGTATTTTTCGCAGCTCAAACATGATATTGAAGGGGAGCAGAATTTTCCACCCCGAATATTTCTCTTTGGAAGAAGGATTATTGTGAACTGATTATTTTTAAGAAAGCAGATACAGGAGAAGCTCTGAAAACCCAGCAGAAGTTACCCTCCTGTAAGACATTTAGATTTATAAAAGAAATCTCCATTTGTAAGGGTCCTTTCTGCTTTGTCAGGAAGAGTAAGAAAACTAAATCCCTAGAAAGTATTTTCAATTAAAGGACACAGACTTAAATCTGCATAACAACCTTACCTTCCTTTACTCTGGTTTGCCTGATAACCTTCCATAACTGCCCTAGACTCACACATCTATTGTCTTTAGCTGGAGAAGGTATTTAAGGTGATGGTTTGAGCCACTTCAGGGAGTTGCTCATTTTTCCTGGATATCTCAGATATACAGGAGGTACACATGCTACTAAACTTTTGTTTTTCTCCTGTTAACCTGTCTTTTATTACCTGAGTGGCTCAGCCAAGAACCTAGAAGGGTAGAAGAAAAAGTTGAAGAAGGAAATAGATGGTTAAGCTGGCCAAATAAATTTTGATAACAAATAGACTTTAATTTTGTCTACTGCCTAATTTATCCACAGATCTAAATGTTGAAATGTTAAGTGTTTATATTCATGACCACTTTCTTCCCTGTGTGGAGATGGTTTTTTTACAAATTCCTAAAACTATGGAAGGTCCCTCCTTACAGTAGCACAGATATGCCAGAAGAACAAGTTCATCATTACTTTCAAAAATGAAAAAGCAACTCAAATCTGAGTCAATTCTAAGGAAGAGGCAAAGAGCTTTTCAGATTTGCATATGAATCACGTCTTATAAAAGAGTTTCCTGCTTTCTAAAGTGACATGATAAATGACACCAGTTATTCTGGATTGAAATGTGCCAGTTAATACAGGTTAGAGATAAGGTGGGGCTTAGGTGCAGGTTCTGGTCCTCAACCCAAAAAGACCAGTTATTGTATTTTTCTACTTTCTTCATGGGAGAAAAAGGAAGTAAGTCAATGTCATAATTAAAACTCTAGTACTAGATCAGAGGAAAGCAAACATAAGATGAAAACCTGCCAGTATAGAAATAATCTCTATAAAAATTAAATAAATTACACCCAGAATTTTATAATTAGTTAGATACGGAAGGAAGAAAGTACTAGAGCATTGGCAACTAATATAAAAATTCTGATAGGACTCAGGCAGAAGTCACTGAAAGGTATCATTTTCCAGAGAATATTCTAGTGAAGTTACAGGAACCCTGAGGGGAAATGAAGCTAAGGGCACCTATCTGAAGTAAAACTTTATAAAGGGAATTCAATTGACAGACTTCTAACTTGGGTCCAAAAAGTCCAGGTTCATAAAGACTTGTAGTTGAAAGGCTGGTGGTAGGTATTCCATTTTGGAGACTGAGCAGAGAGCTTTGATCCTGGAGTATTTGACAGTGCTAAACTTAGTCTTGTTCCTCTATGGAAAAAGACACCTATCAGGAAAGAAGTTTATTAGTAAAATAAAAAGACAAATTTCTATTCATAGTTTTGACTATTTGGGCGGAAGTTCTAGAATTACAATTTCAAAAAAGGAGAAGAAATGAGACTTGTTATAAAATAAGCCTACATTTCAATAAGATGGTTTTTCCCTTGTGAAAAATTGAAACTCATTTCAAATTTTGTGATTTTGTGTGTGTGTGTGACATACAAAAGTACGTGTTTTCATCTTAAAACAAAATGAAACCAAAAAAATAGTTAACATATATATTGAAGTAAATTGTTTTGCAAAAATAAAATCAATTCAGATTTTAAAAACTGGCCTTTATGGTATAATGGAATAACAACAGTAATGTTAAATTTTGAAAGCAACTATTCCTGACAGAATTCCATATTTTTCCCCTTTCAGATCAAATGATTTATAGCAAATTAAGATATACATGAAAGTCGTTGGGGGGACATGTAATTTAAACATAAATTAGATCCAATACTTTGGACACTGGAGAATCTTTAGCAAAGCGAGTACTTCAAGAAATAAATGGGGTAAATTACTCTCATAAAAGTATCATAAAATTATTTTAAATCTCAAGAAAATTTCTACTATACAGCTCGTAACTCATAGCTAAAACAAAACTAGAGCCTCCTTGAGGAGTGAACTAAACAACACAAACAAACAAAACTACATATTTTCTGACATATAAAAAAACTTCTCTTTTATGACATGCAAAAC
Organism: Leopardus geoffroyi; assembly: GCF_018350155.1. Lineage (NCBI taxonomy): Eukaryota > Metazoa > Chordata > Mammalia > Carnivora > Felidae > Leopardus > Leopardus geoffroyi. The sequence goes on along the minus strand of NC_059331.1, from coordinate 138,414,861 downwards.
TTGCCTTTTCCACCAAACAGCCCATTCCTAGGAAGGCCTTGGAAAAAAATCATTTCCATTGATCCAATTTATCCATTTATAAAGATTTTCTAGAGTGAAGCAAAAAGAGCCAAAATTAAAGTATTAGAGTCACTGACATATACCACTTGCTTTCAGGACAACCTTGATTAAATGAAGTCAGCTGGTTTTGAGGTAGCTGTTCATTCATTCATTCACTCACTTATTCATTCTGTGAGTTTTGACTGCTTTTCTTTCTTTCTTTCTTTCTTTCTTTCTTTCTTTCTTTCTTTCTTTCTTTCTTTTTCTTTCTTTCTTTTATATTCTATTTTTTAGGTCATCTCTACATCCAACATGAGGTTGAACTCACAAACCCGAGATCAAGAGTCACATGCTCTGCTGACTGAGCCAGCTAGGAACTCCTTGACTGCTTTCTATTTGCCAAACACTATGGTGAGTAGTAAAGAGAAAATGCTTAGAATACGCAGCCCTTGTTTTCAGTTCTATGGGAGAAATGTGCAAAGTGATACAACTTTACATATGTCCTCTAATAAAAGCAGAAAGGTGTAATAGTGAAATAATAGTTTACTTAGGTCCTACCAATTCTCCCCTTCATGAGATACATACAGCTAGCTGAAGTTCAGATTACCCACCAATATTATAGAGTATGGCACTTTATTTTCCTTCAGAAGAAATGGGTTTCATGGAATGTTAGAATGCATTTGCTAAGAAAAATTCAGAGGAACACCCCTCCCCTTCATCTCCCCCCACTGGGCCCCAGTCAGAAAACCTATCAATCAAAATTTTGAAGGGTTCTCTGTCTTGGTACTGGGTGAGATAGTGTAAGCCATCTCCCAACTCAAGGAATGAATCAGCTATGCTGTGTGTTGCTTTATTTATAGGTGGTTCCAACCCAGGAAAATGCCAACAGATTAGCACCTGCAAAGTATGTAAGCATGAATGTAGTGTCATTGTGGTGGATTAGAATCTACTCACAATTTCATGTTCTTCTCTATGTGCGTATACCATGGCTGTGTTAAACAACAGTGGTCACATGACTTGCTTTGGCCAATTAAAGGTACACGGAGGCAATGTGCGTCTCTACTCAACAGAAGATTTAAGAGGCAGCCTATGGCTTGGCATATTCTCTTTCTCATTTATGATACAGACATGCCCCAGATAATGGTTGCTCCATTGGCCTGAGTTCCAGAATGAAGACAGTATGAAGTGACGTGCAGTTGGCTCTTGAGAGACTTGTGACACCAGGGAGAAATGAACCTTTGTCGACAGACTGTGGTCACTCTCCCAGCATAAACGTAAGATGTTACTATCTGAGGTAATATAGTCATTCCCCTTCAGCACTGTCAACATTTCCCATATTTATTTTGTTTTCCTTATGAAGAAGTAAAAGAAGATTTATTCTAAAATAAGAGGTATCAGTTACTCTTTCTTATTTTGGATTTTTCCTATAAATAATTTTGCTTCACTGTATGAACTTTTCAGGTTATGAGCACATACTCTGAAATGCCCCAAATTAAATTCCACTCTGTCCCTTACAGCTGTGTGATCTTGGGCAAAGAACTTCATTTTCTGTGCCTCATATTCCTCTTCCATAAAATGGAAAAAGTAATAGTTTACCACCGAGAGGATGTTGTAAGGATTACCTGAGTTAGCACAGGCAAAACAGAGAAGTATCTGGCACATGGCAATGCTTTGGTTATTAATATCTACTATGAGTATTACTATTATTTGCCATAAATATTATTTGACAAGATATTTATGGTTTCCATAGGTAATACGTGCAGTTTTAAATTTTACATCTTTCTGAACTCAATTCTAATCCATTAAAAAATCCGGTTGACTCTACATTCAAAATGTATCCAGAGTCTAAAGAAACCAAATGATATCACTTCTGCACTCAAAATTTGCAGTGGCTTCCCAATATTCCCAGAGTAAACTGAGTCCTAACAACAGCCAATTATGCCCTCCAAGTTCTGCATAAGGCCAAAAGCCTCTGACCCATCTCTAATCTCATCTCCTGCAGCTACCTCTTCACTCAATCTACTCCAGACAACTGTCCTTCCCCTCTTCCTTAAACACTCCAGGAAATGCTTTTGCTCTTGAGTATTTGCTCTAGTACCTTCCTCTGCCTGGAACGCTCTTCTTCCAAGCATCTGCACTACCAAGTTCCTCACCTTCTCCACAGCTTTGTCCAAATGTCACCTTCTTCATAAGGCAAACAGATCATCGTTTTGAAATTGTTAACTCTCCTCCCCACACCCCAACACACTTGACACTTGTGACTCCCCTTAATCTTGTCTATATTTTCTCTTTTTATTTTTGCTAAGGCACTTATCACCTTCTGTCATACCATGTGATTTGCTTACGATACACATTTATAATTAATATCTTTTATTTCTATAAAAATGTAAGCTTCATTGGGTAGAGTCTGTAGGGGAGCAAAATTTGCCACCCCAAAATAGGTTTCTTTGGCGTGTGAATTATTGTAGGCCAATTATTTTTAAGAAACAGAAAACTCAAGAAGTTTTTCTTTTTGCTTCCCCACTAACTGCCTAAAAGAATTTAGACAGAGGATCTGTTCCAGGATAGGAGCTATCATCATAGATAACTACAGTATAAAACGAACTACCTGTGGTAGACAGAGAGAAACCTAGCAAAGTCCTCCCTCTGTGGCATTGTCTCCTTATGGCCCAGCACACATTTGTTTACCAAACATTTGCTCTTTTCATATTCCTATGAATTGCCTTCCTCCTTTTTGAAGTCTCTGACTCCATCCTCTTCTGCCTAGCTCTAGAGAGCATAGAAGCCTCAGCTGCCTGTGGGCCTCATATTCTTCTGGAGTACCTGCATGTACATAATTAAATCCGATTTTCTCCTGTTAATCTGTCACATGTCATTTAATTCTTAGACCAGCCAAAAGAATCTTAAAGGCTGAATGAAAATCTTTCCTCTCCAACAGGTCCTTTGTTTTATTCACTGATTTCAAGCAATTAGAGTAGTGCCTGGCACATGATAGATGGTAAATAAATATTGTTAGTTGAGTGAACCCACAAGTTGAGCAAATGTGTAAATTTCCTTTTTACAAACAAAATGTTTATTTAGCAGTTAACTATGCCATCATAAAAAGTTAACTTCTAAGAAATTATGCCTATTAAAAGAGATAAAGTGCTAACAAGTAAATAAAGCCCAAATGATGAGGTGTAGAGACAGAATGAGCGATTTTGTATTCATGCAGATTCTACATTTGGATTGAAGAAGGTCAGTTATTTCAGGCTAATAAGGAAATCATGCGCTCAGAAGCCCTGAGACCGTAGCACTGTTTAGATCTGTACTTTAATATTTAATTTCATATATTTCCTGAAGGAAACTGATTAATAATTGCAGCCAGTGAAGCATATACTTTAAAAGATTGACCCCCGCAAGCTGTTGTTTTTTGAAGATTAAAATAGTAGCTTTTTTCTTATAAAACAAGTCACTGATGTGACATCTTTCTAACTTCACAGAGCTGAAAATAAACGGAGGAAAATATGAAAGATAGCTAATTAGCCACATGCTTTGCAGGATTTTTTGTTTTTATTTTTGTTTTGAGACAACAACAAAGTGGATTGGTGCACATTTGGAAACTTTGAGTTGATCCTTATAAATATTAATGTGAAATTATTATGCTTTTCAAAATTCCTTTCTATTTTAACCAATTTGCCTCAACCCCAAGAACATTGTTAACTCTCAAACTCTAGCTCATATGCATTTATCAAAGAAGAAGGATCGAGGATAATAAAACCAGCACCAAATACAGTTTCTACTGCACAGCCCATCAGCATCCTCATATGTGTGTCCAATCAGTGGCTCCAGCTTAGTTTAGGAAATGAACAGCTGGAGGCTATCCACAGAAAGTATAATCTTTTAAGGACGATGAATAAATGAAATCTGATGCAGTAAATTGTTTGAGGAGAAACACAGTGGTTCTATTTCTCCTCAGTGCCCTTTTAATTTAAGCTTGTCCTTCATCTTCCATGAAAGCCTTCTGTGTCTTCGTTATAGCCCTCTTCCCTCTTCAATTTTTAAATTCTTAATGGAAACCAATAATTACTTCCAAGAGATTTGGCTTATAGTCAAATTTCCTATAAACACCTTCATATTATTAATCAAACTGCAAACGATAAAAGAGAATTAGTAGATATGAATGCTTCTGAAAAGTTAAATGGAATGTACAGAGGGCTTATGCACTTTGGGTTAGCTACATTTGTACGCTTTATTAGAAATAAAAATGCTGTCAAATATTCTTAAACTTATAATCAGATTTCTACTAGCAGGCAGAATTAACTGTTAGAATAAAAGAAAAAAGATAACTGGTCTTTTCCATGCTTACTGAGGGACACTTCAAATAGAATTTTAAAAATTTATATTAAGGATACTGAATTGTTTTCTTTCAATGTAGTAGTTTGGCTTCCACACAAAAAATACTTAAACTGTCCAAAAAAAATTCCCTGAAACCCAAGAAACTTACACTGAAAATAAAAACTCTCTACCCTATTGACAACTTGCAATTAGCAGTTTCATCATTAATGAGAAAAAATGTCTCTGGATCTGCAAGAAGAATCTGAAGAGGAATATAATAGAATTATCAAAGGTTAAGGAATTCTCAGGCTTTACATCAGGAAATTTCTTTCATTGGAGCCAGTGAGAGGTAAAATCTAGAGTTGAAATGCTTTGGATCAAATGAACCTTGACATAGTACTATAATCTAAGACCAATCACAGTAGAAGATGAGCAGTGTGTTCAGACATTTAGATGTGACACTCCTGGTTATGGCTTGCCCAGCTGAATTAGTATCAAATAAAACAACTATCCCACGCCTTTTTACACTCTGGCAACAAAGATCCCAAAGGAACTTAAAGCTTTAAAGCAGATATTTGTCAGGGTTGATGCAGCCCTTCCCTAGTCACCTTGCTAGGACAATGAAAAAGAAAAAAATTAGCTATTAACAGCTGTGTCCTGATTGCTACTTTTTCCTTTTGAAACAATTATGAATTGGGCACTATTTTCTGAAATTAATTGATACTACAGACTGAGTCTCCAGGCTTTCTTTTGAGAAGCAAACCCATAGCTATTTAGTAATTAGAATGACAGTTCTAAAATTTTGCAAGGAAATCCCTCTATCCCCCCATCCCCATTTTTAGTGCTTTAAATCACAGAATAGTTCTCACTGGGAGGAAGCCTGTTTAAAATAATCTGTGGGGCTTTTAAAAATTATGCATGTCCTGAAATTCCCCATATAGGTGCTTCCTCCTCAACACCTACTTTTTAACAATTATTAGAACTTCAGGATCCTAGTATGAGCTGTTACAGTGATGCAAATATTCCAATGGAAAAGAAACACCATTCTCGAAATTATCTCCCAGGTCTACCCCACAGAAGTAGCTATTCAGACCCTTTCTTCAAAGGGAACATAAGAGTAGCCATTATATTCACTCAAAACAGAACAGGAAAATCCAGCTGCCTTACCCTTTTGGTTCACCTCATGGATCTGATTCTCTTAAAGCCACAGGAAATAAGCTTGACAGAATGGCATCAGGCAGGCCTGGGTTTGAATCCTAAATTCTGCTATTTAAGTTTTGACCTTTAACGTATCCCTTTACTTCCATGAATCCCAGATTTCTCATCTGTAGCAAAGGTCTGACAACCACCTTGTCGGTTTACTATGTGTATGTGAGGCGACATATTAAAAACACACAGCACCATGCTTGGTGCAGAATGTGCATTCAATACCTGTTAACCCATACTCCCTTGGAAGTTGAAATAATACCTCGCAGTTATATGCCACATTTTGAATTCCTGAAGTGTTTTCACAAGTGTTATCTCATTCACTTCTTAGAAGAAAGAAGGAAAGGAAGGAGGCAGTGATGGGTGAGGTTAACAACTATTATCCCACTTAAAGAAACAGTATGGAAAAGTTGGTAGGGTATCCAAGGTCACACAGAATCTGACAATGTTTCAGATTCTGGAAATAATTTGGCTCAACCTATTCTTTTAACAAATGAATAGATACAAGTTCAGAGAACTTCAGGAGAAAGTTAAAACCAAACTGTTCTGTTTTCTAGTACAGTTGTCTTCTAACCATACCCCTTTGTTTCCTCACATGTTGGGTTCCAGCCAGACAGCAAGGTTGGTAGGAGAAGACAGTGCATCTATTTCCCCCAGAGCTTGGGAGAAAAAAAGTATTTACATTATTCTAGAATAGTCAGGAACTTCTCCCAAAATCCTGACCCTTGGCTACTTTCCATATCCACATCTGGGGTAGTATTATCAGCCTGAAAAATCAAAAAAGCGATAATATGAGTAAGCCCACATGTATAATTATGTTTTGTAATTCTATATTCTAAAATAGTACTAAGCCCTAAAATAAAATAAGGCTAAGAAGACCAACACAGTTAGAACTTTCCCCATGTTGACACTTTTAACATTTGCAAATTTAAAATGCAAAATTAATTTAATATGTATTGTTTAATAATCTCTGCTTTAGTGGTATCCTAATCACTGGTGCCCAGTTGGCCAACTGGATAATCCAGCACTTTCTATACATTTGTCTTCAACTCCTGAACACCCTGACTAGGGCTGAGTCCCTTCTCCAATCCTTTTTCTCTCCTTAGTCCCACTATTTGTTCCATGTATACTTTCTGCCTCGGATTCCATAGAGATAAGGACTCCCTGCCTTACCAGCCCCAAGGCTAAATCCGGACTGATGAATTTGCTGTATCACTGAAAGAGGATTTTAAAAGATAATATCTTGATGGTATAAAGTTATCTATGGTGCATCAAAATACTGCAGCTGGAGGTAAACATTACATTGTAAATCCTCAGTCATAGAATTTAACTTTGGGAGAGCAAGTGGCCTCTTGGTTTTGGAAGTCTGGATTCAGTGCAGAAAAATTACACGATAAAGGAATATAAAAGCTAGTTAGATGGAGATAAATTTAATAGGTCATCATCCCTTTGCTTCCACCCCTCAAAAGTTGTAATGCAATCTAAATAAAAACCTCCTTGCTTCCTGGCCTGATGTTCCTCATACACATTACCCTGCCTGTGTTTGGTCATCAAACTCATAGATTTCTCATCTATCAAGATGAAGCTTACTTTTCCACTGGACTATTTGATTCACCATGATGCCCTCTGCTAACTGCAATCATTTCCACTTGTATTCATAATTATCTATAATTACTTACAAGTAAGGATACAGCCATTGGCCTCCTACAAGCCTTCCTTCTCTAAGCATTTTAAATTAATTTGGGGATAATAATTTTAAACTTCTATTAAACATTCTTATTCTTATTTAAATTAGCACAGAGTTCTACCCCTTATATTTTTAATCATATTTACAAGTTATTTTTAACATGATATATGATTCTTTACCTAAATATCCATTTTTCATATTTCTGATTATTTACATTGATACTATAAATACAGTTCTATTTAGAACATGTGTGTCCTGTTCGAAAAATCTCGTGTATCTTTTCTTACAGGTCCATTTTCCATTTCTTCCTTTTCTGTAGCCCTAACCATGTGCGTCAAAAAGTATTAAGTAATTGCACAATTGACATGCTGGTATTTTTCTCATCTCTGCGTTCATTCCCCACAGGCCCAGCACCTCTGCCCTCACCTTAATCAGGAGAAGGCAGGATTGTTTAGGGCACTGACTAAATCTCGGCTGCAATAAAGGCAAATACATATCTGTCTTGAGTAAACACTGAAAAAGGAAATTGGAGCTCCAACAGAGACACCGACCTTTTGCCTAACTTGTGCCTGGACTTTCAGTCTCTCTAATCCTGCAGGTCGTCACCCCATATGCAACCTGCTGGATGGCTACTGTCTGACATAACGCCCAGTCTTGTCTCCTCTACCCAGCTTTGAACTTTTGCTGCCCATATCTAAGAGTGATTGCTTGGCTCAAAACACATTTCCAAAGCAGACTTTTTCAATTAATACTCTTGAATTCCTTCCTTCCTTCCTTCCTTCCTTCCTTCCTTCCTTCCTTCCTTCCTTCCCTCCCTCCCTCCCTCCCTCCCTCCCTTCGTTTCCTTTTTTTCCATCCTATCTCAAAGCAAAATATAAAGAGATAAGTAACAGCTGTGAACTTTACCTTGACTATGTCATAACATCACCATCTTATTATATTTTTAAATGCTTCTTTCTAGACCTTTTTCTACAATATCAATTTCATATTCCAATATATTCTTTTTGCCATTTATGACTCTTCGTTTTGCTTCTTACAGTCTTTGTTCTCCTCCTGTCATCATCTTAGTTTATCTTGTCCTTAAGGCATGTCTCCTAGTCTGTGGATGGTTTTGCTTTGAAAGGTGACCTACTCACTTCACTGTTTTTCTCCAAAGAAACCTGGGTATCAAAAATGCCTCCGTTTACTACACCAGGCTTTCTCCTGAAGAACACTTAGTACAGAGCTGTTGATAGCACATAGAACAATGGTAAGGTCCTCCTAAGAGTACTTGGCAAAATGAAATACAAAGCTGACGTCAGGGTTGAATTTATAAACTAGGCACACTATGAATGCGATTAGCAACTGAGCAAGCAAGACAAATCCCAGTGGGAGAAATATATCATCTAAGATTAATACAGTTGACTCTTGAACAACATGAGGGTTAGGGGCACCAATTCCCATACAGTTGAAATCTGCATATAATTTTTGACTTCCCCAAAACCTAGCTAGCCTAAAACAGTAGTAGCCTACTGGAAGTCTTGTCAATAACATAAACAGTTCATTACCACACATTTTGTATGTTATATGTGCTATATATTATGTTCTTATAAAGAAGTGAGCTAGAGTAAAAAATGTTAATAAGAAAATCATAAAGAAGAGAAAATATATTTGCAGTGCTGTACTGTATTTATTGAAAACAATCTGCATATAAGTGAACCTGTGCAGTTCAAATCCTTATTGTTCAAGGGCCAACTGTACATTCAGTAAATATTTACTGAACAGTTGTTCAGTATGTGCTAGGCACTGTTCTAGATGCTTGGGATGCATCAGTGAACAAAACAGACAAAGGTACAGGATTCAATAACATGGTAATGCAAAAACCGGAAAAGGTGATGAAGTTAGCCAACTGGATATCTAGAAAAAAAGTGTTCCAAGTAAAGAAAAAAAAAAAACAAAAACAAAAACAAAAAGGCAGTAAGAAGAAAGGTGGGGCTGGAGTGGAATGAGCAACACAAATGGTGCTGGGGATATATCAGAGGAGCTGAAAGGTAAGGAGATGTCAGAGAAGAGTGTCAGGATGGGAAATCATAGAGGGCCATGTTGACTATTATAAAAACTTGGGGTTTCATTCTGTTTCAAATTCTAAACTATTGCACAACTCTGTGCAGAGAAGTAACACAACCAAACTCAGGTTTGGGCAGGATAACTCTGGCCACTGAAATGGCGCAAGGATCAAGCAGGGATTCTGGTTAAGCAGCTGGTACCATGATGCAGGTGAGCGATGACAATAGCTTTGACCAGTGTGGCAGCAATGAGAAGTGGTTGCCCTCTGACTACATTTTGAACATAAAGTCATAGATTACAGGTATGGGAGAAAGAGACTGAAATCAAGGATGACTCCAAGATGTTTCATCTGGAAACTGGAAGAATGTGCTTTTCATCATCTGAGCAAGTTAAGATATCTGAGACAGCCTAGAGGAGAGTGTGGGGGGAAGATAAGAAGTTTAATTTTGGGCATATGGACTTTGAAACTTTATTAGACATCCAAGAATTTAGACCATAGTCATCCTAAAAGACAAATCTCTCTCTTCTCCCCTTTAAGTCCTCCTTTTCCCAGTTACTGTTCCTCTCTAGGTCCAAGTTAGTAATTTCCTACAGAAAATACTCTGCTTGGAGCTTCCTGGTTTTGTTCATCCTTGGTCCAACCTATAGTCATGTTCAATAGAAAGGCAGGATACATTGTATGATTTCCAAGATAAAACATATTTCATTGTTGAACTGATTTTGCTAGTAAGCCATAATATATAGACTATGTCATGGAATTATAGGCTTTTAGGAATCTCAGGAAGAATCTACAGGAAGCTCCTTTTTTTACACTGAAAGAAGCTAAAGTCTGGCAAGGATAAATGACTTTGAAAAGGTCATTCATATAGTTATTACAGAGCTAGAGGTAGAACCCAGGAATCATGCAATCTACTTGAGCATATGGCCCCTCAGTTGATCACATGCTTTTGCTGTTATGCATATGCTACAATATTCACATTCTATCTCCATGTTTTTATTTGGAAATATAATTAAATACCAGACTGTTAGCATAAGGTTACCACTTTCCTGGCCTTGAAAACCAAACTTTTTTCTTTTCCTTCCTTTTCTAACTAAATGCATTTTGAGATCTTTGGTTAACCTCAAGATGAATAGAAGTATAGATTGTAAAACGTCAAGTAGATAAATGATCTGCCCCAATAAGATGGTCTGGGATTTAAACCAGAGAAAATGTAACTTCTAACTTTTAAAGACATGTAAATGAGTAGAGCTGGGCTATATAAAAACCATGACATTACAATAGTTCCGAAAAATCATTTATGGAAACAGTGCCGGACTATTGCAATTTTGAAAAAGAATTTACAGCAGCATTTTTTTTTTCTACTACACATCTAGTTATAATTTCAGACTGAAAAGTTTGGGGTCAAATGAGAACAAATAATGGATTAAATCCCACCCAGTTAGGTAATACTGAATAGCTTTCATTATAACCATCTATAGTTACATGAAACGGAAGATTATTGGTTTGGTTATCATTTTTAAGCTCTACTTTCTATATCTTCTTCAGGAAATCCTCATAAGGCCATGATGTTTATTGGACTCACAAAGAAGGCATTAGATTTATCGAGAACTGCAAATCCTTCTATTTAGCTCTGACAGTATAGAAATAGCCTAGACTTCTTTACAGTGATTAGTCAGCTGCACAATAATCTTTAAATAGAATTATAACTTACTTTGGAACTTCCTCTCAACCAGGTTCTCTCATTACATTAATGAGCCAAATAGGGATTAATGGCGATTATAGCAAATCAGTACGTGAAACTGTTGAAGCTGTGTTTTTAAGCACTTCCGCTTTTGCCTTTCTGCTTCTCAATCTTCAGTCGTGGCTCTCTCCTTTGCATGCAACATGTTCAACATGCAACTCACTCACCAAGCCGTGTTGTTGCTCATTCTTCTCGCCTGCCCTGAACGCCTCAAATCACAATTCTCCATCCTCAAATCAATGACTTTTACAAATTATCCTTTTCAGCTCAGGAAAGTGATTTATTAAAAATTTAATGTAGGCAGATAATCTACTGAGAAATTAATTTGTTTTATTTCAAAGTTGTAGTCATTAAGGAAAAAAAAGAGGGAAAATTGTGTCTCTAAGACTACAACAAGAAATTATTCCTAAAGACTGAGCTCTGCTTAGAGCAAGAAGTGGGAAACAGAATTTTTGTGTGTGTTTCAGAACAAGCAAGGAGAATTTTTAGGCTGGGATGGGCTAAAGGCAATTCATTAAGCAGCCCTTGGTTTCAAGGCTTAGGTCATTGTATACTTGGGTCACATAGTAACTTGCAGCTTGCAGAAATAGAGGCTTTTGACAGTCAAAACAGAAGGGCTGCTTCTGAGATTATGTAATCACCATCCAACTTGTGTGTAGGCAGAGAGAGGGGTTCTCTTGCAACAACAAATGACCAATACTAAAAGTCCTGCCATATGTGTGTCTGTAGGGAAAGGATGGGTGCTTGAGCTGAACTTAATTTGATTTAAACAAAGATATATGTTAGTGCCTGCACCAATGTTTTAAAAGAATCCTACTTGTTGCTTACAGATAATAGGCCCATAAATATCACAAAGTAGAAAAAGAAAAAACCAAAAATGATCACATCATTTTAAGTCTTTGATGAAGTAAAATGAGTCCAACACCATTTCCATTTTTTGAACTTTGTGAATTTCTTAAAGGGTTCCACTGTTTTCTTGTATCTAAAATTTTATTTTTGTTTAAATTGAAATGTATGTGATAATGGATCAAGATTAAGAGGTAAAAACCAAATTACATTTCTATTAATAAAGAAAGGCTATAGAAAAAAGCATCTGTGACAGGGAAAAATAAAATGTCACTGTGTCCCCAACCATCTAAACCAAATGCTTAATTAAAAACTTAGTTGGAGCCACTCAGTCCACTCATTCTACTTTCCAAAGTGAATGTTATAGAGCCAAACAATATTGATACAAAGGCATCATCTTTGTACAGAATTTATATATATTTTGTTAAATTTTTGCGGCTTTTAAACTTGATAGTTTTCCAAAGCTTGCAGATCAAAGGCTGGAGTGTGATATGATGTATTAAGCATATTGAATATGCAATAAGATGAAGGGTAGCAGAGAGAGTTTTGATAAGCTTTATCAATCACAGAGGGCTTTGGAAATCTTTGATCAGAAAAGTTACTAGGCCAAAAGATAACTCTATACAGCTACTTGAGATTAATACATGTACCTCTTTGCCCTCTCCCTGAAAAATATATCAGTCTTGGTACATAATAAAGGTCTAAAAATCTGTTGTACTGAATTATAGTGAAAATGACTTGAAGTAATCATCAGCATCATTCTCAGTAGCCTAACTGCAATTCTGCATGAAGAGTTATCCTGTCCCCAAAGGAAAAGGCCATATTTATATAATTTCCACACCTGTTAATTTTCTGGTTAAGAAGATACAGAAACTTGTTACCACATTAAAGCAATTTTCATTATCAAGGAGAAGTTTCTAAAGTCCACCTGCCTTGTTTATAATTGACCATTCCTTTTTGGAAAAGATAAGGGAACAAGGAGGAACAGAATTTATCTTATCATTTATAAAAAATAGACATAACTTTTTGTTTATTTCATTTTAGTTGTAGGTGTACTAAACATTGTGAAGACACCTAAGATCTTAAAATATCATGAGGTTTCATAATATCTGAAATGCTTAGAGGTCTAGCATTCTGTGGCCTATAAAAGTGTTGGTACAAACCACGGTATGTTCAAAAGGTCACCAGAGAGGCAAATATAAAACAGTTTCCCTTCCTTCCACATATTACCTTAATAATTTTTAATGTACAGAATGTGTCTTGTTATAGAGAGAAGGAATACCTTCACTGGCAGAACATTCAAGAAAATGTTTAAGCACATGACATAAGTTCTTTCCCAAAGTTGCCATTTATAAGCAGGCTTCAGAGAGAGCTCAATCTATTGCCATTAAAGGAAGCACTGAAAACCATAACCTGACTTATTCCAATCCGTAAAGTACCACTACTACTAGTCCCTTGTGAAGAACAGGAAGGATTAAACACTCAGGATCAATGAATGCCTCCTATGGCTCATGAGGGTCTTTCTTTTTCTCTCTTTTAAAATATCTGGGGGTGCCTAGGTGGCTCAGTCAGTTAAGCATCCGACTTCGGCTCAGGTTATGATCTCATGGTTGGTGGGTTCGGGCCCCTCATCAGGCTCTGCGCTGACAGCTCAGAGCCTGGAGCCTGCTTCAGATTCTGTTTCTCCCTCTCTCTGTGTCTCCCCTACTTGTGTGTGCATGCTCTCTCGCTCTCTGTCTCCCTCTCTCAAAAATAAATAAACATTAAAATAAAATAAAATAAAATAAAATAATAATTAAATTAAATTAAATTAAAATAAAATAATAAAATATCTGATCTATATGCTGCAGAATTGTCCCTGTTATTATAGCCAACAAAAGTTTACAATGTATCTGTCATAATCCCACAATGCAATGTAGGAAGTAGCAAATAAAATCCCTAGCTTTAATCATGAAGACAAAATTTATCTGCACAAAATATTCAAAGATCTATGAAAGACAGCATATAATCAAATCCTTTACTGAAGAGTATAGTTTATAATTTAGGTTAGTAAATTTACAGATAACAAACCTCAAGGAAGACTGACCCCTATAGAAACTAAACTTGAAGGTAGTCTTTCCAAAACAATTAATGAAGAAGAGTTGGGTAGAGCACTTCAGACAAGATAAATCCATGAACAAATGCATAAGACTTTACATGTAGACTTACACACAGGGTCTTACATTAGGGATACTGCTGATATTGAGCTAGTAGAAATGGGTTAGGCCAGGAGAAAGGATGAGATAAGGTTGGATAGGCAAAATATAACAAACTGAAGGCATTAAATCACTAAAATGAAAAGTCTGAATGCAATGCAACAGACCATGGCAACTGTTTACCTCATGTACCAGCAAGAGATCATTTTAGTTTTTATCAATCTGATTAAAATTTATGTATTGATTTTCAAGCCAACACAACACTTTTAAGTCTCTGTTAGATTCTGTTGTGGATAAAGAAGGAGGGAGGGAAACATTTCTAACTTTAAGGACTATCCTAATACTAACTTTGAGAGAATTTTTGAAAGCATCACCATTTGTAGTAACACAACTTGCCAACCTTTTATATACACCAGTTACACACACCTTGCTAATTCCTATACAAGTACCTTTGCTCTTAGTTTCCATCATAAGAAATACTCTTTCTCTTGTGTCAAAATTTTTTCTAGATTACAGTCATCCATGACGTTCTAGTTTACATCTCTTTTTCTCCAGCATATATGTTAGAATCACTTCCAGCTATACTATACTCAACTCTCAAATTTGTAACCCCTATAGTAACTTTTTTTTTTTTTTTACCTCACTGGAAATAATTGTCATATTTGCTGTCTATTATGCACTCAACTATGTCCTCCCAAAATTCATGTTGTAGCCCTTCCACCCTGTGTGACTATATTTAGAAATAGGATCTTTAAAAAGGTAACTGATGTTAAATGAGATCAAAAGGGTAAGGCCTTAATCCACAGCAGTGGTGTCCTCACACTTAGGCAAAGAAACACCAGGAGTACAAGCACAGAGAAAAGCCCATGTGAGGACACAGCAAGAAGGAAGCTATCTGTAAGTCAAGGAGAAACCCACCTGCACACACCCTGATCTTGGACTTCAGCCTCAATTACTATGAGGAATAATTTCTGTTGTTTAAGGCACCCAGTTTGTGGTATTTTTTTGTGGGAGCTCTGAAAAACTAATATACCACTTGTATTTAATTAATACTTATCTCCCTGTGTTGACTGACATGGAGGACAGGAAATAAAATTATCTAATTAAAAAAAAATCTCTCATAATGCTTGATATACTTATTTGTTGCAATAATATTATAAGATTATGTACCTGCATACATAAAGGAGTGAATTTCAGATTCTTACAGAGGAAAATACTTTTTAGGAAGATTTAAAATACTACAAGGATAGAAAAGTGAAAACACACTTAAGAATCCCAGGATAAAACAGGAAAAGCACATTGGAATGGAAATGATTTTGACTTGGGAGTCATAAAACCCTGACTTTGAATCCTGGCTGCTCAGTTAATAACTGTGCAGGCTGGTTTTCAGTTTTATCATTTTACAAATTGGATAATAATAATACTTAATTTCCAGTATTATTATAATTAGAAGAAACTGCTAGGCCTGGACTCTAATTTCTGACACTTGCTTAACAAATGTTGGCTGTTTTGACAATTTGACATAGTACAATTAGAAAGGATATAGATTAGGGAAAGAATAAATCTGGGAAAAGGGGTAAATGTATTACAAGAGCCATGAGAGGCGGTGGTGAAGCACAGAGAACAGGAAAAGAAAAAGCTTACTTGAGGGCAGAACAGCACTGCCAAGTGCAGTGCAGTCTAAAACCCTAACTTTTTAAACCTATCTATCCACAGGGTCATGCACTTTTTTCCAGCAATGCTAAGTAGCCTGGAAATAACAAAAGAAGAGAATGGTTGGACTTACACTGAGTTTGAGATTAGTCTGCAGAATAAGACCAAAATCAAAGAATGTATAGAAAGGATGAGAGTCCTATGAAATATTAGATACTTAGTCCATGTTGGAGAAGGAAATATGGCAAGACAAGAAGGAACATAGCAAGAGACAGCATGGACAGGGAAGTCGTAACTCTTCCTGTTCCCATTTCAGTTGTTTCTGACTTCACTATGGCTTTTCAAAACTCCACACTTGATTACACCCAAACAGTGAATCAAACCAGGGTCCTCTACTCTGATCAATTATTTTCACAGCAATGGGATTTTGACTTTATGATCATCTCATTTCTTACCTATTGTCATGATACACAACAGTGAGACCTGTGGTCATTCAAAATATTCATCTACGATTTAAAATTCCCATTAAAATACTTTAGATTTTATGTGTATAAAGACAAAGCCTACTAATTGCTCTTATCCTTAAAGTAGCTATATTCTCAGCAGTGTAGAGTTTATATGATGTTAAATGCATATGTAGGAAAGCACACATTATGTCATGACATTGTGAAAAATGTTCTAATTATACAATCACCAAGGATGGCATTCCGTCTTCTCAGGGAGCATATAACATCCCAGTAGTTTTCCATTACAGCATCACTGATATGGGGTTGGCATAAAGAATTAGGTGCCCTCCCTTGATTCAAGGTTAACATATAGGAATCACAGAATTCATACTCCCATTGAGACTGGTTTGTCCTTTCTCATAACTTTTCCTCATCTAAATGAGTTATTTGATACCCTAGGAGCTCTTACCTTTAAATTATGACACCTTAAATATTCCTTTCTATAAGAATTTAGAAAAAACAGAAATACAATCAATGTTCTCTGTGTATCTAGGTAGAAGTTAATTATGCGAATTTGCTCAAGTGATTAGAGAGATTTTGATTTATAAGAAATTTTCATGGAGGATTTAGAAATACTAAGTAAAAGTTCCACAGAAATGATAAATAATGATAAAAAATGATGAATATGTGATTTCTGCTGCATGAATTTTCTACTAGAAGCATGTTCGCTAGCTAGTGAGGTTCAATAAAAAAGCAAGCAAGGGAGAGAAGGTCACTTCTTGCTTCTTTAGACTGGTAATAGCTTAAGAAAGAAAAATGCTGTTTACCAGGATATTGACTTGATGACTTCCTCATTCCTTGCAAAAACATGTGCCTTAATATTATTCAACTGAACATATTTTTTGGATACTTAACAAAACTGAAGAATATTATAATTTACATAATGAATATCTCACATGTAAAATGTTTGTGAAATTTTCTTTAGAGAATTTCTAACTGAACTTGCTAAAGTAAAATAAATAATCCCTCAAAGCATCTTTGCCTGTATCAAGTAAGGGTCTCCTTAGTCACATGATTCTTTATGTGCATGTATCCATTCATGCAATGGATGTCTCATATCAAAGACCACAAGATTAATTAAAATAAATCTCAATGAATGCCAAATGGCTGAGACTTTCCCCTAGAACTGAGGCTGAAGCCACTTCCACATCAACTAACACAGTTTAATTTTTTAATTTAAACTTTTTATTAATTACTTTAAAAAGAATATTAAACTCATTACTTGTTCACATAAATAACATCTTTATCATGAAAAATAACTATGTTTTCTAAAATAAATTAGAAAAGTGGCTTTTTTTTTTTGCATTTTTAAAAATCTCTTTAATGATTGGCTTGATAGAAGAGAGTGGGATTTTCATATCTGCTACTGTATTCATCTGTTGAGATATGCTATTTTGGCTGAAATATATGAAGACAATCCTGACTCACACAGATAAATATTTGGGAAGGAATGGTATATTTTAATAGCATTTTCAGATAACTGTGGATATTCTATTTTGATACTATACCAAATCTTGACAAGTGGCAGTTTCTAAAAGATTAGTTACAAGGTGGAATCTGAAACCATATCAATGAATTTTTCACTTTCTCTTACATTAATTGGGTTGAATGGGTTTTTTACCCATGCATAATTTTATAACCTCCTGCATTGGACATCTACACAATATTAGTTACCTGAGTTATATTCATTTTTCAAATGTTGATAGATTTCTACATGGCAGTACCATATTACATATATAAACATATGTACATATAATACATACATAAAAAATGTTTCAACACCACCACTAATCATATCAGAAAATTCTTCAAGTATTGGGAAGTTGTTAAACTGATAGTAGTGGTTACGACAGGCTCAGTTAATGAATTTTTGAGAAAATGTCTGCCAAACACCTGAATAACCACAGTTGGCATGTCAGTTGTTCTTTCAAAAAAAAAAAAAGTATTGTATGAAAAAAGTGGCTACTTTAGTTTGCCACTTGAATAAGTGTACAAGTGTTTCTTCTTGAGACAACCAGAGTGTTTTGTTTAAATAAATGCATATGCATATTTAGCATTTCATCACACAACATATTTAAATATTAAAAATTTCAAAAGTTCAGAGCTAATGAAATTAATAGCTTTTCACTGCTTCCACATTATTAAGAGAAACTGACTTTTAATTTTATTTTTTTTAATTTTTTTAATGTTTGTTTTTTAGAGAGAGAGAATCAGAGCACCAGTGGGGGAGGGGAAGAGAGAGAGGGAAACACAGAATCTGAAGCAGGCTCCAGATTTTGAGTTGTCAGCATAGAGCCTGATGCGGGGCTCAAACCCACTACCTGTGAGATCATGACCTGAGCTGAAATCAGATGCTGAACAGACTGAGCCACCCAGACGCCCCATGGTTTTTAATTTTAAACACCAAAATGTGGCAATGAGGAATATGACAATCTGGTGCCACTGCCTTCATTTGTGTTAAGATACCTTTACTCACTGCTTTGGCAGCATCAGTGCAAATATCAATACAGTGAAAAAGGCAAATAATATCCTAGAATATTATTTAAATAGTTTGACTCTCTGAATTCCCCCAAAACATTTCAAAAACTCCCAGGGGTCTGTGGAGCACAATTTGAGTAGCTCTGTAATCAAAACTCTGTCTTGAGGTCTAGACCCAAATGTTCAATGGTCTATCAGATGTCCTATAGGCACTGCTATTTCAAGAATCTTAATTGATTAACGGTCATATGATCATTGTCATTCCTCTTACCCCAAGCTGTTCTTCTTTCACTTGCTATCTTAGGTAGCATCTTTATACAAGTCATTGAAGTTGGAAATCTAGGAGTCACTCTTGATTTTTCTTTCTCCTCAAACCCTTGCATCCAATTAGTCACTATGTCCAATCTCTTACATATATTCATTTCTGTCCAACACTATTAAGATTGGATTCGTTCAAGCTTTCAGCGCCTCAAAAAAATTGTCTTGTATTTAGTTTTCTTTGCTCAATCTCCTTCTCCTCCTACTCATACTTCACTCATTTCTAAAGTTAGCTTTTGAAAAAGCAAATTTAAATGATGCAATATTGAGAGATGAGGCTTTTGTCACACAGCACTGGCCTCAATTCCTTACTCTCTCACTTCCCAGCTGGGCAACGTTAGCAGTTACTCAGGCTCTGTGTGTTATACTGCTTGCCTTTATAAGAAAAAAAAAAAAGTAAAGATATTTATCATATATGGTTGCAAAGGTAGAGATAATTCCTATAAAGCATTATTTAGGTGAATACACAGAAAGTATTATCACATATCCTGATGTCTGCAAGTTGTTGATAAATGTTAACAATTATTGTCTGTTCTTTCCTTAAAATTCTTCTCACTTTGTTGTAAAAATTATCTGATTATGCTTTTCCCGCTCCTGGACTATGTCCTCCTTTAAATTGGAAACTTAACTTCTCCTCACTTTATGCCTAGGGCATGGCACATCATTTGAAACATAATTGGTACTTTTTAAATATCAGTTAATGAATCTAAGTTTTCTCTGAATTATCTACAATGTGGACTTAGTTTATTACTATTTGAAGTTTTTAAGTCTCAATTCTTTAAGATTCTACCTAATTACTAGAGGAAAATATATTGTAATATGTAAACACACACAGTAGCTAAATTATATACTAGGATTAATCTGCCAACATATTACCCCGATTGGCAAAGTCCTGAGCCATTTTTAAACACGTGTCTTCCAAAGACTCGGAAGGACAAAAGTCAACTTGTCCAACGGTTGGCTGGAAGATACATGAATATTCTGTACACATTTGGTGGGGGGAAGAATGTCTATTGCTTTCTTCATATTCTCAAAAGAGGTCTGTGACCCAGACAAGGCTAATAACCGTTGTTGTAGAAGATGGCAGAGAATATAATAGCAGGAGTTGGCAGAGTCCATGACAAACGGATGTGTATGTTTTAGCATGCAAACATTTTGGAACATGTGAAATCACAAAGTGAAGACAATTGCCTACTAGGTCTATATTTATTTGAACTTTGCAAATAAATCATAGGAAGTCCACAACCCTGAACCCAAGTACCTGACTGCTGAACAAGAGCCACTAAATAATATCATTAAATCACCATGCCAGTTTTACTGCACACTTCTTTACAGTGTATTTTGTATTTGTTGCCAACACTGCTGGGGGCTTGGAGAGACCCTGTGCTGATTATAACCTTGATTTTTTGTTTGTGTATATTCTCTTGGATTTTATAAGTGACCCGATATAAACAAACAAGTAAATTGAAAAACATATATATGATACATAATATATAACATATAATAGAATAGGTACTATGAATATACCTTACAATAAAACAACATATATAATATAAAATGTGAACTATAATACACAATATGAAGTATATGTGATATATAACGCATAATACATAACAATGCTTTCAATAATTAAAGTCCATTATTTTTCTTATTATACTTAAATATCTTTACAACATTTAATAGGGATATATCAGCTAAAGGTCTATTTTTCTTTGGACTCATTTTTGTGTTATTACAGTTTATATGTGATTTATTGTTTAAATACACAAAGTGGACCTGAGTGTACATTGTTTAAATCAGTATTTATCAAAATACAAGTATGATTGGAACCATAATTTAGAACTTGGTAATTAATTTTACTTGCAGTATATGTTAAAAGGTGTTCAATTGCAGGCAATCATGTGAATAGAAATCGGCCCCAAGTTCAATTTTTTTAGGTAGAAATACTATGGATATGTTATAAGCATTAACATCCTGAATCAAACACACTGATTAAAAATTCACAGGATTGCCTCTAAATTCACTAATGAAATAGTCATCATACTGAAATAATCATTATCAACTTTTCTACCTTTATTATCTGTGCTTGTCTGCTTCATAAAAATTAGAAAATTAAATGCAAAATCTTTCCATTAGTGCACTGTTAAAGCTGTAAATTTAAAAACAAATCAGAGAATATGAAAGTTAAGATCCTCTTAGTAACATTACCTTGTCCAACACTGATTATATATAATTCCTGAATTGCTGGTTAGTGTTCTAAATGTACACTTTATTACAAGGCATAAGAAATGTAAGGAAATTGATGTTGTTATGAAAACTCTAACTTTTTACTTTCTTGAGTTATGAAGGTTAAAATTTGCAATCCTAACATTGTATTAGCATGGGATTCTCTGATTTAATAAAATAAACTGGTTGAAAAAATGAACTATGCTCACTCAATAAAAATGATGTCTGTTTTCATGAATGGAACACTCACAGCACCTGCATTTAAAGGCAATGGATGAAAACTTTAATAATTTACTAGTTTTTATAAACACTGATAAAGTTACTTCATAAAATGGTATTATTTTATATGCCTGCAAAATCCACAAAACTTTATTTATGCAATGTTTTATAAAATTATCAAAATTCTTAACCACTAATGTAGACAAATTCATAGAGTGTATATACATATGAAATATATAGTTAATGCAATTACTGTTTGTTACATTTGTAAAGGTACCAAAAAATACTATATGAAGAAATAGTAAATAAAATTAAGATTTCATTGTCATCATGATATTTGTTTTTTTTTTTAATTTTTTTTAACGTTTTATTTATTTTTGAAACAGAGAGAGAGCATGAACGGGGGAGGGGCAGAGAAAGAGGGAGACACAGAATTGGAAGCAGGCTCCAGGCTCCGAGCCATCAGCCCAGAGCCCGACGCGGGGCTCGAACTCACAGAGTGCGAGATCGTGACCTGAGCTGAAGTCGGACGCTTAACCGACTGAGCCACCCAGGCGCCCCAATCATCATGATATTTGTAATGGACTACAGACTAAAAGGAGATAGGAAAACAACAACATAAATGATAAATAATAATAAAATTCAAGCCCCAATGGGGCCAGTCTTTGTATGTAAACGTTTGGTGATTAAAGTATCTAGAACATTATCTGGATAATAATATCTGCTTAAAAATATCTTTTGGGTAAATAAACTTGCATAGTATCTTCAATAATATAAAAATTGGAAGCTTCCCTTTTAATCGATAGGTTCCCTGGAAAAGATTTAGCAGCATATGGCATACCTGAGGAACCAGCATAGGAGCTACACACTCCAGGAGGTGAGGGTGGGGGGAAGAAAAGCCAATCAAATATGTCTACAATGATCCACCTAAAGATATTATTTGAGACTTGTGGCTGTACATCAGGCCATTTTACTCAAGCTTATCTCACTAGGTTAAACAGCAAAGACAGATGCATTAATTCCAGAAAGACAGTATTAAAATGTCCACATTCCCTGGGAAAACATTGTGTGTGTGTATGCGCATGCTCTCACACTTGGGGTGGGGGGTGTAGCTTAGACGTGGTAGAGATGGTCGTGGTGATGGCCTTATGCTTCTCATACAACCTCAGATGTCCATCTAATTAGTCCCATGAGAGGCATCAGGAAAGCATGGTAGATCTTCCTTAATTGGATGTAGAAGAACAAGAGTAAATTTCTCTGGAGAATTGAGAAAGAGACTATGACAAAAATGGGAGACATAGTGAGATATTAAAGAAGTGGAATGATACCCTTTCTTGTATGGGTCAATTAAAATTATTCTTCAAAACTTATAGCGCAGATACATATGCCAACATGTTCCTTCACATATTCAACAAATAGTTATTGAGTATTAGACAGGCTATTTATGTTCAAATCCTGCTGAGGGATATGCTGAGGAGGAAGGCATGACACCCTTCTTCCAAGCACATTATAATAATAAACTATAAGGGGCGTCTGGGTGGCGCAGTCGGTTAAGCGTCTGACTTCAGCCAGGTCACGATCTCGCGGTCCGGGAGTTCGAGCCCCGCGTCAGGCTCTGGGCTGATGGCTCAGAGCCTGGAGCCTGTTTCCGATTCTGTGTCTCCCTCTCTCTCTGCCCCTCCCCCGTTCATGCTCTGTCTCTCTCTGTCCCAAAAATAAATAAACGTTGAAAAAAATAATAATAAACTATAAGAACTAAGTAGTAACAGTAGAACAAGTATATATACATACATTGAGAAGTACACAATCTTATATTTCTAAAAAGCAGAGATATGAATAATCCCTAAACATATCTTTGATAATGGCTAAAGCAGCATTTCCTAAGGTGCAGCAGGATAAAACCTTTCTTTTTGGTCTCTCATGTCACTTGTTAGAGAAAATGCCTCATCTGAGAAAATGCACTTATTCACAGTAAGATTGTAGGTATGTCTCATGGAGGATAGAGCAGGCTGGCTCCTCTGATCTCGGTTTGTATCAGAGGAACTGCGTCTTAGCTACCTTGCAGGTACAAAATTAGTTAGTGCTAAACTCCTGCTTTGATAAGATCTGGGCTTTACCAAGGTATACATTATCCTGGCACATGGGCCACCTTTGTTTGGTTCTAAATCAACTGCCTTTTCAATCTTTAAATATCGTTTGAACAATAACATAATTATGAGAGGCTTTAATAACATGATCAGAAATGGCTTCTTAACGTTCTGTCAGAGAAAGGCAACCAAAGAAAGTGAGTGTCCCCAGAAGCCATGCCTCTATTAACCTTCTTAGGCAGATGTCTTCGTCTGTTTGGGCTTCTATAACAAAATACCATAGACTGGGTGGCTGATGATAACAAAATTTATTTCTCACAGTACTGGAGCCTGGGAAGTCCAAGATCAAGGCACAGCACATTCAGGGGCTGGTGAGGGCCTGCTTTCTGGTTCTCACACAGCACCTTCCAGCTGTAATCTCGTACAGCAAAAGTGAGCCAGCTCCCTGGGGCCTTTTTTCACAAGGTCACTAATCTTGCAGACTATTGATGGAGATATAAAATGATGCAGCTGCTATAGAAAATAGTAAATCAGATTTTAGGTCGGAAGATGGCGGCATAGGAGGATGCTGGGCTCACTGCACGTCCTGCTGATCACTTAGATTCCACCTACACCTGCCTAACTAACCCAAAAAATCACCAGAAGACTAGCAGAACGGAGTCTCCGGAGCCAAGCACAGACGAGAGGCCCACGGAAGAGGATGACATGATATTATACATGGAAAATCCGATAGACTCCACTAGAAGTCTGTTAGAACTGATACATGAATTTAGCAAAGTTGCAGGATACAAAATCAATGTACAGAAATCAGTTGCATTCTTATACACTAACAATGAAGCAACAGAAAGACAAATAAAGAAACTGATCCCATTCACAATTGCACCAAGAAGCATAAAATACCTAGGAATAAATCTAACCAAAGATGTAAAGGATCTGTATGCTGAAAACTATAGAAAGCTTATGAAGGTCATTGAAGAAGATTTAAAGAAATGGAAAGACATTCCCTGCTCATGGATTGGAAAAATAAATATTGTCAAAATGTCAATACTACCCAAAGCTATCTACACATTCAATGCAATCCCAATCAAAATTGCACCAGCATTCTTCTCGAAACTAGAACAAGCAATCCTAAAATTCATATGGAACCACAAAAGGCCCCGAATAGCCAAAGGAATTTTGAAGAAGAAGACCAAAGCAGGAGGCATCACAATCCCAGACTTTAGCCTCTACTACAAAGCTGTCATCATCAAGACAGCATGGTATTGGCACAAAAACAGACACATAGACCAATGGAAGAGAATAGAAACCCCAGAACTAGACCCACAAATGTATGGCCAACTCATCTTTGACAAAGCAGGAAAGAACATCCAATGGAAAAAAGACAGTCTCTTTAACAAATGGTGCTGGGAGAACTGGACAGCAACATGCAGGAGGTTGAATCTAGACCACTTTCTCACACCATTCACAAAAATAAACTCAAAATGGATAAAGGACCTGAATGTGAGACAGGAAACCATCAAAACCCTAGAGGAGAAAGCAGGAAAAGACCTCTCTGACCTCAGCTGTAGCAATCTCTTACTCGACACATCCCCAAAGGCAAGGGAATTAAAAGCAAAAATGAACTACTGGGACCTTATGAAGATAAAAAGCTTCTGCACAGCAAAGGAAACAACCAACAAAACTAAAAGGCAGCCAACGGAATGGGAAAAGATATTTGTAAATGACATATCGGACAAAAGGCTAGTATCCAAAATCTATAAAGAGCTCACCAAACTCTACACCCAAAAAACAAATAACCCCATGAAGAAATGGGCAGAAAACATGAATAGACACTTCTCTAAAGAAGACACACGGAAGGCCAACAGGCACATGAAAAGATGTTCAACGTCGCTCCTCATCAGGGAAATACAAATCAAAACCACACTCAGATATCACCTCACGCCAGTCAGAGTGGCCAAAATGAACAAATCAGGAGACGATAGATGCTGGAGAGGATGTGGAGAAACGGGAACCCTCTTGCACTGTTGGTGGGAATGCAAATTGGTGCAGCCACTCTGGAAAACAGTGTGGAGGTTCCTCAGAAAATTAAAAATAGACCTACCCTATGACCCAGCAATAGCACTGCTAGGAATTTACCCAAGGGATACAGGAGTACTGATGCATGGGGGCACTTGTACCCCAATGTTTATAGCAGCACTCTCAACAATAGCCAAATTATGGAAAGAGCCTAAATGTCCATCCACTGATGAATGGATAAAGAAATTGTGGTTTATATACACAATGGAGTACTACGTGGCAATGAGAAAGAATGAAATATGGCCCTTTGTAGCAACGTGGATGGAACTGGAGAGTGTGATGCTAAGTGAAATAAGCCATACAGAGAAAGACAGATACCATATGTGTTCACTCTTATGTGGATCCTGAGAAACTTAACAGAAACCCATGGGGGAGGGGAAGGAAAAAAAAAAGAGGTTAGAGTGGGAGAGAGCCAAAGCATAGGAGACTGTTAAAAACTGAGAACAAACTGAGGGTTGATGGGGGGTGGGAGGGAGGGGAGGGTGGGTGATGGGTATTGAGGAGGGCACCTTTTGGGATGAGCACTGGGTGTTTTATGGAAACCAATTTGACAATAAATTTCATATATTATAAAAAAAAAAAAAAGCCTCTTGCCAGTTTTACAACCTAAAATGTTATTCTAGAGGATTCTAGAGGTGGTATATACATACAATAGAATATTATTTGGCCTTAAAAAGGAAGGAAATTCTGACACATGCTAAAACATACATAAACCAGGAGGACATTATGTTAAGTTAAATAAGCCAATCACAAAAAGACCATCACTGTACGACTGCACTTATTTAAGAGATCTATAGTAGTTAAATTCATAGAAACAGAAAATACAATGGTGGTTGCCCGGGGATGGAAGGAGGGGGAAATGAGGATTTGTTTAATGGGTATCAAGTTTCAGCTTTGCAAGATGACAAATTTCTGGAGATTGGCTAACAATATAAACATATTTAGCAATACTGAACTATATATGTAAAATGGCTAAGAGAGTAAATTTTGTTGCGTGTATTTTGCCACAATTAAAAACAATCCAGACTTTGGTTTATAAAAAAATGAGATGTCTTCATCCTACTAGTTATGCTGTGGAAAAGCATACCACCAGGCGAAAAATTATTGATAATAATATGATCAATTATTTTCAAATAGGGTTGAAGCAATCAGCCAACAACTCATTCCTCAAATTTTAGCACTTTTCATCCAGATGGTTCTCCTAAATTTTAGGCATCTGAACTATATTGTTTTGGTTCTTCAAAGAAATTCTCTCTCAGATATCTGCATAAAACTATGCATTGCAGTTTTGTTTTTTTTTGAGATAAGAGAAAGTTCTGCTCATTTGTCTTTTAAACATTTTTTTTTCAACGTTTATTTATTTTTGGGACAGAGAGAGACAGAGCATGAACGGGGAAGGGGCAGAGAGAGAGGGAGACACAGAATTGGAAACAGGCTCCAGGCTCCGAGCCATCAGCCCAGAGCCCGACGCGGGGCTCAAACTCACGGACCGCGAGATCGTGACCTGGCTGAAGTCGGACGCTTAACTGACTGCACCACCCAGGCGCCCCTCATTTGTCTTTTAATCTTGACCTATTCATACTTTCAGATCAATTCAACATTTCTCCCCCTGTGAGGTCTTCTCTCTTTGACTGTGCTGACACTCTTTCCTTTGGGCTACCATTATGTCTTGCAAGTGACTCATTTATTGCATTTACTGCCCAATTAGATTTATACTAGCTGTGAGCTCCTTAAGGGTAAGGATGCTTCATATTCATCTGTGTGTCCCAAGAACTCAGCAGAGAGCCAAGCAAGAAATAGAAGTTCAGTATTTATTTATAGGTTGCTGCTGAAGCCATCTCTTGTAAAAACTGCCTTATTAAATAACTGTGAAATAAGTTCCTCTTAGAGATCAGGACTATGGGAGAATAAAAGCCCACCTGCTCTTTTTCACTAAATAATATATTATTTTAGCAAATAATATAATATAGCTCTGTTTTTCTTTTTTGACTTGGGTGCCAGGAAGCTAAATGCCAAACGTTTGTCCTAAATTAAAGTTTACCCCTAGCATTAGTAATCTAGTATGAGTAATCTGGTTTTATTCCACCACTACCCCGTCTTGTCTTGTCCTTACGTCTATGCTCTCGTAACATTATCTTGTTATAAACTGCCTCAAGTCTATTTTGGAAGAAAGTGAGATATGATTAAAATATGTAAAATATGCAATATGAGGCTAAATATGAAGGTGCTGTTTTAAAGCTGTTCCTTTAGTTTCCTTTCTTTGTTCCATGAATAATGTTTCCTACATTTCAGTATAATCCTAAACAGCTGTGCTCTCATTACTGCAATATCTGTTCTTATACACTTTATGTTGTCTGGTTCAGTTCTGAGTAGGTGGTATAGTCTGTTCTCCACAATTTGTTTTCCAATGTATATCCACTTGTGTGTCATATTAGTTATTCTATTTTTCCTTAAACTATGGCTAAATTAAGCTCCTTTTCAAAGTAATAAGACAATCTAGTCAAGACCCTTTCTATGTAAAAAATGCACGCTTTAGTTGCTATAATTAAGAGAATAGGAAATACGATTTCCTTCATAGCAATCTTAAACCACAAAATTTATTAGACCTGTATCTAGATGTAGACTTAGGGTAACTGTGGCTCCTTAGAAAAGTCGTTTGACTACTTAGGATTAGAATGCCTCAAAAGTTCTTTCAAACCCTAAAATCTCATGGGTCTATCAGTAATGTCCAGAATGATAGTTGAAGGGTTAAACCCTTACCTAGGACTAAGCATAAATACTCTTTTGCTTGTGCACATGCATATGTTTATACATTGCTCTCTGTAAAAAGAAGCTACCCTGAATATAAGATAAGAATATTTCTCCAGATTAATATAAAATAAAAAAGTCAAATTGTAGATCTCAATATTATACTTGAGTTTGTTATAAACCTCTTACATAAATACACTGTCAACATCCTGTTTCTTATGGTTTAAAATAACATGGCAGCAAATGTAGCTTCTAAATAATCACACAGTCCCCATCTTGGTATCCACTATAGACTTCAGTATGGTCCAACTTATCTATCTTATCTATATATGAGAGTTTCTTATGCCTTAGTAATTAATGCCAATTCCCCACTCAGCCTAATTTCACCACTGAAATGTATTGCAAGTTCATTGCTACCCTCACTGCTATTCACTCCCTGAAAAACATATTCACCCAAATTTCCCATCTTGCAAGGCATACCATACCACAATAGTTCATCCCTCCTGTGAAATATCACCTGCCTATCTAGTACCCAGATAGCTTAAAATGATCCATCCATTTTCTACATTTTTATAATACCACAGAGTTCATACTTTGACAACTAGGAGTACATCAGCTCTGGAATAGACCAACTAGTTCATCTATAAGCACTTCTTCTCCTTGGTGCACACTTAGACTGCATTTCCCAGTCTCTTTGCATCTGGGTGTATCATTTAACTGGTTCTGGCCAGTGGCAAGTAGGCAAACATAATGTTCACCATCCTGAGGCTGACCTATAAACTGTTTTAAATACTTCATGCACTCTCCTTCTTTGTACTCTTCTACTGGCCACATGAAGAGGATTCAACAAGGACTACAAGATTCTAGGGAATGGCAGAGCTCCTGGGTGCCTCAATGACTGCATGGATGAAGCTTCACCCTCCACCCCTTGTTTTTCTTGGGTCATTTTTCACTTCCCTCATTGATCGTAAAAGACTAGAAATATATCTCAATGCTTTTTAAAATTCTCTATATAACCAACTACAATTATTTAATAACATTCATTCAACATCAGTATATTTTTAAGAGAAGATACATACTGTCTTCCAACTTGTCACAGTATCATTCAATTATATGCATTTCAATACTCATAAAATATTCTAACCATTATTTAATATATGTATATGCTATCCAATGATAATGCTAATTATATAGCCACATAATTTTAAAATGTAAAACAAAAAATTAATGCTTGCTTAGTATTCACTGAAAAGAAAATGATAATGTCCAGATTTTCTTCTTTTGACTGTTGTCCCCACTGGTGTTAAATAAGTAATATAAAGCCAGAAATTGAGAAAAAGAAACTAAAAGTCCACAAGCACATTCTTAAGTCACTGAAATAACACACATTTGGTGTATGAATGAATTCATGAATCATTTATCATTGGTGATATAAATAGACATTATTTACCTCAGAAGTCTATCTTTGTTGCAGTACCCTGTAAAGATGTTCAATATTTGAATCTCTCTTTTAAGGGAGGGATCTAACATTCATTGGATGCTTATTCTATGCCAGGTGCTTTACATACATCATTGTTCTTAGTCCTCACAACAACTGTGAAGTACTGTTTTCTCCCCATTGCAGAGATGAAACAGCTTAATGAAGAAGTCAGCTCATAAATGGCAGAGCAGTGAGTGGAACCCAACACCTGTCTTATTCTTTCATGTTTTTTTTCTTTCTAACACACAACTCTCTCTAGCATTGCTCATTACATATGTTTTTGTGACACTTTTGTTTGAAGCACTTTGCTTCTCTATTTTAAATATCAACACTTAAGTCAATTAGCTATTATTATTTCATGAGTTTCTACATTATGTTAGCCATAATAAATTTTTAAAAACCACATAAGAGACTGCCTTTTATCAAAGTGGTCACATTAAAAGATGGCTGCTTCCATTCTTATGATTATTTCCATACTATTTTTCTTCCCTGTTCCCTATAAATTCTAGCTTTTACTCTACTGGAATCAGATTATATTGTTAATTACCTTCATTGTTGCAGTCACTGGATGATCCTTCATGTTTCTCAAGTATTTTAGCTCCTGTCTCTCTTTCCAACATGACTCTTGATTTAATGATAGACAATTTCAATATATGATCTTCCTTGAAATTTGGCCTTTTGATCGCTTGCTCTTTTTTCCCCTAAATACCTTGTCCTCCATGTTATTTCAACCAATCAATGTCCTGGTCATTTCTAGACCTATTCATTACAAGCAATGCCCAAACTTCCATAATCTCTGTTTCATGCATCCAGTTCTCTGACCATCATCTGCTATATTTTCAGCTCATTTGTTCTAGTGTCTCAACTCTAACAATCATTTGATCCCACTGGGACCTGTCATCAATTAAACTTAATAAACACCTCAATGCCCTTCAACAACCTTTTCTAGACCAAATTACAATCCTACTTAAATCTAACTCTTCGCCTCTTCAACACCTGCACTTGTGCAGCTAAATATGTGTGCAGAAATAAATAGCTCTGAAAGATCTCACTTTAAATTCAACTTGACAAACTGTTAGAGGACCCCTAAGGCTGCCGACAATCAACTATATTTCACTAGTTCATGTACTTTCTACTATCCTGGAGAACTATTTCATATCTTCTCCTTTCTTCATAAATTTCTAACACCTCCATCCTAATACTCCAATTTGATGACTTTGCTTTTTTTTTTTTCACTGAGAAAATTAAAGCAACTAGAAATTAATGCCACATATGTAAACCCACAACTGAACCCATATCTCAAATGCTCTCTCTCAAATTTCTGGAAATAAATGATACTTACTTCTTTCTAAAACCTACCTTTGTGCACTAAATACAATTCCCTATCACCTATCCAAGAACCACATAATGTAATTTATTCCCCTTTATCTGCATTATTGTTTTCTTATGTAGTAGGGATAAACACCACTAGCAAAAAAATATTGTTTTTCACCCATCTTAAAAGTAATCCTCATTTAAGCCTCATTTCACCTAAAAACTATAACTGATTATCTTTTC
Source organism: Leopardus geoffroyi (assembly GCF_018350155.1). Lineage (NCBI taxonomy): Eukaryota > Metazoa > Chordata > Mammalia > Carnivora > Felidae > Leopardus > Leopardus geoffroyi. The sequence goes on along the minus strand of NC_059331.1, from coordinate 138,383,435 downwards.
CCTTTTTCAGCAAAACATCTTACGATATTTGACTATACTCAGTAATACTGAATTCGATTACTCCTATTCTTCTTTAATCCTTGCCAATTAGATTTTCCTCCTGATTATTACACCAGAAATGTTCCTGTCAAGACCACCAATTATATCCAAACTCCTAAATTCAGTGGTCACTTTTCAGTTGTTATCACACTTGACTTATCAACATCAAGTGTACTGCCTGTGATATATTTTCTTTACTTGGCTTCCATTACCACACTGTTGTTTCTCTTGTAACAACATTTTTGTTCCATCTCAATCTCCTTTGTTGGTTTCTCTTCATCTTCCAGACCTCTTAACGTTGGGGTTTCCTAGATCTCAGTTCTTTATCCTTTCCTCCCTTTTAGTTGCTTAGGCAAAATTCTTGACTTCATTCCAGATTTTTCTACTCTCACATTCATGTCCAATTTGTTGGGACTCCTGTTATACTATCTTAAAATATAGCCAGAACTCAGTCCTCAAAATTTCCATTGCTATTACCTTGATACTAAGCCATCGTTACTACTCCAATGATCACTATAATTATCTCTTGACTGGTTCTTACTTCAATCTATGTGCAAACTTTTGCAACACAACAGCCAGACTGACATTTGTAAAATCCAAATCAGATCAAATCTTTCCTCTACTTCAAACTGTCTACTAGTTCCTCTTTTCAGAGTAAAACTCAAGTCACAACAAGCCACATCAAGATCAGGCTCCTCTTCCTTTCAGATCTAACCATTTACTCATTCATTCACCTCCAACCACCTGACTTTACTATCCAGTGAACACAGTTGGCATATGTATGCTTTATAGGCTTGTGCAAGTATAACTCCTTCCTTAAATATTGTCCTCTGGATATATGATTATTCTCTTGAAGTATTTCAAGTCTTTGCCAGATGCTACGTTCTCAATGAAGCCAAAATTGACTGCCTAAGTAAAAAATGCAACCTGATTCCCTTTTCTTTTCCTCTGTTCTACATTTTCATTAGCACTTATAACCTTCTGCTGCCTAAATAATTTGTGTGTATATGTTCCCCTAATGTAACCCTAGTGCCTAGAACAGTGCCAGACACATGGTATTTGCCCAATAAATCTATAAAATAATAAATGTATAAAATAATATAGTGCAATCTTGGTCAAACCCACACACGTGTGTGTGTGTGTGTGTGTGTGTGTGTGTGTGCATGCACACGCACACAGCTCTAAAAAGAACTGGAAATTTGTCCTTGATAAGTGAAATATGATGATCCACATCTAAGGGATAATTAATAATTTTGTATATAAAACAATAGACTCTCAAAACTGTGAAGAATTTTAAAGGTTATATAATTCAGTCATGTGTGTAATGTTTATTTCTTCTACGTTTTCCCATACTAATTTTGTAGTCTATTCTTGAATACTGCAGTAACAGGGGGCCTTTTACATGGTCTGCAGTGAGAAAATTGAAAAGTCAAGATTATTTAATGTTGCCTAAGATTACACAGCAATTAAAGAAAATAGCAATGTTAGAATCAGAAACCAGTTCTTTTGCCTGCTAGACTAGTACCCATCACCATATTCTATCGGGTACATAAAACCTTTAATGCATTTAAATATGTCTGCTGAATAAACCAAGTGACTATTTTAATAACTGATGATTTAAAAATATTAATACAACTTGGGGCGCCTGGGTGGCGCAGTCGGTTAAGCGTCCGACTTCAGCCAGGTCAAGATCTCGCGGTCCGTGAGTTCGAGCCCCGCGTCGGGCTCTGGGCTGATGGCTCAGAGCCTGGAGCCTGTTTCCGATTCTGTGTCTCCCTCTCTCTCTGCCCCTCCCCCGTTCATGCTCTGTCTCTCTCTGTCCCAAAAATAAATAAACGTTGAAAAAAAAAATTAAAAAAAAAATATTAATACAACTAAAGTCAAATTTAAAACTTTATTAAGAGTTTGTATATGTAGACAAAGCTCAAAAGAACTTGAAAAACATTCACTCATTTTGAAATTTAAGTTATTTTGGAAGTTTTGTCATGATAAATCAATGACACTGATAAATAGTACCAGCAAGAGATGCTATGCCTGAAGAAAGATAATTCATGAAAAATCTGAGGTAGAGAATTCCACCAGTAAGTTCAAAACACTATTATGCTATGCTCCAGTAAATCCACCTCACGTTGGAAAGATGAAAACAAGAATAAAAGAATGGACATAATTTAGGTGAAATAAAGACTTTGAAAAGTTTCCCTCCCAAAATAATTTAGGCAAAGACTGATTATGTCACTTAGAGAAATCACCGTACTTTCTACTACTAGAGGAGTTGAAAGAGGTACTAAAAAGAAAGAAAAGCTGAAATCTTGCCATTTGCAACTATTTGGATGGAACTGGAGGGTATTATGCTAAGTGAAAGTAGTCAGAGAAAGACAAAAATCATATGACTTCACTCATATGAGGACTTTAAGAGACAAAAGAGATGAACATAAGGGAAGGGAAACAAAAATAATATAAAAACAGGGAGGGGGACAAAACAGAAGAGACTCATAAATATGGAGAACAAACTGAGGGTTACAGGAGGGGTTGTAGGAGGGGGGATGGGCTAAATGGGTAAGGGGCACGAAGGAATCTACTCCTGAAATCATTGTTGCACTACATGCTAACTAATTTGGATGTAAATTTAAAAAAATAATAAATAAAATTGAAAAAAAAAAAGAAAGAAAAGCTAAACACCATGTCTGAATTACGAACATGTTTCACATTTTAATTATGTTTTGTATTTCTGCTCAGTGTAGCATACTGTGATTCAAATAAGTTTAAAAGAAACTATAAAATTATAAGAGACAATGAAATATTCATAATTAGGATGCCTAAATACAACACAGAAATAAATAACAACTTGAAGTACTCAGTGAGATCATTAAACTCTTCAAATTTCTAAAGATCTTCATACCAGAATTCTCTTGTGTAAAGATGTTATATTTAATGGATTAAAGGACAATTTTTATTACTGTGAAACTCTGAAATGTAAAACAGCTTGACATTTTTGATTCACCATGTCAGCTTATCATGTTCAAATAGACTTTATTCTGTGCAGCTCAATAAAAACTTTTAAAGCTTCAAAAGAACAAAGTGTCTTAGAATCATTTCTCAGAAGGAGCAAGTTCTTGACACTATGTCAGAAAATAGAAAAACTTTGTTTTCAAAACAACAAATACACCTCATTAAAATTTCTGTAAACTGGTTCTCATGAGTACTTTTCCTCCAAAGACTTCCTAAACTTGCGTTCTTATTTTATCATTATATATATACTTTACGTGCATATGTTTGATTGAACGTACTTTTATACACACATGCATATTAGCTTCTTGAAAAACGCAAGTTATGGAAATACAACTTAAGAATGGGAGCGAGGGCAGACTTCAAGCTATATTACAAAACTCTAATCATCAAGACAGTATGGTACTGGCACAAAAACAGACACTCAGATCAATGGAACAGAATAGAGAACCCAGAAATGAACCCACAAACGTATGGCCAACTAATCTCTGACAAAGCAGGAAAGAATATCCAATGGAATAAGAACAGTCTCTTCAGCAAGTGGTGCTGGGAAAACTGGAAAGCGACATGCAGAAGAATGAACCTGGACCATTTTCTTACACCATACACAAACATAAACTCAAAATGGATGAAAGACCTCAATGTAAGACAGGAAGCCGTCAAAATCCTCGAGGAGAAAGTAGGCCAAAACCTCTTTGATCTTGCCCGCAGCAACTTCTTACTCAACACGTCTCCAGAAGCAAGGGAAACAAAGCAAAAATGAACTACTGGGACCTCATCAAAATAAAAAGCTTCTGCACAGTGAAGGAAACAATCAGCAAAACTAAAAGGCAACCGACACAATGGGAGAAGATAGTTGCAAACGACATATCAGTATCCAAAATCTATAAAGAACTGATCAAACTCAACACCCAAAAAAAATATAATCCAGTGAAGAAATGGGCAAAAGACATGAATAGACACTTCTCCAAAGACGACATCCAGATGGCCAACTGACACATGAAAAAATGCTCAACTTCACTCATCATCAGGGATATACAAATCAAAACCACAATGAGATACCACCTCACACCTGTCAGAATGGTTAACATTAACAACTCAGGCAAAAACAGATGTTGGCGAGTATGTGGAGAAAGAGGATCTCTTTTGCACTGTTGGTGGGAATGCAAACTGGTGCTGCCACTCTGGAAAACAGCATGGAGGTTCCTCAAAAATTAAAAAATAGAACTACCTTTGACCCAGCAATTGCACTACTAGGTATTTATCCAAGGGATACAGGTATGCTGTTGTGAAGGGACACATGAGCCCCAGTGTTTATAGCAGTACTATCAACAATAGACAAAGTATAGAAAGAGCCCAAATGTCCATCAATGGATGAATGGATAATGATGTGGAATATATATACGATGGAGTATTACTCGGCAATCAAAAAGAATGAAATCTTGCCATTTGCAACTATGTGAATGGAACTGGAGGGTATTATGCTAAGCAAAATTAGTCAGTCAGAGAAAGACAAGTAACATATGACTTCATTCATATGAGGACTTTAAGATACAAAACAGAAGAATGAACATAAGGGAAAGGAAGCAAAAATAATATAAAAACAGGGAGGGGGACAAAACATAAGAGACTCTTAAATATGGAGAACTAACAGAGGGTTACTGGAGGCATTGTGGAGCGGGGGGATGGACTAAATGGGTAAGGGGCATTAAAGAATCTACTCTTGAAATCATTGTTGTACTATATGCTAACTAACTTGTATGTAAATTAAAAAAAAAAAAAAAAAAAGAATGGGAGGTAGGGGTACCTGAGTGGCTCAGTCAGTTAAGCCTCGTACTTCAGCTCATGAGGTCATGGTCTCTTGGTTCCTAAGTTCAAGCCCTGTGTAGGGCTCTGTGTTGACAGCTCCTAGCCTGGGGCCTGCTTCCTATTCTGTCTTCCTCTCTCCCTGCCCCTCCCCCACTCACGCTCTGTCTCTCTGTCTCTCTCTCTCAAAAATAAGTAAACATTAAAAAAAAAAGAAGAATAGGAAGAGAATTTACCAGAAATCTATTCAAACCTCCTAATTTTACTGATGGAGGAACAAAAATGAAAGATATTTAAAAAACCACTTCTCAACAGAATTCAGGTCTGCTTCATCTTACTGCAGTGTTCTTTCTGGTACTCCACATTGCTTCACTGTATACACTAAGCTGATAGAGTCTTGCTACAGAGTCTTTGCTAGACTCTGATATTTTATGTCATATACACATTAAGTTTGATAACCTTTGCTTGAATAGATTTAAAAATGACATCAACTTCAAGTGCAAAAATTGCTACCTGGACGAAAATTCATTCACAATATCCTTCATGTTTTAAGTTACCTGTACGCAAAAGCTAAATAAATGAAAGAACTGCAGCTGTTTTTCCAGGAGAAGGAAAATAATATTACATAGTTATTCTTGTTTCAGAACTAAAAAAACAATATTTCAAAGATATGGATCATATCATGCAGTGTGATAAACATAAGTATGTGTAAAGTGTAAATGGACATCTATTATTTTTCTGTTTTCCATATATAAGTTCCACCAAGAAAAAAAGGGAGCTCAAACCAAATGCTTACTAAATACTTGCAATGCATAGTCAATCTTCTCATTTCAAGTGGGAACAGAGAGTTTAGGGATGTTAACAAATCATCACTGGAGAGAAAAGAACTTCTTGAACCAGTGTTTATTTTAATTTTAATGACCCTTTGAAAATATATAGAACCTTTCAAAAAGACCTCAATATAATAAAGGCCATATATGAAAAACTCACAGCTAACATCATAATCATAGCAATCAAAGAAGAAAAAGGAAAAAAAAGTATCCAATTTGGTAAGGAAGGAGTAAAACTTTCACTATTTGCAGATGATGTAATACTATATATAGAAAACACTAAGATTCCACCAAAAAACTACTAAAACTGATAAATGAATTTAGCAAAGTACTGGTTATAAAATTCATACACAGAAATCTGCTGCATATCTGTACACTAATAATGAAGTTACAGAAAGAGAAATTTAAAAAACAATTCCATTTAAAACTGCACCAAAAATAATAAAGTACCTAGGAAAAAACTTCATGAAGGAGGTGAAAGCGTTGTAGTCTGAAAACTATAAAATATTGGTGACAGAAATTAGAAATGACACAAAGAAATGGGAAAAAAAAATGTCAAACTCATGGGTTTGAAGAACCAATATTGCTAAAAATGTCCATACCAGGGCGCCTGGATGGCTCAGTTGGTTAAACATCGACTCTTGGTTTCAGATCAAGTCGTGATGTCACAGTTCTTGAGTTCGAGCCCTGCATTCACCTCTGTGCTGGCAGCACGGAACTTGCTTAGGATTCTGTCTCTCCCCCTCTCTCTCCCCCTCCCCTGCTTGCACACTTACTCTTTTGCTCTCTCAAAAATAAATAAACAATTTTTTTTAAATGTCCATACTACTCAAAGAAATCTACAAATTTAATGTAATTCCTATCAAAATATCAACAGCATTTTTCACAACCAGAATAATCTTAAAATTTGTATGCAAATGCAAATAACCCCCAAAAGTGAAAGTAATCTTGAGCTGGAGTTATCACAATCCCAAATTTCAAGACACACTACAAATCTGTGGTAATCAAAAGAGTCTGGAACCGGCACAAAAATAGACACATAGATCAATGGAACAGAATACAAAGCCCAGAAATAAACCCACAATTGTATGATCAATTAATCTTCCACAAAGGAGGCAAAACCTTCCCACCACTATACTGTAGCAGACACAATTCTGATTAAAACTCATTTATATAAAATTAAAATGATTGTATTTACATGACATTTTAAAATGAAAAAATTTTAAACATACTCACAAGTTGTTAAGACCTGAAATGCCAACAGATGTTTGGAAAATATTTTGGAGGGGCCCCTGGGTGGCTCAATCCGTTCGTGGGTCCAAGCCTCACATCAGGCTCTGCGCTGACAGTATGGAGCCTGTTTGGTATTCCGTCTCCCTCTCTCTCTCTGCCCCTTCCCCACTTGTGCGCGCGCGTGTGTGTGCGCGTGCGCCCGCGCCCGCGCATTCTCCGTCTCAAATTAAATAAAAAACATTTTCTAAAAGTACTTAAAGTAGGGGCGCCTGGGTGGCTCAGTCGGTTGAGCATCAGACTTCAGCTCAGGTCATGATCTCCCCAGTCCATGAGTTTTAGCCCCCCATTGGGCTCTGTGCTGATAGCTCAGAGCCTGGAGCCTGCTTCAGATTTGTGTCTCCCTCTCTCTGCCCCTCTCCCACTCATGCTCTGTATCTCTCTCTCTCTCTCTCTCTCTCTCTGTCAAACATAGACATTAAAAAAATCTTTTAAAAAAAGTACTTAAAATATATTTTGGAAAATGGCCCTCAGAAATTGTCTAGAAATGCATGAAATGAAATAGTAGTTTGGCAACAGTAATTCATTTTTATTAATGCTAACAGCTAATTCTACTGAATCTAGTACCAGTATTATTATGGATGAAATGGCTAGTTAGAGTATCTGTGTTGATCTAAATAAAAGAATTATAATATGATCAGTTAAAATTCAGAGAGCAAAAATTTGTATAATCAGTGGACTGTATTTTGGAAAAAAATAATATTTAGATTCTTCCCACAAATTTTTTTCTTGTATTTTTCTTACCCTTCAAACTGTGCCATATGGCAAAGGTCCTAAAATGCTTTCTTGGAAACTGTCTGTTGGTTTAAGACTTGGGTTGCTTTTCAATAAATGGGGTAGAATTTCTAAGAATCTGTCTATATTTTATCATCCATTTCTTCCAGGATTAACAGCAACCATCTTCAAGTGTAGAAAGAAACCAACCTTTCACGGGACCCGGCCAAACAGTGAAGTCTCATTTGAATACAATTACATCAATTAATCTGTAGTTATAATCTTTTGTTTGTTTGGAAACAAATAATATTTCATGTATTACTTGCAATAAACCTATGAAAAAGTCAAGGAATAAATTATTAATCTCTTTTCCAGATAACTGAATCCTCCCCAGCCTCAATTTTCTTAACACATCAGAATTAACTTACATAAGGGACTCAAACAGAATCAGACCCAGTTCTCTATTCTTCTAGCCCCATGCACCTCCAATGGACAGAGGATACTGTATGGAATGCTTGTCATAAAGATTAATTTCAGAAGATATGGAAAACACTGAAGACTGTTCATAGCAACTGTGGATGAGTATATTGATTTACATAATTTAAAACAGTATGTGAAGTAAAGCAATTTTGAGTGTGTTAAAAAAGCTGTCTTTATTATCTTGGCTAAATTTTTGTTTGCTTAATTTCAAAAGACTGTGTGCTTCTCTTTTTACTTAATAAAATGATTTTATGTGAACCTTTATATAAAATTTTCAACTATTTAGCCTCTATAACCTAAAGTAGGTCAGTGATTAATCCCATTTTTTTCTTGTAAAAAAGAAAGAGGGAAAGAGAAATTTTAAGCAACCAAGTAACAGTAAGCTTTTATAATTTGTTTCTCTTTTGTACAACTCTCCATGTGGTCCTATACAGCGGGTTTCTGTCCCAAGTTTTATGAAAGACTCCTTTAAAGGAAGCTCCAAACTGGGATGCCAGAGTATTAAACATTCAGCGAAGCATGTAAGAAAAGTACGGGATATAATGACTTCAATAGCCATTCATTTGTACTGGAAACACGACTTGATTAAATGAAAACCTAACTGCATTCGGATTTCTTACTTTTAATAAAGAACCTTCCAAGAAATGTCACCCACATGTACCCACTTTTTCTTACTTGACATAATTAGTACCCTCAATCCTGTTTCATAAATGTCATCATTGATTTATAAGCACAGATAAAATACATGTGACATATTGCTTTATGCCTTATATTTGACAATGTTGAAAATAAGCTTTAATATGCCACAATCGGAGCTGATAATTGGCTTAAAGTTAGGAGCATTTTATTTTACTATTTATTTATTTTTATTTTTTAATGTTTATTTATGTTTGAAAGACAGAGAGACAGAGTGCAAGCAGAGGAGGGGCAGAGAGAGAGGGATACACAGAATTCAAAGCAGGATCCAGACGCCGAGCTGTCAGCACAGAGACTGATGTGGGGCTCGAACGCCTGAACTGTGAGATTATGACCTGGGCCGAAATCAGATGCTTAACTGAGCCATCCAGGCGCCCCAAAGTTAGGAGCATTTTGAAGATGATTCCACAAGTCGCTGTCTGGTCTTGAGGAGTAACTATTTTATTATTGTTTCAATTAGGTGGAAGATGAAGATCTGCTTCTGATGTTTGCTTGCTTACTTTACATTCTACTAATAATCACTGCTGTGGATGTTGGAGATAATCAGTCATACCAACTTAAATTCAATGGGGCTACAGGTGGAGGAGGTGCTGGCATTTAAAATGTTAAAAGCAACAGAAAGATCAGGTAAGATGAGCATACAGAAGGCCTTCACAATATCCCTGCTTCCAAAGGGGACATGATTAATGGGATAAAAGAACTGAAAGCAAAGAAGAATGGGACACAAGTGAAATTTTAAAAGGAGACACAAAAAGGTGGGAGGGGGTCCTCTGGCTAGAGAGAATGGGGTAAAATAAAGGATATCTTACAATCTTAGAACTGAGATCCTTGGCTAACCAGTCAGTAGAGCATGCAACTCTTGATCTTGGGGTTGTGAGTTCAAGCTCCACACTGGATGTAGAGTTTACTTAAAAGAGAGAGAGAGAGAGAGAGAGAGAGAGAGAGAGAGAGAGAGAGAGAGAGAGAATCTTAGAATATTGTACTTAAATGCACAGCCAAAACATCAGGGTGACTTTTGAGAGTTCTTTGGATTCTTTCACTTACTTCAGAAGAGCTACAAGATAACTTATTATGGTTGTATTTTTCTTTTAATGACAAATACTTATATGTTGTTTCAGAAGATAAATTTAAGTATAGTTACTATGTTATATTCATTGTTAATTTCTTCAGTTACTTGTGGTGTTATGAAAGCTAAAACAAAGCAAAAACACTTACCTGATTGTAAGTTAAATGCCAGTAAAATGCCTTTCTACACACATCTTCCTCTCTCTCAACTTCTTTCTTCCTTTCTTTTCCTCCTTCCCCATCTCCTTCCTTCCTGCCTTTCTTTTCCCTCTCCTTCCTCGTTCCCACTCTCCTTTTCCTCATTGTGTTCTCTCTCTCTCTGTCTCTCTCTGTCTCTCTCTTTCCCTCTTTCTATCTTATGAAAATCACTCCCAGGATCCCAGGTCAAGGAACAAATAATTTTGAAAACTACCAAAAGTTTATAACCATTAAAAACATAATATTTTTTTTTCAACGTTTATTTATTTTTGGGACAGAGAGAGACAGAGCATGAACGGGGGAGGGGCAGAGAGAGAGGGAGACACAGAATCGGAAACAGGCTCCAGGCTCTGAGCCATCAGCCCAGAGCCCGATGCGGGGCTCGAACTCACGGACCGCGAGATCGTGACCTGGCTGAAGTCGGACGCTTAACCGACTGCGCCACCCAGGCGCCCCAAAAACATAATATTTTTAAAGAATAAAAAAAAAATGATCCTTTTTCATTACAAATTACAATCATTAAAAGATTATAATTAAATATATTAATTTATTGAATATTACTCTTTATTTCTACTAATAAAACTGAGGAAGTTCAATAAGACATATGATTAAAATTTAAATCTGGAAAAATGTAGTTTCCTTAAATGTTTCACGCTATTATGGCTGTTAAAGTCTAGTAGTGTAAAAAGCTAAAACAGGAAAATAACGCTGTTTAGAAATCTTAAAAAAAATGATAAAGAACAGAAAAGTCACAACGTGATTTTTGTTAGAAGGTTATTTTCAACTTAATTTTATCTTCAGATCAGTTGTAACCTGTTTCTTCCCTCATTTCAATTTCGGTTACATTAGTATGTAGATTTTACATAGTTACATTGATGCTTTATACTTTATTTTTAAAATCCTTTCTGAGGTGTTGAAAGCATCATGCTTTATTTAGAAACAGTAGCATAAAAATAATGAAATACCCAAATATCTACATTTATTAATTTCTCTGCACCTGCATGATTGTTCTATCATTTTTCACATTCTAAAATGGAACTCATCCATCACTTTGATATAAGTGCACAAGTACAGCTACTTGTGCCTTTTTCTAATTTCATCAGCTTTTGTGTTGGAGCTTGATAAAAAGAATAACTGGCTTTTTTTTTTTTTCTTAATGTGCCAGGCACTTTTCTAAGTATTTAAAATAAATAGACTCGTTTTGTCCTTAAAACATCCATCTAGAGTAAGTATTTTATGATCTTAATTTTACAGAGGAAGAAACTGACACATAAAAAGTTTAAGTAGGGACACCTGGGTGGCTCAGCTGGTTAAGCATCTGACTCTTGATTTTGGCTCAGGTCATGATCTCAGAGTTCATGGAATCAAACTCCCCACCCCTCCACTATCATCACAAAGCCTGCTTGGATTCTCACTCTCCCTCTCTGCCCCTCCCTTACTTGCACTCATGCCTTCTCTCAAAAGAAATAAATAAACTAAAAAAAAAAAAAGTTTAAGCAAACTTGCCCAAGTTTTACATATCTAGTGAATGGGAAGCTGGGTTCTAACCCAGGCTGTATAGTTCTAGAGACAGAATCAATACGCTCCCTCTATAGATCTTGTTTTATTTAGAGCAAAACAAAATACTGATGAAAAATACTCCTAAATGGTGAATATTAATGGAGCATTCTATTAATCTACAGATATTCTACAGAAATACAATAAATTATAGTATACACTACTTTTAAAATTATGAATAAACAGTGTGGGGCCCGGACAAATCTGCAGCATAATCTGCAAGCATTTTTCCCATTTTTATAAAATCAGAAATTCATTGGACTCTGTAAAACTCTTAATTGTGTGGATAATAGCAGAAGTAACTTCCTCCACTGCCTACACAGAATCAGTTATTTAACATGTAGAATGCTCAATTTAAGGACAGTTTGGAAGATTTTTATCAAATCACTGCAAATACCAGAGCTCAGAATAGAGTTCATTCATTGTCAAAAAGGACTTGAGAGAAAGGTGTGCTAGCATTCAGAAAAGACAAAATGACCAGAAAAAGGTATGTGTCCTCATTTTATTGGCCAAGAATCCTCCATTTTCAATGCTGAAAAGCAAGAATTCTCTCATTTAAAATTCATTCAATTTTGTATTTTCATGAAAACAGCATCTGAATAAATTCTTGGGAGATGTAACTTAATTTTGAAATGGCAAGGAAAATTCATATTAAGGTTCTGAATCAGAAACTATGCATGGGCAGAAAACCATAATAAGGTAGTTATATTTTCATTATCTTGTAGTGTCATCTTACCACATGATAATATTTTATTTCCATGAGAGTACATATCAGTAGCTGCCCATTAGCTTGGTTAAGGGGATTCATAACTGAATTAAGACAGGCCAAATAAGTAACAAATTGAACAATTTATAGTTAGATATTTTTATGACATTTCCCAGATGACTTTAGTGAGATATAAACATAGTATGTTAAAAAGTACTGAAAGCTGAGTTTTCACAAATATTAAATATATAAGTATTAAAATATCATCTGTTAACTAATATAATTTATATGATAAAGAACCTATCATTGAAACAAATTTGAATGTATATTAGACTCCCCATATTTCAGGGAAAATAAAGGCTATAGTATGCCTATGCTTCTCATACACAAGCTCAAAAAAATATTTGCTATTTTGAAGCTAAGAACCAAAATGTAAAAATCGAAGGTAAGCAACCTATGGATCAGAAAATATTCCCCATTTCGTGATACTACTTTCCTGACTTTCTTTACTTTTGAGATATATTTCATGTACTAATTCACCCTCTCATTCATTCATTAAGATAAAATATCTCCTCTTGAGGTTGTAATTCAACATATCTCTCTATTCATAGCACAGACCTTAAGCATGCTTACACTGGAAACATAATCCCGGTTAGATTTTAAGCTTTACTATTTACCAGCTATATTGTCTATTGCCAAATTACTTTAGAACCACCAAGTTCTTCACTTAGAAAGTGAGAATAATAATAGTACCTACCCAGCAGGGTGGTTCTAAAAATTAAATGAGGTAAGGCAGAGAGTCTACTATGAAGTTAATACTCAATAAGTATTATCGGGGGCACCTGGGTGGCTCAGTTGGTTAAGCGCCTGACTTCAGCTCAGGTCATGATCTCATGGTTTCGTGGGTTCGAACCCCACGTTCAGGCTCTGTGCTGACAGCTCAGAGCCTGGAGCCTGCTTTAGATTCTGTGTCCCCCTCTGTCTCTGCCCCACCCCCGCCTGTGCTCTGTCTCTATCTTTCAAAAATGAGTAAACATTAAAAAAAAAACATTCAATAAGTATTATTGAATACTGAATATTGAGTAAAAAAATTAATAATGAATTTGACTCACTGAAATCGGGAACAACACCATATCTGTAGACTCAGGGATACAATTGTAGTGGCACACTTTCAAACTCAACCAAAGAAGAAAGCACTCAGTGGGATATTAATCATATTATGTAACATATTATGTAATATTAATCATATTATGTAATGATTAATATATTTTTAATCATATATCATGTTAATAATATTATGTACATTTTCACAAAGTTTTTTATGTAACTCAATTAAAAAATAAATTCCAAAAACTTTCAAATGATCTTGGGCAGTTTGTTTTTTAAAAGAAGTTATATTTAGGGGCACATGGGTGGCTCAGTCGGTTAAGCATCTGACTCTTGGTCTGTTCGGGTCTTCATCTCACATCTTGTGGGTTAGAGCCCAGTGTTGGGCTCTATGCTGACAGAGCAGATCCTGCTTAGGATTCTCTCTCTCCTCTCTCTGCCCCTCTCCCACTCATGCACTCTCAAGATAAACAAACAAAACTTTAAAAAAATTGAAAAGGTTATGTTTATAACTGTCTAAAGGAAGTCACTTTCTACAGAGGGAGTGATTATCTCTGTGCTTCTTTCAAAAATCTGAGTTTGCATTTTTTTCCATTCCTTCATGATGAAACAGGGTCGAGTAAATACAACAAAAACTACAAAGGTGTCAAACAGTATACTATGGGTCTTATATTAGAATTTATTATTTCCTATAATTTTATTAATTTATAAGTTTCTTTAGTTGCTGAAATTGGGATTGATTCTAGCAAACAAAATTTTGTCTACAGTCTTGTGACGGTGAATCCTCCTATTTAACTTTTCAGGAGAGTAACTCTTGATTCAGGAGGAGAGGGAGATAAAATCCTAAACATTCACTAGGTTATATGAGAAATGTTTTAGATAAATGCGGAAATGAAAACATTTACAAACACATTCTGAAGTTAGTGATCATTAAGGTTTCCTCCTAGAGCTGTGTCTGACAACGCATGTTGGGACATCTACATCTTAAGGGTTTAATGGAGCTCCTGGGTAATACTACCTGTAATCTCTAAAGGCCTTTTACGCTAATAGGTCACCATAAGTAACTATATACAAATTCACACCCTTAATTCTGGAATATAAACTGCCAGGAATTCTTAGGCTACATTTTCTTTACCTTCCTCCTTTTGAGCTTAAACTTAAGTCATTTGGTGATCTTTATAGACTGCATATTTTATTGCAATGTGGAAGATTGATTACCAACCAAGAGTAACATTTTCACATCTGAAAAAAAAATGTCATTGTTTTCCTACCTATCATGGTGCACAATTGTTATTAAATATTTATTGATGTATTTGATTTTTTATCCTACCCTCACCCTCTCAGCTAGACACTAAGATAGCAGGCTACACTTATTTTGGTCAACAGCATATATCTAACACACAGTTCAGTAATTGGCATTCATTCATTCATCAATGTTTATTGAATGCCTATTAACTGTGTAGGCATAGCTCATAGTGCAAGGTATAAGGCAGTAATCAAGGCAGGCCATGTCACAGCTTTCTTGCAGTTTATATTCTTGTGGGTAAGAGAGAAGATTAACAAATAGGCTCTCTATACATATTTGCAAAACATGTGAAAGAACGAATTGAATAAATATTTGATATATTTTTTAATATCTCTATTCTGGTACGATTTGATTATCTGTATGACTTCCTTGAAGAGTTCTTGTAATTCTCCAATTTGAAGGCAAAATAAATTTCTGCTACAATAGTAGGCTACCATTTATTCTTCATTTTAGTTCCATATCCATAAATATACATCGATGTTTATGCACATTTATGCATATTATTGTCATTGAACAAGTCATTTAAAAGGTAGATTAATGCAAATATTATATGCAATCACTTTTCCTTTTGAAGCTTTTGCAGGTAAGTCAGAAATTTCTACTTTTTTTTTTTTTTTTGGCCAGATGTCCATGATCAAAGTATAAAACAAATGTCATTTTTCTTTTCCACTCTGTCATAGGGTAATTAAACATTTATCATTGAGCTATATTAAAAAGGTTACATTCAATTTATGAGAGTGCTCTTCTCAGGCAACTCCAAAGAAAAGTAAGCAACATCAGTGTATACTGTTCTGTATCAGTCTTTCCCAATCAAGGAATTACACATTCAATACATTAATTGACAGCCATGTATTTACTCAACATAAATATTGAAATTTATATACAAAGGATAGTCTAACAATATATTAATTTAAGAAAATAGAATGTGCCCAGAGATGCTTTCATTTGTAAGTTTTCATGTGAGCCCAACCACACGTCATTTATCAAACTCGTGTTTTTAAAGAAATCAGTTTGTACAATTAAGAAAAACTTTAAAAACCAGGCTTCCTAATTTCACTGGTAATTGAACTATTATTCTCTTGCTTTCTTTTTGATGTCAGCTTTCTTTTCCTACTGTGAGTACTGGGAACCTTTATGACCAAAGGTCGACCACACGTGGAAGCACCTGTCAGCACCACTGCATCAATATTAACCTCCAATGATCTCACAGCAAGCCGACAGTGTTATTTTCTAATGGCTGATTCTACTTGGAAATACTAACAAGTTTTCTTCCAGGTCATTATTTTAACCTATTAATGAAAGCCAATAGACTGACACATGACCTTGTTTAAGAACGGTTTTATTTTTTTATTACATATCAGAAATTTACCTTTATAGTAAAGGATTACTTTTGGTAATATCTAGAATTTAGTTTAAAATGGCCCTAGGGAAAAAAAAGCCATGTATTTATTGATCTAACACCTAAAAGCCATTTATGGGTACAAATTATCTGTTACCAAAAGACAAAGCTATTATGTGTCTTGCCAATAATGCTACTTTTACTCGTCATAGAAAATATTAATAACGAATGAGCTAACAAAGAGAGGATGCCATCTTTTACTCTCACAGCGACCTAAAACCCAGGTACCAGGATATGAAAATTTTCTAAATGTTAGATTATGTCAGTGGCAAAATTAAAATATGTATTTCTTTCCTTAAATGGATAAATTGTCGGAATATACATAATATCTTATTTAACCTATGCAAGACTAGAATAACAATCTCGAGACAAGTTATAATAATTAAAAATCATTTTGTTTGTTTTATGAACTGTTTCCTTTAAAAACCTCTCAAGTTGGGGCACCTGGGTGGCTCAGTCGACCAGGTTGGGGCACCTGGGTGGCTCAGTTATGTGTCCAACTCTTGTCTTTGGCTCAGGTCATGATCTCACTGTTTGTGAGTTCGAGACCCATGTATGGCTCTGCATTGACAGTGCGGAGCTTGCCTGGGATTCTGTCCCCTTCTCTCTGCCCCTCCCCAGCTTGTTCTCTATCTCTCTCTCAAAATAAATAAAAAAAACTAACTAAATAAATAAATAAATAAATTACTCAAGTCTAACATATGACATACATATCAATGCTGCATAACAGAAAGAAATATGGACAAGGGCAGGGAGTTGGATTTTGTCCCTACCTCATAGGAAGCATTTAATATCCTTGGATCTCAGTTTCCTCATCTGCAAAATAAGGAATCTAGAACAACTGAGCATTAAATTTCCTTACATTTCTAAAACTTATAAGCCTATTAAATAAAATAGCTTCTGATTGACATAAAATGTATTATGAATTAGACAATTTTATGTACTGAATTGATAGCAATTTTTTGTTTGTTTTTTTGTAAACTCTACCCCCAATATGGGTCTTGAACTCATGACCCCAAGTTCAAGAGTTTCATGCTCCACCAACTGAGCCGGCCAGGTGCTGGTATGTCAATTTTTTTAAAGTTATTTTTTTCACAGAAATACTAATTTATTTCACCGGAAATTACATTTCTTTAACTTAGTCAAAAAAGTTAAACAAAGGCAAAATGGAGGTTTTAGACTGTTTCTCATGCAGGTTTGTTTACAATAAAACCTGAAGTTGGTTCTCAGAGAAGTAAAGCTTCTTTGTGAAATTACTACGTTGAAAAATGTAAGAATGACCAAATAAATAATATAGGGACAATTAATCTGAGCTATCAACCTTAATTATGAACCTCCTCCTCTTGCTTCTAATTCCCTTTCAAGTAAATTATGACTTCACAGATACACTGGATGTTTCACGATAGCTTCTCTTTAGGACCTTATAGAAACTTCATGTAATGGAGTGGGTTCCAAAACTTTTAGAGTGTGGATTAAATCATTCTGTCAGTGTCTTCTTTTTTTGTTTTATTATTCAAATTGCCTTTTTCCCACTACTTAATCGTTCACCCTATACTTGTAGCTTTGTCAGTTCAATAGATATTCTTAAAAGGTTTCTTATACTCATTTTTTCAAAATCATCTTGTCATTTACATTTCTGAAAAAAATATATCTCACAAGAAGCATATTTGGCATGCCCCAAATGAAAATATAAAACTCCACAATTGTTCGTGCTGCTTGATGAATATTTGTTTTTTGCTTTGTTTTACTTTTACTCATTAATTCTTAGATCTATAGGCAGTGTGCACTTTACTAATCCCAGTATGTTTTCTAGTTTTAAAACATACATTTCAGTGACCACATCTACTTTAATTCATCTTCCACATTATTTAACACACTGCTAGTAACTATCTTTCAATAATACTGATAACAATGAAAGACAAACAAACAAACATGGTTGTTAAAATAGAATTACTGACTTCTGGAGATAAATTAATCTCCCCATTCCTCTTTAGCAGATGTCCTAGTCTCAATACTCAATAATCATTTTCCACGAACACAGATAAGTACTAACCCGTCCCAATTCAGAATACTTTCCATAAAAGATCTTCTTATCAAATACCCTATATGCCTCCCTGTAAAACATACATATTCAATGTGCATTTTTTTGAAACTACACACAAGCACGTGTACACACACCACACATGAATAAAATAGAGGTTAAAAATTCCATTAAGTACTAAAATAACTATGTGCTAATATGTTCAACATCTCTTCTCTTCAGTTCATCATGTCTTATATGAAAAGAGGCAACTTTTTTTTAATGTTTATTTATTTTGAGAGAGAGAGAAAGAAAAAAAAAAAAACAGAGAAAGAATGCTCTGCATGTGCAAGTGGAGGAAGGGCAGAGAGAGGGAGAGAGAATTCCAAGTAGGCTCTGTGCTGTCCACCCCACAGGGGACACCTTCTCATAAACCATGAGATCATGACCTGGGCAGAAATCAAGAGTTGGAGGCTGACCCGACTGAGCCACCACCCAGGTGCCCCAAAAAGTGGCACCTTTTAAAACTGTGTGCCCGTATCATTCTGTTTAAAATAATTGGCATCTCTGAATGTCTAACAAATAAACAAAACAAAAACAAAAACAAAATCCTTAAATTTATTGCTATGACACAACAAACCCTTCACCATGGGACATGGTCACCTTTCTCAGCCTACATGACCTTTCTTCTATGTGTGCAGTTCTCTGGCCACACAGAACCATCTACTGCCTCCAATATACTTACCACTTTATGCCTATGAGTCTTTGAACTTCTTCTCTCTGCTTGTAATATTGTTACCACCTTTAATGGGCATTTTTGAGCAATTTCATGCTCATATTTTCTCATTACTATAAATGTCACCTCTTCTGAGTTTCTGTAATGCACTTAAGGCATATGTTATGTACCTCAGCATCTCCTGAATATTATAGCTTTGGGTACTCAATAAATGCTTATTGTGTAAATGATTAATAATGATAGGGATTGATGAGGACAGAAATAAATCCTAAATTTGGTTTCCTTCTCTCAAAGGCTTAATGATGACGTATGGAACCGTGAGTGTGTTGGATATAACTAGACCATTAGACAACAGATGTGAGGGGGCTAGTAAGGAAAGTAAAAAACATGGAAAACAACGTGTTGATTGCATATTCTCTGCTAGGCACAAAGTGATGTACTTTCACATATGTAATCTCCATTTCTGAGATATTTTTCAATTTAAAGTACAACCACATTATTATAGTTTCAATAATGGACTACAAACAACAAATACCATTTAAATAGAAAATGTGAAGGACAATAAAATTTTCAAAATGGACTACAAACAACAAATACCATTTAAATAGAAAATGCGAAGGACAAAATTTTCAATAAGCAAAGATTATTAATATCACAAAAATAAACACCTTAGACAAACTGTGGTTAAAATCATTAGTTTTCTAACAGACAAATATTCCAGTGATGTACACAGGAAAAGCATAGATAGAAATACAACTATGTAATAATTATCTAAATGTTTGTCCTAATAGTTATATAAATGCAAGTTAAACAATAAACTCCTGGTTTTGAATGCAGTCAATCTGCACTTACCACACAGTACTCTGATCGGTAGTTTACTTGTTAGTATTCTCTGCTAAGTTAAAATAGTGGAGGGGCACCTAGGTGGCTCAGTGAGTCAGTCAGTTGAGCCTCTGACTCTTTTTTTTTTTTTTTTTTTTTTTAATTTTTTTTTTCAACGTTTATATTTATTTTTGGGACAGAGAGAGACAGAGCATGAACGGGGGAGGGGCAGAGAGAGAGGGAGACACAGAATCGGAAACAGGCTCCAGGCTCTGAGCCATCAGCCCAGAGCCGGACGCGGGGCTCGAACTCACGGACCGCGAGATCGTGACCTGGCTGAAGTCGGACGCTTAACCGACTGCGCCACCCAGGCGCCCCAAGCCTCTGACTCTTGATTTTGGCTCAGGTCATGATCCCAGGGTCATAGAATGGAGACCCACACTGGGCTCCACTCTGAGTGTGGACTCTCTCTCTCTCTCTCTCCCTCTATCCCTCTCCTCCTGCCTCTCTCTCAAATAAATAAATAAATAAAATAGTGGAATGTTGGTTTGTGGTCTTCAACGATGCATACTTGTGCCTACCTAGCAAAATCTACAAACATCTGCCGAATGAATTTACTAACGAATGCACGAATACATGAATGGAAATGATAGCACTGAAAGCTAGGAAGGTATCATGGATTGAGTACTCTGAAACAATTGAGTATTTTGAACATGGATTCCAAGCATAGCAACATAGGCACACTGAATAATCCTTCGTTCATTCATAAAGTATTTTGTTGTAGGTCCAAACATCTCCACCTATGTTAAGGTACTTTAGCCTTAATACAAAACAAAAAGGAACTCCTCTTCTTTAACAAAACTGCTGTTCTTGCATTCTCTGTCTTGTTCTACCCTGAGTCTATCAACCAGGTTAGAGAGAGCAATCACCTTCCTCCTGCCAACTCCCATTTTCAATAAGTCACTCTACCCTTTTGCTTCTACTTTCTAAAGGTGGCATCTCTCTCCTTTACTACATCTTCATTCGCATTTTCTTCCTTTTAAGCCATTACAATAAACTCTTAATTGGCTTTTCTACTTTCAATTTCAAACCACTTCAATCAATTTTCCAAAGTGCAGCCACATTGTTGCTTCTTGACTTGAAATTCCTTAGCCTGTCTCTGTCTTTGACAGGATAAAGTAAAGGTCCTTTTGTAGAATGACAGGCATTTCCTTAATTTGCCACCCACGTGGCTATGCGCGGGCTGAATGATAAACTTCACATTCACACTGAACCACAAAGACATACCAAATTTTCACACTTACAGGTTTTGCATCTGTTAGACCCTGGACACTTTCCAATCTTGAACACCTGGCAGTGTCATATCCATTCTATCAGGGACCCTTCTTTTGTGAATGTTTCTTTAATTCCCCTCTGCAGATATGATCACTCTTTCCCTTATAACACCCCTGTGCCACCAAATAATTCATTATTACACTTCCTATGGGTAGACATCAACTATTCAAGTTGTGGGTATCTCTAGTGCCTGGCACATACACACAGTTCTAAAACACTCAATGTTTATTATCATTTAAGTGGTACGAACTGACGAAGGAGCTCGGGGTGGGTCAGAATCACTTAGCCTGACTCAAGGGTTTTTAATTTCAGTATATTTAAAACATGATTTTCTTACTTTTGTATTTGCATAGCCTAAACTAATACATGTACTTTAATATTTAATGCTATGATATTGTGATATATAAGAAAAATATATTTGATAATTCAGATGACCAAAATATATTTCTCATACATATTTGGTCTTTGTCCTGGTTTCCAGACTCACTGCTCCCAAAACCTTAGGAATTTCCTAAGTGTTAAGAATAAGAAAGTTAGTTTTTGCTATGTTAATGAGGTGACTTTTGGAAAGCACCCAAGGATTGGGGCTGGTTGCCAGGAGAATTGACCATGTGATTGGAGGATTGGAACTTTCGGTTCCACCCCGCCCCTGATCTCCAGGGAGAGGGGAGGGGCTGGAGATTGAGTTCAATCCTCAGGGGTCAATGATTTAATCAACCATTCCTTTATATTGAAGCCACCATAAAAAAAAAAAAAAAAAGATGGGGCTCAGAGAGCTTCCGTGTTGGTGAACACATGCAGATATGGGGAGAAGGCATGCCAGGAGAGGGCATGGATGCTTTGTGCCCTTTCCACAGACTCTGCCCTGTGCCTCTCTTCCACCTCGCTGTTCATGAGTTATATACTTTTATAATAAAACTATGATCTAGTAAGTTAAATGTTTCTCTAGGTTCTGTGAGCCTCTCTAACAACTTAATCAAACCTAAGGAGGGGGTCATGGAAACCTCTGATTTCTAGTCAGTCAGTCAAAATTACAGGTGACAACCTAAGCTGGCAACTGGCATCTAAAGTGGCGAGGGAGAGGCAGGTGGGGTGGAGGAGAAATCTTGTAGGGCCAAGCTCTTAACCTGTATACAGTGTCAAAGTGAGTTGAAATGTAGGACAAACGTTGGTATCTGAGGCATTTCTTGTTGTATGTGTGGCGAAATCCCCCCTCTCCACATACTGGGATTGGTGTCAACCTTTTAAATGCCAACCAGCTAATAGCTGCATGCTAAGAAAATACTTCATGGCTTACAACATAGTATGATATAATTAGTATATGCAGAAACATGAAGTGTAATATTGATTCTACTGACTTCTATTACCTTAAATGGAGAGCAAAAATGTTTCTATAGTAAGAATTCACATAATCAAGATATAATTATATTAAATCTTACCTCTAGTTCTTGAAATACATATTGACTTGACAACATAATTATCTAAAGGATATTTCTTATTTCTATTTTTTTTATTTTGAGAAAGAGATAGATAAAGCTGGAAAGAGGGGAAGAGGGAGGGACAGAGAGAATCTTAAGCAGGCTACATGCTCAGTGCACAGCCCTACTCAGGGCTCAATCCCATGACATTGGGATCATAACCTGAGCCAAAAGTCAAGAGGCAGATGCCAACCGAGTTATCCAGGCACCGCTGAAGGATATTTTTTAAATGAATCCAAAATGATTTGGACATAATTTTTCTGTTTCAATGTCTTAATGCATGAAGAAGACATAAAAACATGACACATTTTAGACTAATTAACTATAGCATTATTTATTGTGACCTACCTTTAGAAGCAAGAAAGAATTTGATTCTATATTCCATTTTCCTTCTATTTCATAGCTCTGTTGATAAGCTTATCTACCTTATGAGGAAATTTAAATGCCCAGAACCTATGCCTAATGTTAATAAAAAAGTCTATTGTAATATATGAAGTATATGGAATAGAATAGTGAATGTAAAATCTGTGTCCTATTTTGGGGTTAGAGTTTTGTTTAAGAAAAGAGTAATTTGGTACAGTGTATTACTATTCTACAATTTCTCCTTTAAAAATAAAAAGCTCTACAGCTACTCCCTGTTACTTCATGGCAATTTTGGAGGAATGCCTGAGATTATATTTAGAGCCCTGTAAGAAATAGGGAAAAAAATGAATAGCAAACTTAGGGTTCATTCAGAAGAAAGGTATTAGAATCATCTCTAATAACGAGGTTAATGGAAGGGAACCACGGCTCAGAAAATATAAAACTAAATGCTCTAATGCTTCCATGCAGTAATGCTATAAGGAAGGAGAGGGTGAAAAACAGTAGGGGAAAGGGAAACTGCTCATCTATTGAACAGTGATGATAACAATAGCATAAATTGTCAAAAATTACAAGTGAATAATTTAAAAATGCAAATAATCTTTCTTTTATATGAAATTTATTGTCAGATTGGTTTCCATACAACACCCAGTGCTCATCCCAACAGATGCCCTCCTCAATGCCCATCACCCACTTTCCCCTCCCTCCCAGCCCCCATCAACCCTCAGTTTATTCTCAGTTTTTAAGAGTCTCTTATGGTTTGGCTCCTTCCCTCTCTGTAACATTTTTCCCCCTCCTCCCTCCCCCATGGTCTTCTGTTAAGTTTCTCAGGATCCACATAAGAGTGAAAACATATGGTATCTGTCTTTCTCTGTATGACTTATTTCACTTAGCATAACACTCTCCAGTTCCATCCATGTTGCTACAAAAGGCCATATTTCATTCTTTCTCATTGCCACATGGTATTCCATTGTATATATAAACCACAACTTCTTTACCCATTCATCAGTTGATGGACATTTAGGTCCTTTCCATAATTTGGCTATTGTTGAAAGTGTTGCTGTAACATTGGGGTACAAGTGCCCCTATGCATCAGCACTCCATTTATCCCTTGGTAAATTCCTAGCAGTGCTATTCCTAGGTCATAGGGTAGACCTATTTTTAATTTTTTGAGGAAACTCCACACTGTCTTCCAGAGTGGCTGCACCAGTTTGCATTCCCACCAACAGTGCAAGAGGATTCCCATTTCTCCACACCCTCTCCAGCATCTATAGTCTCCTGATTTGTTCTAAAATGCAAATCATCTTTAAAAATTTGAAGTCCACTATATGCTGACATAGGGTTAGTTTGTTTAGTTTCTAGAATCCTATGAGATGTATCAATGATCCTTTGTTTATTTATTTATAAATGCTTAAGGCATTGTCTCAGAGCAATACAAATTTGTTGAAAGCCACCTTTTGAATCTGGTATGCTAGCATTATCAGTGAATTTTATTTGTTTAGATTGACAAAATGTGTTTCCTTGTTCTTCACGATGTGAAGCCTGGAAGAGAGTCTTCAAGTGCTAAAAATGTTACATATGCCATTGAAGGAAGAACTTTCTCATCAGCTTTTGTTTGGTTCCCAACCTCTGGATTTAATCACGAAGGAGTTATTTCAAGGTTTGTTTAAGGCCAAATGAGCTTAGTAAGCATTACCATTAGAGCAAACAGATATATTGCATATATATATAAAAGCTGTGTTGATGTTATGATTAAATGTAAAGTATTATAAAAAGTATTAATTAATTCAGCACATGTTTTCAGTCATTATGAATGACCTTAATCAACAGAGAATTCATCTTTCATATGGAATCAGTAAAAGTGATTGACATTATTTCTGAAAAAGCTGATGACTATGATCTAGATATAACAATGAGATCAAATTTTATATTTAATCATTCCTTGACTTTCCTTCCTATGGCATCACTGTGAATTTGTACGGTTACACTTTCCTATCTTTAGGCAACTCAACACGTACACTGAGCTCTTAGGTTCACTCGTTTTAATTGTGTTTTTTCTTGTATGTTCTAATTCGAGTACTGATGCTAATTTTAGATGTGAGAACTTAAATCATTCGTATTTTCTAGGTCTCAACAATAAGTAGGAAAATTGGACCAAGATCTACTCTAAAGTTCTTTCCAAATCTAACATCCCATAACTCCCCTACACCTTAGAGTACATGGTGGCAAATACACAGCAGGTGCTTAATGAATGCTTGTTTAATTAATATGGGATAGCTTTTATTACTTCATACATCTAGGCCGACTGCAGGAATATGGTTTCTTAAAGTTTTTCACAAAACTAATGGTTGGAACATCTCAGAACCCTCTGCAACTGATTGATTTGAAATCATTGGGTTTATATTCTTCCCATAAAACTGCAGGTTTTTACAGCTTTATAGACAATAATGAGTACACTTAATTACATATGCACAGTAGCAATAATCTCCAAAGACAATTTAATTTCTCAAGCCCTGTACTGTAATCTCAGGCAAATCACAGATTCACACAAATCAAACTGGGATGAAGTTTAAGAATGAAAACAATCTGTCTCACTAAACCTTTCTTTAAATCTTTGGTAACTTGTAACTTGTGACTCATATTAGGACCAACATGAGTATTTTTAATTAGAGTAAGATATTCTCAGTAAAAGACACATAACTCACACGATGCACCGCCGCATTAAGAAAGCATAGTTTTTATGAGAGAAGAAAGTAATTATAGAAAGGACACAGGGGCGCCTGGGTGGCGCAGTCGGTTAAGCGTCCGACTTCAGCCAGGTCACGATCTCACGGTCCGTGAGTTCGAGCCCCGCGTCAGGCTCTGGGCTGATGGCTCAGAGCCTGGAGCCTGTTTCCGATTCTGTGTCTCCCTTTCTCTCTGCCCCTCCCCCGTTCATGCTCTGTCTCTCTCTGTCCCAAAAATAAAATAAAAAAACGTTAAAAAAAAAAAAAAAAAGAAAGGACACAAATTTGGGGTGCCTGGGTGGCTCAGCTGGCTGGGTGACCAACTTTGGCTGAGGTCATGATCTCGCAGTTTGTGAGTTCAAGCCCCGTGTCGGGCTCTGTGCTGACAGCTCGGAGCCTGGAGCCTGCTTCGGATTCTGTGTCTCCCTCTCTCCCTGCCTGCCCCTCCCCTGCTCCTGCTCTGTCTCTCTCTGTCTCAAAAATAAATAAAACATTAAAAAGAAATTAAAAAAAAAAGGACACAAACTTACTGTTAGATACATATGACCTATGTACATTGTGGTTGAAATATCTTAAAAAATTAATGAAATATATTAATATAAAAACTATCTAGGGGTACCTGGGTGGTTCAGTAGGCTAAGGAGCTAACTCTTGGTTTTGGCTCAGGTCGTGATCTCATGGTTAATGGGATCAAGCCCCACATCAGTCTTCATACTGACAGTGTAGAGCCTGCTTGGGATTCTCTCTGTCCCTTTCTCTCTGCGCCTCCCTCACTCACGCCCTTTGTCTTTCTCTCAAAATAAATAAATAAATAAACTTTATCTAATTATCTAATCTGAATTATATAAATTATCTAATTTAAAATTAATGCATCATTTAGAGGATCTGATGCCATGTTTTGATGGTTTTATTTTTTCTAAGACCATTTATCATTCAGCATAACAGATTGGTATAGAAAGTGTTCCTAATAGTTTCTTAAAGAAGTCTGAAATATATTTCTGTTCAATAAAGCACTGAATACATAAATGATTTACAAAAAATGATCTGCAATTAATGTCATATTCTGATTTTTAAAAATCCTGAACATCAAATACAATAAATGAGTACAATAAAAAGCTATACCATTTCATTGTCAAATGAAAAGCGTTAGCCTTAGGCTGGTTTTGTTTTGTTTTGTTTTGTTTTGCTTTGTTTTGTTTTAGCAACACTTAACGTGAAAGTTACCATCTTAACAAAACTTTTAAGTGTACATTAAAATTTTGTTAACTTTAGGCACCATGTTGTAAAACAGATCTCCAGGAAATACTTACCTCATTTGACGGAAACTTTGCTGTTTTGATGTTTGCTTAGTAACAGAATAAGTAGCCAATATGTCAACATGGCTTTAAAATAGCCTGTTAAATATAAATCTAAAATTTACATTAATAACTTTAGCTGTAGCTTAATAAACCCATTGGAATAAAAAGAAAATCTTTGCACCAAACTTCAATACGTAGAAACAGGAACGCTACACAAGTGTGATGTTGAAAGCTTCAAAAGTCTAAGAGAAATAAGTTATTTCAAAAATGAGTTTTGATTTAAATGTAAGCTTGAGGTAGTTATGAAAAACATTAGGGGAAATTGGAAAGACCTTGTTAAAATAATTGAGCTTACAGCAGCAGTGATAAGAATGCAAATCTGAAAATTGCCTCTGCCTCACATAGCTAGCTAAATAATCCTAGAAGTAGAATCATTTTTCTTTCTCTCAAAGCAAAATTGGAACTTTAATAGGTGCAAAGAAAAGTGGTATGGAAACCAGAAGCATCTGGATTTCCACCTCTTGTAAGACACGGTAAAGCAGATGAAAAATGGTTTTACCTTTTAAATTTCTAAAACTGGAGATACTTTTAGTTTTCTCTAATAATGTATTATGACTTTACAACCACAGATATACTTAAGTTTGGGGAATAAATAAAAAATATTTCCAACTTTTCCCCCTTGGAACTACATAAACTCTTTGTTGATGTATTTATGCACTTTTTTCCTTCCTTATGTTTCAAGGTGTGCCTACTTCTTTCAGATGGCTGGAATTTGGATGCACCTACAAAAACTCCACTTTGGCAATGCCATCTAGTGATTTAATCATATACAATTTTCATCGGTCAGCAATAGATAAGTTTCTTCTTAGTGCGATGCTGAACAATTGATTGGACAGCCTGGTTCACCAACTATAATAATTGTGACAGCAATGGAAGAAGTGACACAAAAATATCAGTAAGGCTATGTGACATCTGCTAGGTTTCTTTGAATGCAGAAAGCTAACATAAACATTAAGTATTGCTCATAGGAGGTAGGTGAAAGCACTTAAGAAAAATAAACAGAGAGTAGTTGCTTAGAGTAGTTGATTAGAAAAGGACTCACGTCATCAAGCATGCATGCATCATGCATGAAGTAAATGACTACTAGTCTTAGAGGGGGGACCAGAATTCTGGACAGTTCTAGAAAAAAATGTGTTATTATTTTTCCCAAATCATTCTAGGAGGTGACATTAGCAGATTCTGTGCTATGTATTTGGTCTTCCCCACTTCCTATGATGAACCTGCTCAGAACTGAGTGAGCACCACACATTGTCTTCTGACTAATACTTTGCCAAGAGGTCTTACTGCTGCGGAGATCTGTTGGCATTCTTCATCCCATTACCTTTGATTTGGCAGTCCTAGATCTTAATATTTCAGGTCTTGTTGAACCTATCTTAATTTGCAATATGTTGAGGAAAACTCTCAAAATCCATGCTACATATGGCAAAATCCCAACATCTGCTAATCTGCCATCCCTCCAGAACTCTACATTAATATGTACAGTCTAGCAAACACTGCTGCCAGAATTCCCCTAAGGGAAACACCCACACCCCTCACCCTAGAGCTATATACAATTTTTAAGCATGAAATTAATTCACATAGTTCATTTTCTCCAACTATGAGTGATCAAAAGTCCATCTTTGCTATGGTCACTTCTCAGCAATGAATTGCTAGGTAGTTCTGTCCAAATAAAAAGTAACAATGTCTTGAGCTCCGTCTCACTTTTTGTAATCTTAAACTACTTCCTACAACATCAAAAGCCAAAAATAGATTAAAATTGTTGCCATTGTAAAAAGTCCAATGACGTAGCATTAAGAGAAAGTAAATTTATCTTGTGTTTTATTTTTATTTATTTTTTATAGTTTGTTTTGTTTATTTAGAGGCAGAGAGAGAATCCCACACAGGTTCCATGCTGTCAGAGCCAAGCCCAATGCAGCACTCGAACTCATGAACAGTGAGATCATGACCTGGGCTGAAATTAAGAGGTGGACACTTAACCGACAGGGCCATCTAGGCACCCATCTTGTGTTTTAAAACTGTAGTTGTCCTGATAACTTCTTTTTCCTAGTGGTTTGATTTTTACTTTTAGGGAAAGGAGTCATAGCTAAGAATATGTATCAATATTATCTATCAACATACTCATTTTTCTTAGATATGAAAGCCCAGACAACAGTACCTAAGTTAGAATTCTGAAAATCTTTTTCTTCCAATTAATTAGGGAGAAAGTATCATGAAATTCATCGGTCACAGGAATTCCAATAAAATGAAATTACTTTAACTATAGCTCTTCACCAAAATTTGTTGTTTCTCAGTCACCTATAAATTAGAATAGGCTATGTTGGTGGTTATGAATGCCACTTAGTAATAGGGAAAAACTTTAAGAAGATGTAAGAATTCTCAGAGAGTCTGGAGACTAAAAAACTAGTTTTGATTGATAAATCCATTTGTTTTCCAGTTGTGTACTATATCACACAGATAAAAATTATAAACTTATTGCTATACTTCCCAAATTGTGGAGTGTTACATAGTCCACACGCTACTTATGATTAAAAAAACCTAAGAATTATTATTTTGAAAGAAAGTTGAGGTTTTATTCATTCTTTTAATGACTATTGAAACATAATTTTTAAGCATTCACTGAAGAGATCATTTTAACTTGGAAATTCACCCAAAATATTTTAAATTTGTTTTTTACCTAAAATACTTAATAAGATAATAATTATTTAATTTTTAAGGTGAATATAGGTATAATTTTAAATTTTAACTAATAATATATAATATGATAATATATACCTAACAAGGTAATTTTTGTGAACATGTAAGGGGAAAAGGGAATTATAATTATTAAATATAGTCACTGCCATTTAAAATATTAAAATTATATATTATTGGATCTTCACAACTAGAAATACTTCTAGAGTTAAATACAATATGTGTAAAAAGTACATAACACATTAACAGAAGCCATTGGTTCAACACAAATTCAACATCTATGAGTTGCCAAAGACTCATGGTTTATTGCATATGTTTTCCTTTAATTTAAAGATCTGTGCATTCTAAAATATACAGCATCATTGCATTTCAGTTATCTGCTTACTCTTAAGTTGAAGCTAGTCATTAACCCTTAAAATTATTAAGTAGTAGAAAGAAAGAAAAAAGAAAAAACAGCACTCATGGAAAACCACAAGGCACTGCATGACTTGAGCTGCATGTTGCACTGCATGACTTTCCTTACCTTTTGCAACATGGGTTTAGGACAATGAAATTTACAACATGGTGATATAGGGAACATTATCAAAGCCAGAGTAACTCTTATATTGTGAGGCTTCAGGGACTATTCCATAAGAGTGCTGCCAGATTGTCAAATATTTCATTGACATTAAATATGTGATTTTCTATGTCTAGCAAAGGAATTGATGCTGAGAATCAGCATCCTACCTATTGTAGGAATAGATAATTTCAGGTATCATTTTGCTTCTGAGTCTTCCACTTCACTGCAGAAAACTCAGGTCCCACAGGCATCCGATGGTTCTGGTTCTGCCACGTCACCCTAAAACAACCTAGCAAGGTTGAAACTCCTAGAGACCCTGAGAGGCATCTACACTATGTATCCACAGGCCTTTTCAGATTAAAGGATACTTGTTAACTCAATTGCGTTTCCTGTGAATGCACCAATTTCTACAGGAAATTCTGGGTCTGCTCAAACTCTGCTTTTGTGAGTGGGAGTCAAGGGTATATATGTGGTGGTGGTGGGGATGGCAGGAAGCAGCAGAGGCCCTAATGAAATACTGAGCAAGGTTCATTCTTTCAAGGTTGCATGGATACGAAATAAATCATATTAATAGGCGCTTTTTCCCCCTCCCTTCACAAAGCAATTTACACCGTACTAAGCTTTAATCAATTGGTAAATTGATAATTTACTTCAATATATCTTTCAATAATTGTACTTTTCATAGTCACAGATTATGTGTATCAGTACATGTATATTTGTATTTGTGTGTGTGTGTTCCGTTAAAAGTCTCAGTGGTGATAACTTTCTTCAGCAAAGAAAAACCTCTATGACTTAATCTTCCAATGTAGCTAATGGGCATATGCTATTTAACACAACTGACATTTTATAATATGTCATTATTTTTTATATTTAATGTAGATTTCCCTGCTTGTATTCTATGTAGAGATTATGAATTTCAAGCCACATAACATATATCTTGGTTATTGGTTATAATTACATACTGGTTTGCATTGTAAAATATACAGGCAACAAATTTGTAATTATTCAGGCATTCTTTATGACCCATTGCTTATGCCAGTCTTGATACGTATTAGATGAAAGAATGACCAGTCAAGCCTCTAAAGTCTGTTTCACTATGCATAAAATGGGATTTATAATTTCTTCTTTATGGTACTGAGGGATAGTCAGAATGAAATATATGAAATGCCAAAGAATTACTAAGGACTAATTTGATTATGCAATTTATTCCTCCATATCGCTTATAAATTATCTATTTTACCGATTAGTCTCTTAAACCAAGAGTTAGAGAAAAAGAAGTCCATATGGCCTTTGTCTTACTTGCTTGACCTTAAAGAATCAAATGAAACAACAAATGCATTTGGAAAATAAATACATACATGTCCCACATTACCTATAATCTGCTTTCACAAAAGTAATTTCAAAAAATACTAAGTTCACTCAATCTGAATAGTTCTCTTTCCACCTGCATTTGTTCTTTTTTAAATCCTCATATAGGGGTCTTTTTGAAGTGAGAAGAAGATCAAACTATGTTTTTTTTTTTTTTTTTTTTTTTTTTGTATTTATACAGAAGAAATAAGAGTGTCCTACTGGAGGCTTAAAATAGAGATTTAAATTCCCAAGATTACTTATTATTCAGCTTCCTGGACAGGGATGTGTAAACTGTTGGCTTATGTCTTACAGTATAATATCATAGGATTCTAGAAATATTGCATGTTTCTAAAGAAGGACACTTCTCTTTAAAATTACAAAAAAAAAAAAAAATCTTTGTAGACCTCTTGAGTAGAGTTTCTAAAATACAACAAAGCTTATGCACTCCACCAGCAAGGGGAGTCCTAGAAGCAATCTGGAAGCTACCAGCAGGGCATGCTATGGGCATTCAACAAAGACCCAGCTGCTTACCACTTCACGAAGTCTTCCTATCTTTGCCATCTACATCCTGTAATTACTAATGAAAGGAAAAACAGAAGGGACAGAAAATGTCCAGCTAGAGCTATGCTTTATCTATTTAACACTATTGCAATGTGCTTTTAAACTTTTAGTAAGAAAACGTTTACTAACAAATGCTTTCCATCCCTCAAAGTCCTCACCTTAACAATGAAACAGGCTGCCCACTATCTATTTAATTTTCATATATAAATTTATATGTGTACAATAGAAATAATGTATCTGTTAGGATATTAGCATGAACAACTGTCTTTGTTCAATTCATTTGCTTAAGATAATTTTCTCTAGTTAGCAGTGACAGAAGCTACATTTCTATTCTACAAGCATCTCTATGTATCCTTCAATTCAACCTTCTACTGAATCAGATAAAGAATATTTCTGGGGGCGCCTGGGTGGCTCAGTCGGTTGAGCGCCGACTTCGGCTCAGGTCACGATCTCGCGGTCCATGAGTTCGAGCCCCGCATCGGGCCCCTGTGCTGACAGCTCAGAGCCCGGAGCCTGTTTCAGATTCTGTGTCTCCCTCTCTCTGACCCTCCCCGGTTCATGCTCTGTCTCTCTGTCTCAAAAATAAATAAATGTTAAAAAAAAAAAAAAAAGAATATTTCTGATGAAATTTTCATGAGATCACAAATTAAAGTGGAAGTATATAAGTAAGTAGACAGTTCTGGCCCTATGGATGCAGAAGCAATTAATAAAGTTCTAAATGGACCAACAAACTGTCATAAGTAAATTTCCTTTTTCAAACTTCGGCAACGGAAAAGTCTTCAGAAGATCTTTAACACCCTGTGTCATATTAGGTGCTTCCAGACCAGACGTACTATCAGAGCTGAAAGCCTAAGGTTTGTGTGGACATGTTGGAAAGGATCTAATCAGACTTAAAAAAATAATAATAATAAAATAAAACAAAACCAAAACTCCTTTCTGATTCTCTTGAAAAATTAGCAGAGAACTATCCATTCATACATCCATTCCCTCAACTTTATTCTGTGGTTATTATCCTATTATCAATTGTCACTATTATCACCATATCTATTTATTTGAGGATTTATTTTCTATAATCCCAATAATCATAATGCTTCCTCATGCTTATCCATTAAAAACTACGCTAGAAATATCATTGAAAGATTTAAGCACAGAACAACACCTGGGGAAATTAGTTAAGAGTTTAAGTAGTCCTTTTGAGGCTGGACATGTGAATGTTTACTGCCATAGCCATGAAAGCAAGTTTTTGAATACCCACAACTGAATCAAGGATCTTCTACACAATCACTTTCTAGCTGCATGAACTTAGTAAGTACTTACACAATTTCACATCAGTTTACTTACCCAAAAAAATGTGCATAAAAGCATTATCTGTAGCTTAGTATTCTAAGAATATGAGGAGATAGTCCACTCAGGATAGTTACTGAAATACTGTAGGTGCTCAATAAATATTAGCCCTTGCTATTACTAAAAGGAGTTTAGAAACTTTGGATTTATCCCCAAGTCTTCTTCAAATTAAAATGTCACATTCTATCACAATTGCCTCTACAATTAAAGTCTTCACTATCATTGGAATGGAAAAGTCTAGCAAATATTTAAAATATTTATATTGTAGTTTCTGATTTTATCTTATAACAAAGGGCATTTGAATAATTATCTACAAAACCCTTCAAAAAATCTTTAAAATATGCATTCCTATTAAGATACCACTCAGCTTCTTGAGACTTCTATCAAGAAGTATGGGTAAGGGTGCCTGGGTGGCTCAGTTGGTTGAGCGTCTGACTTCGGCTCAGGTCATGATCTCACGGTTCCTGAGTTCGAGCCCCACGTCGGGCTCTGTGCTGACAGCTCGGGGCCTGGAGCCTGCCTCGGTTTCTGTGTCACCCTCTCTGTTCCTCCCCTGCTCACACTCTGTCTCTCTCTCTCAAAAATAAATAAAGATTAAAAAAAATAAAAAGAAGTATGGGTATGTCAGCAAAAATTACCAAAGAGCACAGTTTTGCTTACAAGAGGATGTGGCACATGTCTAAGCTCTATTTGTCAGAAACCTAAATAAAAAAGTGGGGGGAAATTTGTACGTGCTGTGAAAGAATATAAAGAGGCTAAGGTACCCACCAACTCAATGAAATATAAACTACAATATATATTTTAACTTCTTATAATATACATTGCATTTCTTTAGTCACATTATTTAAACACTATTTTATTTACTAGTAATTCTATAGCAGAAAATAAAGGCACAGAAACAGACTCAATCCTCTGTGTCATTCTGCATATCTTAAGGCAGAAACTGATGTGAGCTCTTTGTAAATAATAGTTGACAGGTGTTAATTATCTATGGATAAGAAAAACGTTTCTTTTAAAGAAAAACATAATGCAGGATAAATCAAGTTAAATTGTTCTTCATTTTCCTTAAAAACTGTAAATACTATGTACCATGCTACTAAACTGAAAGAAAATTACAAGTTCCATAAATTTATTTGTTGAGATTACAAATATATATAATTTTTAAAATTTTAGCTTAACACAAGTGACTTAGTTTCTGATAAGTCATTTATTCTTTATTTACACATTTTAAAGCTCTTCTTAATCCTAAAATTAACATTGTGTGTTATTAATGGAACACTCTCTTTTTCTCCTTCCCCCTTCCTCTCCCCATACTATAATAGAAGAATGTTCTGGGGCGCCTGGGTGGCGCAGTCGGTTAAGTGTCCGACTTCAGCCAGGTCACGATCTCGCGGTCCGTGAGTTCAAGCCCCGCGTCGGGCTCTGAGCGATGGCTCAGAGCCTGGAGCCTGTTTCCAATTCTGTGTCTCCCTCTCTCTCTGCCCTTCCCCCGTTCATGCTCTCTCTCTCTGTCCCAAAAATAAATAAACGTTGAAAAAAAAAATTAAAAAAAAAAAAAAAGAAGAATGTTCTGTGAGCTCTGCAAACATGGGGAAAAACCAAGACAGTGGTTCCTCTTGGGAAGAAAGTCAGGAAAGGAGTCACAGGAGAAATAACAATTGAAATAAGATTTGAAGAAACAGTAGAAAGTCTTCAAGGGGTAGATGTGTGAAGGCAAATACGTGTGAGGGGATTTTTGCTGGTGGCAAAGAATTTCCTATGCCTGGTGTGCAGACAACAAAGAGTCTTTCTCGTATGCCAAAATAGAAAAGTTTGAATTTTTGTGTATAGAGTTGTTTTAATCTAGAGAGTGAGAAGATCAGAGATTGAATTAAAGGGACAAGGGGAATCTGAAGGTAGGAGACCAATCAGTAACACCACCTCACATGGCCCTACCAGGAAGTCCATGAGCTACTATTTGTGAAGTACTTGGAACAGAGCCTCGCACACAATGATCTATGTAACAGTTAAATACTTCATATTTCATTCTAACTATTCACTCCAGAAATTCTCCCATTCTTACGGACATTACTGTCTTCTTCCTCTAGGGATGTATCCAGTTACATATAAAATAGTATGTCAACCTCCTGTAAACACTCTTATTTTTAATATGATGCCTCACCTCTATTCTCTGTTGTACAAAGCTTCCATTTCTTCAAAGGCTTTCTGGTTGAATTTCATGAAGAATAAATATCTTATTTTTTTGCCAGGGTCAGGAGAGTAGTTCTTTGGATATACAGAGTGAAACACTGGGACTGAGTTTTAATCATTCTCCATTAAAAACATTGAACTCATTCTCCACCCATATCTTCCAAAGCATCGAGTACTTCCACTTCCTGAGCCTTCATGGTTTCCTCCTGCACATACTGGCTTGTTTTCTGTTGGTGTTCCCTGTAGAAAACACTTAGGTCTTAGCCTATTTAATTTATGGAGTCATTTACCCCATCCACATATTTCCCATCTCTTAAACACTTATGAGAAACACTCATTTGTTATCACCTAGCTTTTGCTTTCAATTCAATGAGGTCTCAGAAAAGACTAGAGATAAATGTATCCAAGTTTATTTGTAAACTAGAAACTCCAATTTGATTTACTCAGGTAAGGAAACAGAGTCTCTCAGTCACATAACTTGCCATTTACACAAGGCAACTTTCTCCTATCTCCTATTTCTTAGAACAAAACAAATATGATTTCTTGATAAGGAAACCAAAATTATCATATCCAAGACATGTTTAGTAATCCGTAACAACTGAAAACAATACTTCAACCAACAAGTCATATTGACCAATATTAATTTGAGATAATTGTGACGATAAAACTACAGTTCCAGTGCCCCTTGAAACCTTAATTCTATTATTTTACCTTTACTTGAGTTTTTGTTCACTTAGTGTTAAAAAAAATAATTGTAAATTTTGCTAAGCCCTGAAAGGACAAACAGAAAGAGCTCTCTTGCTGATAGCAGGAAGAATGGTAATGTATCATCTCGGCGTGGTACTGCTTGGAACTATTTCAGTAAACAGGATAAAGCTATGTTGGACTAGAAAAGCTGGTGCCCTCCTATCACCTTTACAGGCGCCACACAGTGATTATGAGAAGTATGGACATAAAACCACCTTTATAATCATAAAAGGTTTTACATCATTTTTAGCTGGACTATGGATAAAGCTAAAGGATCTTTTTTTCCCCCTCTCTTTAGTAAAGCCCTTCAGCAAGTGATATTCTAGGAAAAAGTACCAGAAGAAGTTCTGGGTTAAGGTAGTTGCTTTTCAGCAGCTGCGATGTTAAACTGGTAATTGTTCACATAAACAACTCAAATATATCTGTTTACTTTACATGTGCTCATGGAAAAAGAAAAAAAAAAAGGCTTGCATCATAAAATTCTAAAACCCACAAGTTTTAGCTCTTCTGTCACATCTCAGTGCATTTAATATCCTTCTGCCGTATTATTTACGACTTCACAAAGAAAGTAGTTATTTCCTATTATCTGTTCAATAAATAAGTAGAGAAATGCAGGCTGCAGAGATACAATTTGTTAATGAAATAGCCCAGAGAATCTTCATGGTGTCTAGTCGCAGAAGCTTGCGCAGCATCTATTAAAGCTTGCTTCGGTTTTAAAGAGTAACTGCAATTTTCACACATTGATATGTTCCGCTCAGATGGCTGAGGCATGCTTTCTCAGTAGATTATGCAACATGAGTAATGCATGCTGTGATACAACATATATCTGACCACACAGGCATGTTTAAATACTTTTCCCTACTTGTTCAACCTTTTTCTATTACTGGGAAGGCTGTCTCATTTCAGAAACAAGGTGGATGTAGAATTTCCAGTTCTTGGAACGATCTTCAAGAGACAGAAGTCTTGCTTGTTGTAGTTCATACCCCAGTATCATGGCACTATGAATGCTCTATGTTAAGGAGACAATACAAGTTACTGGAAGCCTATAAGGTAGGCATAGAGTACATAGGTACATCACTATTCCCTTATTTGTAAACTTTTGCCACCTTGTGAAACAACAAAAATTCTCATATGTTTCTAAAAGCATTCAACTTGTGGTGATAATCCCCTTTGATGAAAGAGGAAATAAAGACTAGGAAAAGAAAAAAAAAATCTAGAGGAAAGAAACATAAAAGACAAAAACTTCTAATCTTAAACACAACATGGATTTTAAAGGCAAACTTAAGAAAAATAGACTTTGATTTTAATCAAAACCTTAGAGTGACCAAACGTTGTTTAGGTCTGATACTCTTTCTTTTTCACTATTTAAAGTACAGCTTAATTTTGCCTAAAAATAAATATATTTTGCTAGGGCTGGGGTAGAGTAGTGGCTCACCTTCACAATTTGCATGACAGACTACAGTGAGAACCTCTGGAGACATTCAGTACAAACACGTGTCACTAATCTTGACACTGAATATTATTTGTGAACTAATAATATTCCCTTGGAATTAATTTTTTTAATGTTTTTATTTTTTAATGTTTTTTAATGTTTTATTTTTAATGTTTTAATGTATTTATTTAATGTTATTAATGTTTTAATGCATTTTATTTTAATATTTTTATTGAATGTTTTAATGTATTTATTTAATTTTTTTTTTAATGTTAAGAGAGACAGAGCATGAGCGGGGGAGGGGTAGAGGGAGAGAGAGAGAGGGACACAGAAGCTGAAGCTGGCTCCAGAGCCTGACGCAGGCCTGGAACACAGAGCCTGATGCAGGGTTCGAACCCACGAACTGCGAGATCATGACCTGAGCCAAAGTCGGATGCTTAACCTACTGAGCCACCTAGGCGTCCCTCCCTTGGATTTAAAACAAATACTCAATTGTATTAATATGTAGTTAGGTAATGTCCAAACCCCTAAAACAATTTTTCATCAATTATATAAGAAACACATACTTTATTTTAATGGCAGTAAACATACACTTCAGCAATTGTGAAAATACATATTTCTTATCAGTGGATATATGATAATAGCCATTAACATAAAGATTGCCTTGACTAAGACTTTCGTTAAGAGTGGTCATTAATATTTTTGTATAGTTTCTGTCCTAGAAATAGTAACATTTTACATAACTTACTTTGAAATTCAGCTACTGATACACCTAATGATTTTGTATAGAATGGCTTATATATTACAACATGTTATTTTATGTTCTTCAGAGAGTCCCCAATTTATATTTAAATAATTGAGTTAAACACGATTAAATTCCCTTAATTCATTTTAAAAAGCATTTTTGAAACTTCCTTCACAAAATTCTCTTCTCTTTCAGATACTACCTCAGATAGCTAGAAATAACAAGAGCCATAAGTTCTTAGTTTGAAATAGAAATACCTGCGGGCTATTCCATGCCCAAGAATCACCGGGAACTTCTCCACTGTGCACTTATTTGGGAGGAAGATTTGTGTTTTTCATTGTGAGAGTTTGGTCTTCCCTATTTACTGGAGTTATTATCAATTTGACAGGAAAGACTAAGTTTCTAAAATATGATTGCTTAAAAAATACACACACATAGATACATATATATATATATATATCCCTGATTTTAATAGTTGCTACTCATATATGACTTATGATTTCATATTTTTATCAGTCTCTGTGCAATTCTCACTTTCTAGTCACTTTTATTCATCTGTAGAATACTCTATGATAATACAATGCCCTGGAAGGTAAAGCATTCAGTTATCAATCTAAAGAGTGGTGTAAATATTCTCTATTTCTCTGCTTTATCCCATTCCTAGATTTATTTCTCCTTTTCTTTCCCCTGTCTGTAGCTATACCTGGAGATTTTTCATGGCTTGCCATACTTTTGAGTTACTGGAAATAAAACATATTTGGGCTGAAGGAGAGAAGAAATATGCAGAAGGTGTAGAAGTCAATATTTGAAAAAGTTCTATATGTGCAACATACACAAACCACCCCCACCACATACAAACACACACATAAACATGCAGTTTTACAGAGAAGGTTTTTAAGGAAACTGGCAATTATTAGGTGATGAAGAGCATGGCCTCATAAAGTGAGAGAAAGCTTTGCAAAAAAAAAAATCTGTTTTCTACAATGGTAGGAAGAAACATAACTAATGACTGTACGTTAAATATTGTTTATAGCACAGTGGGGCAAGAAATTTATGTAGTATTTCAACTTGTCTTACAGTCTCCTAAATTGTATTGAATTTTTAAAATTTAAAACTAAATTCACCAAAGATTATTGAATATTTTTTATAAACAGGATATCATAAAGAGCTCAAAAACAATAACTAAACTACTGTTTAAAAATACTAATTTTTAACATAAAATCATGGATAGATTTAAGAAAAGAACATAATGGACTACCAATAAGTCATAAAAGATCTGTAAATTTTGTGAGGCCATGTCTAAGTGGTGTTTTATGGAGGAGGAGACATTGAAGACAGACCATAAAGCAATACGAGGTTTCCAACGCTAAGGGAAGGGCCATAAAATTCTTGGAGGAACAAGTCTGGGCCCACTATCTGCTAGCCACTTTGCGTATACCATTGTAACAAATCCTCAAAACCTCTACCCTAAAGGCATTTTTGTCCACATATTAAGTTTAGTACCATCCTTACAGATGTTAAGAACCTTGCCAAAAGTGAAAGCCAGGTATATTTGAAGATTCTCACAAACTGCAGTGGTTGAGCCATTAAAACAAAACAAAACAAAACAAAACAAAACAAAACCTTCAAATTCAGAACTTAAAACATTGCTCATGAAGTCAAAATTAAATTAGCAGTAAAAAAAGAGCTTATACTAAGAGCTATTACTAAGAGCTTATAATTCCTTTAACTCCACAGAAGGGTCCCAGAAAACCGGGTAGACTAGGGGTAGACAAGTTCGGCTTCATTTAGGGAGTAGTGGAGTTTAAAGATAGAAATACAGGGAGTAAATATTTCAAGGGATGAACCTGTAGATCTGCAAAGTCACTGAGGATTTTGAGTTGGAAAATGCAAGTGGAACTGTGTCTTGAGAAAAATGAGTTCATGGTTAAAGGAAACTAAAGACAGAAGCAGAAAACCAGGAAAGGCTTTATCGTGACTTTATTAAGATTTAAGAAAAAGTCTCTTACTGTCTCTGGATTGAAGGTATGTCACCTACTTAATTTCCTTTATTGCAGGTTGTCTACTTTTTTAACTTTACCTTAAATCTAGTCATCTCCTCATGAAGCCTTCAGGGTGAGATAAAATGTCATAGCACCATAGTAAGGGCCACAGGGGGGAAAAAGAAGGAAGGAAGGAAGGAAGGAAGGAAGGAAGGAAGGAAGGAAGGAAGGAAGGAAGGAGAGAAAGAAAGAAAGAAAGAAAGAAAGAAAGAAAGAAAGAAAGAAAGAAAGAAAGAAAGAAAGAAAGAAAGAAAGAAAGTGAATTTATGTCGGGCTTAACTTGGACACATTTTCAACTGAATAGTTTGAACCTACAGCCTCATAATTTTCATGCTCTTGAAAAAGACACTTGTAAAATTATTTTCTTGCTACTTTTCAAAGCTCTGGTTCAGAAAATTACTACCCTTTTGATGTGAAAGCTGATGTAACTAATTATAGCTAGGAAGACACAATTCCTCCTTTAATAATAAAGAAACAGCAATCTTTCACCTAGAATATAACACAGTGTCTGGATTTGAAGCATGAAAGATTAAATCAGTAAGCTTTGAAATTCTATTATATTCAAAGAGGCAATGTCTCCAAGGACAATAATATTGACGATAGGAGGAGGTTTCTCAAGAGCATTTCAGCCTATTAGCAGACTGCCGTGCAGCAGAAAGAATGCCAGGTTAAAGGCGAAGGAGACATGCATTCCTGTTGAGGCTCATCTAATAGTCAGTGAGTATTTAGGTCAAATTAGTCAACTTCTGTAGTTTAACAATAATGCAATGACTAGCTTCAACCACGAATCCCTAGCAGGAGGTAAGGAGGAACAGAAAGGGAAGGATGAAGAGAGAAAGAGGGATACGGAAGGAGAGAAAAAGAGATGGTGCAAAAGAGAAGGGAGACCCAAAGACAGGCAGTGAAGGAAGAAGAGAGCGAGAGAGGTCAAGTTATTTATTAGTGGTTCTTAACTGTAACTGGCAACAGAATAAGTTGGAAGGCCCAGATTAATGGGCCCAACCCCAGAGCTTTTGATGCAGCCTAGGAGGGTGGGAGGAGGGGTGGGATGTGAATTAACATCTGTAAATTCCCAGGTGAGGCCGGGGCTGCTGGTGTGGGAGCCACACTTTAGGAATACTATGATAACTCTCCATCTATATGGAGTCGTGCCTAGAAAAAAACAGGTGTAGTTCAGTTCTTAAAATTTAAGAAACCTGTTCCAATTGCCACCTTTGTAAAAGTCATTATCATTTGTATAAGCTGTGTTATTTTGTTTCAAGACACTGAACTTCTCCTACCTAGACATATGATAGAATCTTTACTTCTTATATTTGTGCTATGATTAAATGGATTTTATATTTCACTACATATCAGAGATGGGAGAAAAAACCCAAGGTAACAGTACACATTTATGCTGATGGGGTAGTGAGAGATCAAATGGGCGTTCTCATTCACTGTTGGTGCAAGTATAATTTGGCCTACTTGTTTCAGATTATCTTCTGGTGCCATGTGAAAAAAGTCTTATTAACTCAACAGCTAAAGGCACCACTGCAACCACCATTAATAACAACAGTAATTGAACATTACTCTGTGCTAGGCATCTGGTTAGTGCTTTACACGTGTTAACGACTGATATTTAACCCTCCCAAGAACCTTAAGGGGGAAAAATAAAAAAGAATCCCAGTACGTTTTTCTTAGATCAGTATTTTAGTTATTCATCAGTGCAGGCATTATTTTAAAAGTGACACTGACACAGAAAAAAATGGAGGTGTACACATAGTAAGAATGAGGGTAGAAAGGTACGTTCTCTATTTCACCCATCTAAGGATGCTCAGGAGGGCAGGAACTAAACTTATTTTCTACTGCTCTGGATGAATATCCATGAACATAGTTCTCATTCTTGGAATGTCTAAAGTGATGTCAGAGTTGTAAGAGGGATTCCCCTAATCTGGCCAAAATCAAAACTTTGTCCCTGGCAGAACACTGAGATGAAAAGAAAGGAAACTCATTTTTAAAACTTTACTCTGCATGCTAAACATGACTTAAGATGATGCATTTAAGAAAAAGCACATATGCTATATCATGCCTTTTCTGAGTCTGCAAGGACAAGTATTTACCTTATTGTTAACATCTTAAACCTCCTATTCCAAAAAAAGGAAATAATAGATCTGTTTGCAAATGCACTTCTCTACTTCTTTGGGAAAAGATCACCAATTTTGTTGTTTCATAATCTATAGACGTAAGACTAGCTGTGTTTTTCACAATTATAGGTGACTTTGATCATAGATCTCCAGGAAAAAACCTCATTATCTGCTCTTTCTTGAAAACTGCAGTATCTCTCTTCATAAAGTAATTGTCTCATCTCTCCCTGCTGTAATCTATGAAAACTTTATTGCCAATTTTATTGACTTGACAGTTTTCAAGTCATTTTGACTTGTAATATCCATCTCCCATCTTTTCTTTATAACAAGTGTCTGCCAAAGTAAAACATATTAGCAATAGAACTTTGAATTGTATAACATGTAGCACAGGTAACAATGTGTATTACAAAGGATGGGAAAGAGGATTGAGGATCTAATATCTTGTTTTTACTTCTACTCCCTCTCTGCCTCTATATAGCTGCATGACCTTGTAAAGATCACTTCACCTTTATGCCTCTCATTTCTCTCGTATATAAAATGAGTGCATTAGACTAGGTAACTTTAAATTCAACTCAAGCTCTCCAAATTTATAATTTATTCTGATAAACAGTAGTCCTGAGATGGTTACAGGTTAAAAGACGTTATGGATAACAAATAAAGTTCTTAGTTCAGAAATAGGCTTTTAAATAGTTTTGTCCATGAGTTCTAACAAGAAGACATTATATTCTCTGCTGGAAATGAAATTAATAAGCCCTTTTTATATTACTCTTTTAGATTCAAACATTCAGCCATACATAAAACATTTTTAGGACTCCTTTTATTTTTTAAATATTTTTTAATTTTTTTAATGTTTATTATTTATTTTTAAGAGGGAGAAAGACAGACGGTCTTTCTGTGAGTGGGGGAGGGTTAGAGAGAGAGGAAGACACAGATTTCGAAGCAGGCTCCAAGACTCTGAGATGTCAGCACAGAGCCCAACGCAGGGCTTGAACTCACACACCGTGAGATCATGACCTGAGCTGAAGTTGGACGCTCAAACGACTGAGCCACCCAGGTACCCCTAGGACTCCTTTTAAATAGTACCTTAGGGTACTGATTAATATTACTTAAAATACAGGGGCGCTGAGGTTGCTCAGTAGGTTGAGCGTCTGACTTTGGCTCAGGTCATGATCTCATGAGCCCCCACATGGGGCTCTGTGCTGACAGCTCAGAGCCTGGAGCCTGCTTCAGATTCTGTGTCTCCCTCTCTCTCTGCCCCTCTCCCACTTGTGCTCTGTCTCTGTCTCTCAAAAATAAATAAATTTAAAAAAATTTTTATATTACCTAAAGCACAGAGTATATACAATAATTCACCCATTCGATTACAGTAAAAAACGCAGCCAGTTAGAGAACTGGTTTGAATTTTTAGGGAGTCTTCACTAGTGATATCGGTTATTGCGGATGAATCAGCTAGGTAAATAGTTCTCTGTATCATACATATTGTATATATAAATACATAAGATACACAGAATCTTAAGGCAACATATGAAAATAGTAACATATGTGTGGCTTGGTGTTCTAATTTCTAACAAGTAAACTAAAGCTATGTATCTAGACATGAAACACATGATGCAGAGATGTTGATATCAAACCTATGATTCTAGCAAAATGGGTCTTGGTGAAAAAAAAATGTCATCTCGTTACCTACTTTAATTCTCTATGTTTTCTTCTTCAAGTAAGCATTATGGCTATGCAGCTATAGCCATGGCAATCCGATGGCAGCACATGGTTTTTATTATTTTTGTTAATTAATTAAAGATATATTCAATTTATGTTCTCTATTTTAATCTTAACTTACAGAAATGCTACCTTTACGTACATAACTCTAAGTGCATAACATAAGCATGTACCTCTAAAATTTTTACACTGAAAAACTTAAATACTATTTCCAGCAAAGATAACATTGGCATAATAACATTTCAGAGGTGGCCATATTTCATTCCTCTGAAGAACTGTGCCGCCATCGGAGTGGACCCAATGTGGTGGCAATTTTCATAGTACTCGTTATGAAGAAAGTTGGCGATTCCACAACTTAATAAGTTGGCAGAAATCATTCTTGCATTCCATTAAGCTTAGAAAAGACATCACCGACAAAAAATCCTGTAAAGCTTGTTAAAGCTTTTGGATGGCAAT
The DNA here is from genome assembly GCF_018350155.1 of Leopardus geoffroyi. Taxonomy (NCBI): domain Eukaryota; kingdom Metazoa; phylum Chordata; class Mammalia; order Carnivora; family Felidae; genus Leopardus; species Leopardus geoffroyi. The sequence goes on along the minus strand of NC_059331.1, from coordinate 138,338,445 downwards.
CCCCCCAAAATAAGATATCTGGTAAGTGTGGCCGCAGAAATTCAACATCACCCGATTCTAATTCCGCTGCACTGCTTTCCACTGAGGAGACAATGATCTAGCGCTTGCAGCATTTTCATGTTTACCGCTCAGAAGCAGGTATCTCCATGATCTTGCCTGGAAGTGGAAGACGGTAGAGACTCCCTAAGAGGGGAAGGATGATAATAATAATACTCGCCTCTGAAGTTTGTTGCAAGAATCATATTAGTTAATTTATATAAAACACTAATGACAGCATTTGCTCCACAGGTACTAATATAGAAGTTTCCGGTACTGTTTGCTATACGATATTGATTATTACATGTAATTCAACATGCCAAATGGAGGTATTTGTTCAGATTCTTCTTTGGATATTCAGGGGTATACTACAAATTCTGTGGGCTCCAGAGACTTTTGCCTTTGTGGGCTTCTTCCTCCCCCCCAAAAATTTTAAATTACATTTTATAACTGTGTTGGTGCAAATATAAATATATTAATAATAAACATTCATACACAATTATGAAGTTTACTTTTACTTCTTATTTTAAAAGTAAATAAGCCATTTTCATGGGCCCCCTAGAAGTAATGTGGGTCACAGGCACCGTGCCTACTGTGCTTCATACGAAGTTGGCCTACGTATCAGAATCTTAGTGAACTTCAGAGTGTGTGGAGGAAAATAGTTGTTAGTTAAGTTTTTAGATGATAATAAAGGCTTTCACTTAACTGCAATTATGTTTTTTTGGTTAAATTTATGAGAATATTTTATAATGCATCAGTAACTCCACAAATAACCTCATCAAAAAAGAAAATACAATTTTCGCACATATTCACCACTCAGTGTTGTTTCCTGAGTAGTATCCACGTTCATTATATATTTTAAAGATAAACAATATGCTTCAGATGGTTCTGAAATGAAAACAACACATACCAGTATTCTTAAATAGCAATCTAAATGCTCTTAGTTGATTCTCTAAGTCTTTCTGCCAAGTCAGCAATCAGAATGCAAATCCAGTACTCAAGGACATCATATGAATTTATGATTTATTCTTGTGGAAACACCATTTAGTTCTTTCATCTATTTCTTGCAAGGAGTTCGCTATGAGTTTTCAGTTTTATCACCTGCCTCTTTTCTGGACACGACACAATGGATTTATAAAATTATAAATAAATTTCCTATGAACATGAATTACTACATTCTTAGTTAAGTCAATCTAGTGAAGTGAGTCTTTTCCAAATTATTCTGTAAGAAGAGTTTGTCCTTGGGACACCTGGTTGAGCGTCTCTTAATTTCATCTCAGGCTGTGATCCCAGGATTGTGGGATCAAGCCCCGTGTAGTACTCTGTGCTCAGCATGTAGCCTTCTTGGGATTCTCTCCCTCTCTCTCCCTTTCTCCCTCTCTCCCTCTCTCCCTCTTCCCTCCTCTCCCTCTGCCCCTTTCTGCTGCTCATGCACATGCTCTTTCTAAAAAAAAAAATAGTTAAAAAAATAAAAGAATAGTTTGTCCTTTATCAGGTATATTTTTTGATTAGGGCCTGGCCTCATTGTTTCCATCTTTGGGACCAACCTTTTTACACTGGGCATTTCTTAATGCTAACTTTGCTACAACCCAGCACATATATTCTTGGCCAGTTCTGTAGTTTTATGTGCAGAGCTTTGTATATATCATAAATAGTTCTAATATATGCCAAATAATAGTCTATTTCTACAGTAAGCCAGGAAAGTCATTCTAGTTCAACATTATTCTCCAAAAGGAAACATTACTGGGACCTAAATATTTCATCTCTTCTATCAAAAAACCCCTGGATCTGCTACCTTACAGGGAGGCATGACCGTATTCAGACTTATGAACAAAAATTTTCACATAGAAACTACCCAGAAATCTCTTCAGAGACATGTAACATAAGGATTTGCCCCTTTCTTTCCTTTTCTTCTCACTCTCCAGAATGCAGATGTGATATCTAAACCTCAATTAACTGTATTGATCATAAGGTAGAAGCTATGTGTTAATTTGGTGGAGAACTTGATAAAAGAAGTCTGAATCTCTGATGCAGAATTAGCGAAAACAGCTTTGGAATACTGACGTTATTTATTTGAGAAATAAAGACATTGTTCTCTTGTTTAAGCCATTTTAATTTCAAGTTTTCCCTTATTTATAGCTGAATCTAAGTCTAAACTTCATGTATGTGGCATTTGAAAATGCGTACTAGTTGGGACGCCTGGGTGGCTCAGTTGCTTAAGTGTCTGATGCTTGGTTTCACCTCAGGTCATGATCTCATGGTTCATGAGCTCAAGCCCCACATCAGGCTCTGTGCTGACAGTGTGGAATTAGTCCACACTGGAATTAGAGCCTACTTGGGATTCTCTCTCTCCCTCTCTCTCTGCCCCTCCCTTGCTCACTCTTTCTCTTTCTCTCTCAAAATAAATAAATTAATTAAAATAATTAAAAATGAATATTAGTTAAATAGTAAGATAGTGAAAAACTCAGACATCCAGGAGATTTTGACATGCAAAAGCTCATTTTCCCACTCTCTCTCGATCTCTCTCTCTCTCTCTCTCTCTCTCTCTCTCTCACACACACACACAAACACACACACAGAATGTGAAACTGTGATAGCTATGACCAGTTCCCTCCTTATCAAGATCCTTGTGACTCATGTATTTAATGGCATTTGGTTTTTTCTTTTACCTATAGTACAAAATACCACTAAGAAAACAAGACAAAACAGAACCATCAGTAATAAAGTGAGGCTAAATGATATATCTTGCATTGACTAGCAAATGTGTCCTCCACTCTTTCACTTGCATGGGTAATTCATCAAGAGCCAATGGTTATATCCGATATAGCTTAAGAGCTACACTTTCTAACAATGGTGCTCAATCATTATTAACTTGTACAAGCAGAATAAAAATGGATCTTAATTCTGTGTGTGTTTTTTTCCAAGATTAGGCATTAAGAGGTAAATTTCCTACTTCGCTTCCTACATATTGTTTTGAATTCATTAAAGCAGAAACTAAAACCAAGGCTTACATCAACATCCTCATCTCAGAAGACCTTTTTGTGACTAGTTCTCAACATTTATTTTTAGAGCTTATTAGCAGGAGCACCAGAAATGTATGGCTGAATAGGAAGTGCTCTCAATCATCCATCATCCAGATCATACTTAATATTCAATTTTAATCAGGAACTCATCAATCACTAAATAGCCAGACTGAAGAGGTATTAAGTGGCCAGAAAATTTTAGTCAGTGGCCTGGTATATTTCATATTTCTGGTTGTTCTGAATGTAAAAACATTTTAATTTTTTTTTAACATTTTAATTTTTAATAGCACCACAGCACAATGACATGGCTGGGGTATTCTAGTTGAATGAGTTCTGTTTTTTGGTGATTGTTCCAATTTTACAATGAAATTACCTGGGGACAGGATAGCCCACGTAGAAGCCTCCAATATGTATGTATATGGAGACCTTTCTTACAATTGCACGCATGTTGAAGTTACTATCCCAATGATGCATCTTTAGATACACAGAACTTCACTAGCCACACAGTTAAAATACATTAACTGCCACTGTTCTATCCAACAAGGTAGCTGCTAGCTGCATGTGACTACATAAATATTAAATAATTAATATTAAATGATATTAGAAATTAAATTTCCTCATCACCCTGGCCATATTACAAGTGCTCAACATCCACAGGTAGCCAGTGGCCACTGTATTAAACATAACAGATACAGAACATTTCTATCATCACAGAATGTTCAATGGGATAATGCTGAACTAGAATTTCATGTATCAACACACTTTGAAAGAGTATTAACTTAAAACTGAAAAGTTAATGTGTTCACAGTGACTTTTACTCAAATGAACAAACTAAAATACCAAAACAGTCTCCAAGAGATTTCAGTTAGAGGCCAGGAGGCTTGAAACTCCATGAGAAATGACAGCTATTCATAAAACAGCCAAGAGTAGAAATGTTTAAAAAAGAGTCTCTAAAAAATAACAATGATACAGAGAAACTATTTAAAAATAATCTGATTTAAAAGAGGCATCATGGAAATATAAATGCCAAGTAAGAGCTTTCAACTAATAAAAAGGACAATGGAATCATGTCTCCTTATCATATCAAAATTGCAATTCTTAAAAACCAATAGCTTAAAAAATTCTTAGAAAATAATTGCTAAACTGGATAAAAGGTTTATTGTTTGGGTATTCTAATTGTTCTTTCTTGGCTCCTTTTATTGATGTCTCATTTCCAAGTCTGGCTCTGGTTTCTTTCACCCTAGCCAACAAATCCAAAGACTATTTCAAATGTTTGATTCTTCATTTCTCTAAGTATTAGAAAACTGCTTCTCTCAGTAACTATGTATAGTACAGCAGTGCATTTAAATTATTCTTCCAAATTTATGTAATGAGCACCACCCAGATAATTACAACAGCTATAAAGAATTCATTCATAGTCTATTTTACTATGGACTAAAAGAGGCTTTTTCAAATAAACAATTAGTATTCCCGTATGATCACACTATAGGCACATCTTGAGTTCTGGTTTTGTAAAAATGAAGGATAATATGAAGCTAATTATTAGCACTAAGTCTTTCTCAGGAGAATTATTTGAAATAGGAAATTCACTTTAAGAGATTAAATTGAAATAGAGATTTCCTCTCTCCATGGTCCCAGGAATTAAACTTAATGAGATCCAGCACTTTGAATCCTTTTGAAAATTTGTGGGACAACAGTCACAATTAGAAGCATGACCTCAAACACTTCTTCAGTTGGAAGAACTGGTGTGTATAAACACAGCTTTCTAGAACTGGAAAAAAATGTCATCCTCAAATGCAACACTTACACTTTTTATATTGTACATGAATGCAATCCTGACCCTACCAAAATGAGACTGAATGACTATATATAAATCTTCCATCACTAGCAAGATATATGCCAACCTTTTCAATGTGTGAAAACAGAATTAAATCTTTAGTACTATACATTAGAGAAAAAAAATTGCTTAAGGTTATCCTTGAGTATTCAGTGTTTACCTCAAAAATCTCCATGAACCCTTGCTGTGGGGTTCCAGTCCAATTGTTGTGAATCTTTCCTTGGGGAATAGTTTATAGCTGCTCTAAATTATTGGGAATATCCCAACCCCAAATTCAAGAGTGTATAGGAAAGCTTAATAGCAGGGATTCTGGAGTCAGAGGCCTGCATCTGAATCCATGCTTTCCTACAATTGGACTCTGAGTTTGCATTACATCATCTGCAAAGCAGTGATAAAAGTTGCACTTATCTACAAAGTTGTTGTAAGGCAAAAACAAGAGAATCCATGTCAAGCCATCACCACACTTGCTAGTCCAAAGTAAATATTAAATACATAGTACCTGATATTTGTATTGTTGCTAAAATATCCCACTTATCCCTTTGTTTTTATTATTCCCTCAATCTGTAATGACCTTCCCAATCTCCATCCCAATATTTTTTGATAGCCCATATGCATTCTTAAATATTTCATTCAAGACTCACCCTCAGCAAGCCTTCTATGAGATTCCCAGCTAGATTAGGTGTGTCTCTTTAGGGATTCCATAATTACCTGGTATAACCTTATTACTATACTCTTTGTACTTTAAGGTAGAATTTTGTGTGTTTGTGTATGTGTGTGTGAGTGTGTGTGTACATGTGCATAGGTGTATGTAAGACTACACTATGGCCATTGCCTTCACGGCAGAAAGTATGTCTCATTAATTTGTATCCTTAACACTTAGCAAGAGCATGCCCAGAGAAGGTACTCAAATATTTGCTGAATAAATGAAAGAAAAGAATCTTGATATTTTCTAATAGCTCCTGAAACAGAACATTATAATATTCTTGCAGCCAAAGCTGAACTAAACTGATATTTTATTGAGTTTGCTTCCTTGCCATCAATATGAATTCTTAGTGCTACATATTGAAAATCATTATCTCCAAGACAATTTCCCTTTATAAATAGAATACTGCATATTTTTATCAAGACCAACATAACCGTCAGCAAAATAATATATTCAATGCCCAGAGTATTAGATCAAATTAAGTTAGATCCAGGTCTTGACCTCCAAGAATTCATAATAGGAGAAAGAGAGTATGAAATGAATATAGATATTTTCCAAATATATTTTGTATGTATTTGTGTGTATATATATCTACAAACCTATCTATGATATGTATATAATAGAAACTTAGATAATTAAATGTACAATAGGCCTGAGTGTTTACTTAAGAAGCATATCTTTCTTGCAATTTGCCACATTAATGTTAAAATATTATTTCATAAAAAATAAAATAAAAATAAAACATTATTTCATTACAGGAATGACTTTTAGTCAAGTCCTAATTAATTTTAAGTAAATTCTGACACCATTCTAAGATGCTTATTATATCCTATGTATATGTCTTCTCTAAATTTTAAGTTAGATGAAAATGTCTTTAGAAGTATGTATTTTGTAATCACGTCTTTTTATTTTCTAGGGCATTAATTATAATAAGATTTTGTAAATTAGAGATAATGCAAATAAATAAAATTACTTCCAGGAAGAAAAATGAAATTACGATTGTTAAAAATATTGCTTGTCTGTGTATCAAGCTGACATCATTTTCTGACTTAATATATGCCCATTATTGCTGACCTGGCTTAAGTCAGATAAGGGTTCACAACTAACTTCTCCTTGTGTTCAATACAAACCTTATTTCTAAAGTTGTGACCTAATCAATCCTCTCTGCTATAATGAATGCATATTTGATCTGGTCATGTATTATTTCAAATATTCTGGGATGATGACTTCAGTTAGAAGATGATAGAAAACATGTTAGAGAATTTATTCCTCCTGCATCAAGATAGCTCCACCACCTACCTACTTTTGACTAAACTATTTTAGAATGGCTGTGTTGAGGACTGGGTTTCATCTTGAGTGACCTCAATTAGGAAACCCACAAATCACAAACCAACACATGCCCAGAATACTCTATTATCACAGTCTTGGTAAATATACTTTGAGAGTAGAAAATTTAGTTTTGTCATTGCTGGTCCTGACACACTTTGAACCAAGCCTTTTCTATAGCACTTCTACCTCCAGACGGACAGTTACATTCCTACTGCTATTTATTTAACATAACTTATGAGCCTACATGTTTCTGTGGACAATGCACAGAATTCAGAGACAGAATTGACACCAATTCTAAGTCACATTTTGCTTACCTATGAAGTAAAAGCAATGTCTTATGTTGTAGAATCACATGTGATAAGAGATAATGTATGTAAAGCATAGCTGAGCAGAGTGCCTGACCCAGGGTAATTACTCATTAATGAGAGCTTCTGTCATGATGATGATGATGACAGCCATTTCATCCCTTGGAATGAATTTGATCAAATAAAAGGGTACAGGAAAGCTGCATGTGTCTGACCCTTTTCCTCTATCCATCCCAGTTGTCTTAATAGGCTCATTATTGATGATCCTCCTAGGGACTGAAGGGAAAAATCATCAGAAACCTGAATGAACCTCAGCCTCTGGTCAGACAGAATCAGAATATCCCATGGGTCCCCGAACAATTCAGTTAGGATTTTTAATATACTCTTTCTTTCTCTTCTCCCTCACCTACTGGATTTTAAATGTCTAGATAGATGCACTCAGGTACAATGATCTAGATAAACACCTCCATTGATGAAAGGACTCCTTTATAGCTTTTCCAGAAGAACATCATCTATTATGTGTTCTGTTTCATTTTTATAACACAATTAAACAGACTCATAGAGAAGTTTGAGCCATGTAGCTAGGTAACACTCAAACAATGCATTTTTATTAGCTCATAGAATGAAATTTAACAAAGATTTAAAAAATCTGACAGAATTTATCCTTAAGTAGTAAATAGTATAAGTAAAGAGAAGAAAGAAAAGGCTTTATAGTATTTCAAGTAAAAATAAAAGACCTGTTATTTTACCACAAGATCGATAAGAGTCATTGCATTTAGGCCCTATTCAGAGATACATAGTGTTAGTGTCATGGCAGGTCATGATCTCAGTGTACTTTCTTCCAGTAGGATCAACTTCAGAGGATTTGAGATTTACATGGCAAAGTTTAAATGACTTAGGAAAGTTCACCCCAGCAGAGAAAAGCCTAAGGAGGGACATGATAGCTCTCTTCAAGTACAGTTCTAGAAAGGATGTGAAAAAGAAAACATATTGTGTTCAATCTCTAAAGCCTAATTTGGATAAATGGGTGATAGAGGAAGGTGTACATGTCAGCACAATCTTTAAAAAACTTGATAAAAATTTGATTCTTGCTGCAAAGAAATGGACTGCCTTAAACTTCCAATTACACAACATTCAAAAAGTTCATAGAAGGCCATATAAATATAGAGAATATACTAGAGTCTTTCAACTGGTAGAAGATTGAACTAGGTGACCCACAGGAAAACTGTTACTTTCAGGATTCTATGGTTGTAAGAATAGAAAGAACTACTGTTTGAAAAACCCCACCTAAATGTCTGTATCTATGAACATGCTGCTGAATTTATTTAAGTATCATGGTTATGATGGCGTAAATGACCAAAACGAAATCAAAAGGGATTTGGATACCATTGCAAATGAGTGAAAATTTGGACACAGGGAGCAAAAGCACTAAGAAAATTGAGAAATAATATTTAATTTCTTTCTTGTCATAGAAATGTGTCTTTAAAAAAAACAACTAGAATAGGGAAGCCTGGCTGGCTCTGTCCATGGAGCATATGACTCTTTATCTCAGGGTTGTAAATTTGAGCCCCATATTAGGTGTAGAGATAACTTAAAAATAAAATCTTTTTTTTAATGTTTATTTGTTTATTTTGAGAGAGAGAGAGAGAGAGAGAGAGATAGAGTGCATGTGCAAGAGGGGGAGGGACAGAGAGAGAGGGAGAGCAAGAATCCCAAGCAGGCCAGGCACTGTCAGCATAGAGTTCCACATGGGGCTTGATCTCAACAAACCTTGAGACCATGAACTGAGCCGAAATCAAGAGTCGGATGCTTAACCAACTGAGCCATCCAGGAGCCCCTAAAAATAAAATCTTAAAAAAACAAACAAAAACCAAAATATACCTAGAACATTTACAATAAAGACTTGTTTCATGTGTTTCAATGCAATTATCTCTGAAACAACATATTTCTATTAGAGAGCAAATATAACATTCTCAATAGTAACACTGCATCATTCACCCATTTGCTGTGCATCATTTAAAACTACAGTAGATATAGATGATCTTAAACTATTTGGAAAAAAACAAATATCAATTATGTTTAACCAACAAAAAATAAGAGAAAAACAACCGAGGCGCTTGGGTGGCGCAGTCGGTTAAGCGTCCGACTTCAGCCAGGTCACGATCTTGCGGTCCGTGAGTTCGAGCCCCGCGTCGGGCTCTGGGCTGAAGGCTCAGAGCCTGGAGCCTGTTTCCGATTCTGTGTCTCCCTCTCTCTCTGCCCCTCCCCCGTTCATGCTCTGTCTCTCTCTGTCCCAAAAATAAATAAACATTGAAAAAAAAATCTGGGGCGCCTGGGTGGCGCAGTCGGTTAAGCGTCCGACTTCAGCCAGGTCACGATCTCGCAGTCTGTGAGTTCGAGCCCCGCGTCAGGCTCTGGGCTGATGGCTCAGAGCCTGGAGCCTGTTTCCGATTCTGTCTCCCTCTCTCTCTGACCCTCCCCCGTTCATGCTCTGTCTCTCTCTGTCCCAAAAATAAATAAATGTTGAAAAAAAATTTATAAGAGAAAAACAACTGGTATAGTAATCAGCTCAAAAGTTAGCTTACATGCATGAATTTAAATAAAAACCTAAAAATAAAATAAATAAAAATTCATAATTAAAGGATAAAATAAAAGTTTACATGCATCCATTTTTTCCTATTTATTAGGATGGGCCTAAAAGGAGGAAAGGAGGTACTGAAAGGACAAAAACCATGTTCAAATATCCTGGCAATTTCATATGCTCCATGGACTCTAACTTCACTACAAGAATTGATGGCTGACTTTTGTTCCTTCCAACTCAGGCAAACGATCGCTCATTTCAGAGCATTAAAAAGTTCCTCACACATTTTATATCATACAAACACAAATATATTTTTAAACTGCATCCAGGCTCTGCAGAGTCAGCCAGTGAGAAGAGCCAGGATTTAAAATCCCAGCTTTGCACAGAACATACTCTCTTATACTTATATCATTTCTTCATAGTGCCAAGTATATTTTCTGGCACATAGGAACAGTCAATAAGTTGAGTTAAATGAAATCTGGATTCTGTGTTTACTTGCTAGGTTTGTATATGACTGTGCATTTGTTTTTCTGTGTTTCTGGGCATCATATTTGTTTCTGTTAAACAACAGTGTTCTGGTATGTTAGACTGTGTGCAACATCTAATGTACATCAATTTCATAGATTATTACTAAATACCAATCTTAAGGTGATGGTTAGAGATAGTTACAGAGAACCTTATTATAGTGAGGTAAAGTAGGTAAATCTGTCATGTCACAGATTATTTGGGGGTCTCAAGTGTTAAGACCATAAAACAAGATTCAAATGTCATCTAAGTCAATCTCTGCTCCATCCTCCTGCTAAAATTATTTCTCCCATTTCATAAATACGAATCAAATTTTTATGTGCTCAGAAAGACATTTGTAACTTATTATTTCATGCATTCCATGGATAATTATTGATCACTTATGAAAGTAAAAACACATTAGAAAGGTAAAAGCACAAATACGAGTACAAATATAATTGTTAAGTGCAGAGATCATTATTTATGTTATAATGATTACTTTGAAATCCACTCATAGCAGAATTTATTAAGATTTAAAAAGTGACAAGTGACCCCAATTTTTGTTCAGTCAACATTCAACAGACATTTTAGTGCCAAATTAATCTACACACTGTGCCCAGAATATGCCCTGAATTTTTTTTGCCACTGAGACTTTGCTTATGTCAGGTAAGGAAACTCTCCTCTATCCCCTACTATGACTGTCATCACTAATTGGTCATGGCACCCATTACTGGTGACCCTGGACATGCCTGAGAATTTTTCTCATCAGTCGCACAGGAAACATCCAAATTCTAACAGAGTTAGCATATAAGAAAAACTTCTAATATTTATATTTTCATAGTTCTTAATAATATGGGATAGTGAGTAATGTGCCAGCTAGACAATACTCTATGTCTAATGGTTTTGCATTAGATTTAGAAATATTCTCTATATGGCCATTACTTATGCTGATTGTACATAAAAACTAAGGGCATAATATTTCCTGACGGCATAAATCAGGAAATTCTTGTCTGAAGCTCGGAAGCATGGCCCAGGGTAGATATGTATAGCTATGAGCCAACAGCATAGAGGTGAAAGAAATAGCAGAGAAATTTAAGGGAATTCTTTTAATGGTTAAGGAAAATGAATAAGGATTTGGAAAACAGTTTTATAGAGGAACTAATTAGCATATTTTGAAAAGTGTCTATGAATAAAAAATAAAAAAGTATCAAAACTCTAATAGTTTATTTCACATATCAATTTTTAAAAATGTATGTTTGAGCTGAAGACTTTGCACTTGTGGCAATTTTACTTCTGTATGCAGATACTGTTGTGTCCAAGGATGTGTAATTGAGAGAGAAGTAGCTAGAAAGTACAGGTGACTCTTGAACAACATGGCTCTGAACTTTGAAGGTCCACTTACACATGGATTTTCTTTGATAAAAACAGTAGAGTATCTTAAATGCATTTTTTCTTCCTTATGATTTTCTTAAAAACATTTTCTTTTCTCTAGCTTACTTTATTATAAGAGTATAGTATATAATACATACAACATACAAAATATGTGTTCACGGACTGTCCATGTGTTCATAGACTGCTCATGTTACTGGTAAGGCTTTCAGTCAACAGTAGGCTATTAGTAGTAGTTAAGTTTTAGAGGAGTCAAAAGTTATATGCAGATATTCAACTGTGCATGAGGGGGGGCATCGGCACCCCTAAACCCCACATGGGGTTCAACGGTCAACTGTATTATGAATGATGTAAGTTCCCAAGATGAATTGGACCTTTAACTCTACAGTAAAAAGAAAAAAAATAAAATAAATCTTTATTCAGCATCTGTGATCTACAAAGCAATGTTCTAGGTATTGTTATAAACCTGTGGGGGAGAATTCAGCTCAAGTCTGAGGTTCTTGGAAGAGAGAACTTTTGTCAGCAGGCATATTGAGGCACTTTAAACACAAGTCTACAGGTAGAGCATTATAGATCCATGGATTTCTTTTTTTCCTTATTTGGCTCCTAGAGATACTATAAATAAACAGAAATACAATGCAAGCTATGCCTAGCTCTTCAGTAAAACCAATTCCTCTTAACTAAAATACAGATGAACAGGAATTATAGGTCCAATTAAAATGTATCTTGGATTGAAAGTGAAAACAAAACAAAACATTTGTTTCCAATATTCCAGATTCCACTAGCAGGTCACAACTTGCAAGCATGGTATGTGTGGCATTTGGCTGATGTTTAAGTCTGGCCTGAGGTGCAGGGAAGGGACAGCTAGTGCTGTTGGCCAATCCACTGATCTTTTCTGCAGGAAGATAAGAGAACTTATTTATTTTGTGGCTCAAGGCTCAAATCTTTGGTAGAAGCATAAAGTTCTTTTACTGGGATAACTGATCAGGGACATTAATTTTCTGCTGAATCTTTTCTGATATTCTCCCAGAAGAACTTCATATATCAAAATTCAGACTTGTTTCTCAGAACATGTTCTATTATGTTTGGCTCTAGCTTTTTATTTTAGCTAAGAGGGTTTGCCTGATTTTTAAAAGTTACTTCTAGCTGTTTGAACTTAAACATGTTTTTACTAGAGTAGTCCAATTTTGGTGTCATGTCTTCCATTTTATTGGGTAATTATTTAGCATATTTTCATTTATCTCTTGCCAGTAGGGATCAAAATGTGGTAAAGCAAGGGAGACAGTTGATGCATGGTATGAAAAAATAATACTGTTTATGTCTATACATATGGTGTCTACCACAGAGTAGGGGCCCCCTTCCTTGCTCCATTGTAACAGTCAGATTATCTCCTTACACATCTTTCTCCATTTCCCTCTCCCTCTCCATGAATATTCTGTTCAGGAAGAGGCATTACAGAGGGATTGTAAGACGTTCCCTCCTATTTATCTGATTTGGGATAAACATGCATCATCTAAATTATCTCACTGCAAACCAAAATTTCAAAATGTCATCTCAGACCTTCTTACCTTAATACTAAGCAACATCTGAATTTGCATGACATTATATTTATCAGAACTTTATAACTGAATTACAACTTTTGACTATAGTTTTCTTCTTTTTACAAATGATGATGACCAGAAATCCTGTAACCATAGCTAATCAGATGAAATCCTCCAAGGCAAAAAGTGAATTTCAATTCCTGGCCATATTAATCTTCAATCAGCCTTTCACAAGGTAGTTCTCTCTGCACCTAGGTCTTGTGAGAAAACACTTATTGCATACTTTCCTAGATCAACACAAAGTAGTTTTGGTCAGGCTAACATCATGAAGAGTCAATTAAAAAGCTCAACATCAAATCAGCCATTCAGCAGGTTTTTACATAAAACCTCCCTCTATGCTCCATTATGATCTAAGAATCCACCAGTAATTTGATTTCTATCTTTTTAAAAAATGTTTATTTATTTATTCTGTGAGAAAGAGAGAGAGAATATGCACAGGTGGGGATGGGGGCAGGGTCGGAATGCCAAGCAGGGCTTGAACTCACCAACTTTGAGATCATGATCAAGGGCTGGATGCTTAGTCCACTAAGCCACTCAGGTGCCCCTATTTTCTATCTTTAGACCCTCCAGGTTGAAATTTTTAGCATGTGATTAAAAATTATCCTCTTTGGAAAGAAAATCCTTGCAAATCAACTTTATGGTTATATATAAGGCAAAAGAGAAAAAAAAAAGGGAGAAAAAAGAACTTAACTGAAGAAAATTCTCATCTCATGAGATTTAGATTATCTTTATGAATGGTGTTGTTTTGTTCCTCATAAGCTCTTCCCTTCTTCTGAGTCTCTGATCCAAGACACCACATACTTTACTTTCATTATGATCAATTGGTCAGTTAACTTGGGCCTCCACTCATCCCTGCCAGTTAAGAAATCAATAACTTTAAAAGGTTACAACTTTAAATTCCCCAAAGGAAGCAGCTGTGTCTTCTTTATTCCAGTTGTTCTCCAGAATACTAGTACTAATGGTTATTATCCATGGAACCTTAGTTCTTAGCACAAAATAAAACAGGGCTTTTGCAATAAATAGTTTATCACCTATATTGAAGATTATTGAATTTCTATCTATGTTTCTCTCTATACATGTCTATTAAGTAATACTGAAAACCATCACTTTAGCTACTTTGTCTGGAACATTATTTTACATGGTTTGTTTTTTTACCTCATTTGAAAATTCTAACTCAAGGTCAGTAATATTCCAGGATGGTAACAGTAGAGATAGGCTCAAGATACATTCTTCCAGATCAGTAGTTCTTAAAATTTGATGTGAGAAGCAAAAATGCAGTCATCATGGTTCCCATCTCCAGAGATGATTTGTTTTAGGTGAATGCTAAGAATATGCATTTTTAATAAGTGACTGAGTTGATCCTAATTCTGGTGGCCTTTGGTCCACAGTAAGAAACATCACTCAAAATTTGCTCAACTCTACATATGAATCTTGTTATGTGGAATTTATATACATTTTGATCATGTCATTTATATTTCCTATGGAAATGCCTTTATCTTCTTACAATATTATGTACTTTGCATAAAAAGGCCAAATCAAAAATAGTTCTAAATATTTTGTGAAAATATTGGTGCAGACACTGTTCACTAGGTTGGTAAATAACCAGCTTACAAGGATCCACATGACTGGATTATCTTAGACTCTACCTCTTCTAAAAAAATAAAAACAAAAACAAAAAACCTCATCAGGAAGTAAGATACTTTCTTTTCTTGGATAAACAGAGCTGTGAAACATGCTACACTTTCCCTCTTTTCTTTGGCTGCCAGGAAATTCAGAGCTGATTTTATGCTCACTAATGCTTTATTTAACATAATTGTTTTTCCCCATCATTTCCACTTCATCTTTAATACTTGGCACTTATTTAATCTTTTGGTTCATTTGACAGTAAATTGTTGCATACCCTCTCTGAAAATTGGCAGATATAAAATTAATAAAGGAATGATTAAGCATATAATTTTAAAACAAGTTTGTCAGAGATGTAAAATTTTTATCATTTGGTAACCCAAACTCATTAACTATTGAATTTTCAACAGCAACAAAAAGTTTTATAGGATGACTCAGAATTCCAGTTTCTAAATAGGAAATACCTCTTCACTTAAGGTGTATGTTCAATCAGTATCTCTTCATTTTCAAAAATCTTCTCCTGCCTAATTGTCCATTGAGTGATCCACTAGGAACTTTTTTCCCTTCTATTCTTAGTTTCCTCCCTCTCTTCCTTCTTTCCTTCCTTCCTTCCAAGCTGTACATACTTAATGACTACAATTTGAGGAGTTTGGGGATAATTATACACCCATGAAACTATCACCACCATCAAGGCCACAGACATATCCATCACCTCCCAAAGTTTCTTCCTACTCCCTTACTACTTTGTCTTATGCAAAAAGAAAAAGTACTACATTTAATATTATTATCATATATTTAATAATAACAATGTAATAGTAATCCTTCATACAGCACCTATGTAGAAGGTACTGTTCTAACAAGTTTGCATATTTACATTTAATTTCCATTGACGTCCTATGAGATAGGTATTGCTAATCTATTTTTAAAAATAGGGAATCTCAAGTAAACAGAATTTAAGTAATTTAACCAATATCATGGAGCTGGTATTTAAGTCCAGGCCATTTCTAATATATTACCATCTATATTTAAGACCTTCTTGCATGAATCATCAAAAGGGTTATTGTAGGAGAAAAGATCTAATTTTAAGTAACATCTGGTAAGATTTTTATATAGAAAATATATTAAGGGAAAGGCCTCAAATGTCACCAAAGAGACTTTTTTCAACAGAAGTTCTGTAGGCTATTGGAAAGAAAAAAAATACAAAAAGTTACAAAATGAAGTATAAAATTGTTGTTCCCCCACTTCATAAAAGTATTATCACCAATAGTTCTCTTTGTGTCCTCCCAGAAAAATAAAAAGAAAGAGTATGTGTGTATCAACTTATGTACATGTATGTAATATTTATTTACATATTCATACATTTTGTAATCACGTATGTGTTTGTGCCTTTAAAAAGTATATCTGAGTATATATTATACATTAACACATATTTTAGTAATATTTAAAATAAAAAATATAGATCCAGTAACTGGACGCTGTCTAATTGTGGAAAATAATGAAGAGACAGAAGTAAAATAATGTGAATTATGTAAAGTGACTTTTTAGTTTATTAAATGTTTGGCTTCAAATAGTATATTTCAGAACACATTGCTAAAATTTGCTACCTGACTAAAAAACAACCCTCTTTAATTTTGAAATAAAATAATCTTACTTTTCATTTAGGTGATTATGAAGGTATTTGGGCCCTTCACATGAAAATAATGAAGTTCTCTGTGAAATCAATAGGCACTTTAGTTTTTACTGCTCTAAAACCATGCCAATCCTGAATAAAGAAAGTGTCTTTCTCCATAGAGAAGAGTTTATAGCCATTTTGTAAATTACATTCTTTTCTTTTTTATGAGAATATTTACTATTATCTTCTGACATTGTATATCAACTTCATGTAATTTTTAAAGCCAAAAGCACAAATACTACATTTTTTAAAAAGAAATGGGTCAACATATATACACTGTAAGTTATCTATGCATTTTCAAAACATTTGCCTTCTATTGCAAACAAAAAAATGCAAGGTCATCCATGAAGAACTGGAAATAATATTCACTTTAATTTCCATAATTAAGAATTTCCTGAAATGGAGGTAATTTCCTCTTGACATTTATTCATACATCCTGTTTCACAGTAATGTATCTCCTTCTAAATGTCTATGAGATGCCTTGAAATTAGCACAATTTTTTCTAACTACAGTAATATTGTGATAAATTAGACAATATCAATGGAGAGATGTGAATAGTTTCTTGATTGTACACACTTGTAGAAAGTTATATGTAACATTTTATAAGATACTATAAAGTGTCAGAAAACCAACTGAATATCAATTTCAATCCTCATTCTTAATTTCAGATGAATGAGTAAGCCAAGCTTTGCAAGATATTTTCAGGTTTGATGTTTTCATAATATTGGCCTTGAGTTCAAACACAAAGTTGAAGTTAACCAAATTTTTTCACATTGTGAAAATATAAATGCAGTGTTGACCAAAGTAAATCTTTTTGGGTTGAAAGAAAAAGAAAAATCCAACTACAAACCATGGAGTTAAATACAGTGCAAGTTACGATTGCTACAATTATATTACCTTCTCATTTCAAAGAGATCAGGGTAAAAATAGTGCCAATATAAAAACCATTCTTAATTTCTTCACAGTAACTTCTATCTAACCATATCCACTTCCTCTTCCCATTGCATCCCACTGCCTCATAGAAATCATCTTTTTCAAAATTCTCTGTATTTATTTGTAGCTCATGGAAGTGTCAACTGATGCAGCAACTTTGGGAAAACTGGCTATATCTCCGAAGTTGAACATTCACACCTATGACCCACCAATTTCATTCCAGGTTATATATGTAAGAGAAACATTTGCACATGCCAGCAATTTGCATATAAGCACTCTTCAAAAAAATCTAGAACCAACTTGAAAGTCATCATCAAGAGAGTGGCTGAATAAACTGTAGAATAATCACATAATGGAATGAGATATTATGTAGCAGCCAAAAAATAAATTACAATGTATAGAAACCTTGATGATGTATTATATGAAAGAGCCCAAAAGGCTGTGTACGCCATGATATACTTTCATAAGGTTAACAAAATCTCCCAATTAAAAGTATCATTTTAAGAATGATAAATATAGGATACAGGATGATGGTTATCTCCAGCAGAGAAAGACAGCGGGACACAACAGAAAAAGAGGTGCTAATGGTTAGCAACCACTGTAAATTAATACCAATGATATAGCTTTAGTTTGGGGATAAGTTCACTTGTCCATATTACATTACCAAAATTTATTAAATAAAATGATAGAGGACTATGAATGATAGAAGTGTATTATGAAAAAGGATAATAATTAATTAAATTCTATGTATGTGGAATTAGACAAAAGCAATGCATCTTGGTTTACCTCTTTAAGCTCACAGTATCAAAGGCTTAGCTCTTTTAAATACACTCTATTGAAATGTAAGGTATTCTCTTATGATTTATCAATTAGGCTTCATCTTGAAGATTTCTCCTAAAGTACTGGAGGTATCTGCTTATTACCTAATTTTTTCAGAATATTAACTTGTTCAAAAATTCAAAGGAATTAAAGAAGGAATTGTTTTCCCTATAGTAATTCCAGGGATATAAAAATGACATATAAATGTATATAAAAATGACATTTTATTTGTTTTTCAAATTGGAAATGTATTATTGAAGCAAGCTTGAGACAATCTCCTCAAAATATATTCTTGATTATGGTGTTTAAATGAAAAATATTTTAAGATATTCTTTCATTTGAACCTTAACATGTCTTTTCATTTAATGAAGAAAACATAACATGATCTTTTGGGATCAAATTAGGAACACATCTGATATTCCAAAATTTGAATTCCAACTTTTCAGACAAATGATTTGACACTGATTTCACACCCTGCTTTCAACACCACTGATAATAAAATTAACAAATCATAACTTTAGATAATTGTCTAAAACTCAGAGTTGAGGGGCGCCTAGGTGGCTCAGTTGGTTGTGTCTGACTCTTGATCTGGGTTCGGATCATGAACTCATGGCTCGTTAATTCGAACCTCACATCAAGCCCTGCACTGACAGCATGGAGCCTGCTTGGGATTCTCTTTTGCTTTCTCTCTCTGCCCCTCCCTGACTTGTGTGTCCTCTCTCTCTTTCAAAACAAACAAATAAACATTTTAAATAAATAAATAATAAAATAAAATTCAGAGTTGAAACTTCAATTTAATAAGTAATTCTCTTTAGTTTGAACAAGATTTAATAAGTAGCAGATGACCTAGGGAAAAATGACAGGATAAGATTGTATGAATTTATTAATCTGCATTACTAGCTCAAAGTCTCCATTAGACAATAAGTTTTATGTATATAATTCTTGTCTAATGGGGGATATATATATATATATATATATAAAAGGAGGACTACGACCTAGTTATATATACGTGTATGTGCACTAGTTTTACTACTTTATTTTGTTTAATGATGAAAATAGGTTATACAACAAAGAAAGAAATATGGAGAAAAAAGAATTCCAGTGAATTGTGCTCTAACGAGCATTAGACTTCAAAAGATCCCCCAGAAATCAAGCTTTTGTTTTTCCACTAACTAGCTCTGTGATTTTGTTTCCTAGCATTTTCCAAGCATAAATTGATAAGTTTCCACAAGATGATTCCTAAAGATCCTTGCAAATCAAAATTCCATGATTTTAATACCTTTAGACTGAAACAAAAAATCAAATATTAGTGAAATCCATAAGATACATTCTTTTCTGATCCAGTAGTGTCCAATGTGCATTACTAAGTTGGTCTAAGTTAAGAAGAATACAAATACATGTGTTTGCTTTTCATTCCCAAACACCACATTTGGGAAGAATTGGAAACAAAAGTTCCACAGTGTGATCTAAAACAATATGCATAAGGATTTTCCTTTTCCAAAATGTGTTAGAATGGTGTAGGGTTATATAGTTCCAACTTCCACAATGAGATGAAAACAAACTAGCTCCAGTTCAAAAAAAAAAAAAAAAAGTCTAGTAGTTTGACAATGTAATTGTCATTATCAACTTCACGTGCAAAGAACAGGGAATACCAGGACTTTTTCCTTTGTTATGACCCTCATGAATCCCAGCTTACAACCATCCGAAGTCAGGTCTCCAGACAGAAGTACTGGTCGGGATGCAGAATGATGTGTAGGACAGATGTTTTAATGGAAGCAGAATGCCACGGTGAGATGGCATGCTGAGTGCCCTTAGAGTCAGGTACTATTTCCATAAGTTGCTTGTCTACGAAACACACTTTTTTTTTTTTTATGTTGGCGATCCAATTCTTGTTCTTCCAAACCCAAGTTCTCTCCATGATTATGTTTTATCTCCAGCGTGGTGACTCTCACCAAAGCACTGAAACTCTATAAGTTTCATTACGTATACACATCTGCTACATGCATGGTTCCAATTTGATTTGGGCTTAAAAATACATATCCTCTGGCAATTTTTAAGACGTGTAAACTATTTTTTCTTTCAAACTCACAACAAAACCCCTGAACTTGGACACATGTACCTACTGCAAAGTGAGAAAAAAAGAAATGGAAATATTCTTGTAGTACCAATGCAGATATGATATTCTTGAAAATTAACATTAGAACTGATAACTGTAAGCCGGAAAATCTATATTCAAAATAAATAATAATCCCTAGTCACTTCCTAGATAGCTCCACATCTATTGAGGAACACTTTTGTCCTTTCAGCTCAAGTGTGGAATTCATTTTCTCATTTGAACTAGTTTTATTTTTGTCTGTTGGGAATACTTTAATCGTGCATTCTTATAAAATACTTCATTTTTTCTGGAAAATCTCATGAGTAACTGGATATAAATTTTAACTTAAGGTAAGTATAATGAATCTAACTAAGGATGAGGATTTATACATGTGAAGAAATTAATGTTAAAATGACCACTTAAAAAAATGTTAAATGTTTCAGAGCTTGTGCACATTTTAATACAAAAATCATATCCTATCTTTACCATGCTCATAGTTCTCTAATGTGTCCCCATTATGTCTTGAATAGAACCAGAAGTCTTTACTATGGTCTACAATGTCCTGAGCTATCTTGTCCCTACTACTTTTCAGACAGCCTTTGCTACCAAGCCCCTCCCTCCCTTTGTTTTAATTACCATGGCCTTAGGTGGAATACAACAAGTCTCCTCCCTCCTTGAGGTCTTTTTACTTATTTCCTCTCTTCACCAAAAGCTCTTTATCCAGATATTCACAGAACTCACTCCATCCTTCCAGTTAGCCATTCCCTTTACAAAGGTCTTTGTCTCAAATATTCCCTTTACAAAGGTCTTTGTCTCTTATCCAGAACAATACATTTCTTAACCCATGCTTATTTTATTTGTAGCACCCACCAGTACTTGGTGTGGTTTTCTTTCTGCCTTTGTCACTAGAAAACACAATTCTTAAGGTTAGGAAATTGGCAGTTATGTTTACTGCTGTGGCCAGTGACAAGTAGTAAGTGATCAACAAAAGTCTATTAAATTGAAACCAACTCTATGAGTCATATTTTGATTTCCTGAGAGTATATGCTACTGGTAAACCTTTGGGTTTCCAAAAGCACTATTATTGTTATTCTTAAAAGCAAAGGGAATGAGGAAGATGGCAGAATCATGCCCACATGAGAGCAAAAAGACAAGACCTTTCACTTTTTAGAACAAAACCTTCCCATTCTATTTGACATTATTTCAACAGTCATCCTACTCTTTCAATGTTATTTTTTCTCATTAGCAACTTCTGATAATTCACTGCCTATTCTCCCCACACTTTTTATAATTCAGATCTTCTTTACATAACAGACATGTCAAAATTCCCAATGCAAAATGCAGCCCACCATGCCAGAATGTGGATCCACATATATGTGTACATTTTACATACCCGCCTTTTAATCGCTTCAGATAGGAACTTCTCTCTGATAGACTACATTTATTGTGTATTGTGTATGTCAGTTATAAATAACACTTCACTATTTTTAAACATTTCCATTTTATGCATTAATGAGTGGGCTTAGATAAAGAAAAAAAGGGCCAGCTCATGTTTACTGGGGGAACTGAGGTTGAAAGAGAAGGCAGTAAGTACATTTCTGTGCTGATTCATTTGCATTATAAGATATCTCCATATGCTTCCCAGAGGATTTTCAATTTACCAGCCTTTACCAGAAAGCACACTGATTAAGGAAATAACCATCGACAGCCATTAATTCTAACTTTTGAAGAAAATCAGTTACAGATCAAAGAGTGGAAGAGTCTCATAGCCCTCCCAAGTCCAAAAAGAAAAATAAAAGAGGCAGATTATAGTACAAAGACAAAATGTTCAAATAATAAATTCCAGTTTTCCCTAACATTGAACAAAGCGAAAGATTACATTAGTAGATGATGGCTGATGTCAAGATGGCACTGTTCCAAAACGAAGGAGCTCTCCATGGTGTGCAGGTATCACCTCACACCATGATTCTGCAAAGCCTTAATGTAGATTTTTCTACATTTAGACACTGCACTAATAGGTAATAAGTCCCCAAAAGGTATGGACCCATACTAAATGCCTTTCAATCTGGTTAGGAAGGCAAGACGTAGAACTGTAACATATATAAAATAACATTACTAATGTCAAATGTAGTTCCAACTATAGATGGTATAGGCATGGGAGGTCGAGAAGGCTTCATGGAGAAAATCACTGTAAAGACTGGTTCTCAAAGGAGAAAACTAAAGGGTAAAAATTCCAATGGAATCTACTGAAGCGAGAAGCAGTGTCAATGTGCAGAGAAATGTAGAGATGCTATTGCAGTACTGGGTTTCTTTTCAATACCACACTATATCCCACATTGCCAAAACTAGCTGCTGAAGCCAGTGGTAGAACAATGGTGATACACACACACACACACACACACACATATGTAATCAGAAAACAGTATAAGACATATGGAGAATGGGGGGGGGGAGTAAAATCATTATTATAGCTCTGAAGGATAAATAATACTTCCTTCTCAGTGAATATTCTTTTTACCATTCCTGCTCTTTCAATGAAATAGAAGTTAAATTGTATAGTTTTAACAACTCGCAGGTCAACTCTTTTTAGGTAATTCAAGCAAAATAATTGATTTATTTTCTTCTTTATTAGGCCAGGTAAAATACTTACCACCATATAGTTTGCTTCCAAATGGCCTAAGAGTTCACTGAACAGGAACACATGGTTTTGTTATGTCAACTGGGCACCATCATGCTAAAACCCAGTACTATGTAAATAAATGCAGGACTAACAGTGATGCTGAGAAATGTACTGTGAGTCACAGAGAGCGGAACTAGGAGAGAAATAAAGAGAAAGTTTATTCCTTTTCTTAGTCTGTAGTATCAGCAGTAATCTCCAGGTAGCTATTATTACATATTCCTAGATAATGTTTTATGGTCTTGAGAGAAAAAAAAAAAAAAAAGAGTGAAAAATGAAATAAAAAAAATGCTGCTGCTAATTGTGTAACTATCAGTAAGCCCCCAAAAGTCTTACATGTAGAAAATGATGGACTGTAAATGAGTAACAGCTAAGTTTCTTTCCACCAGAAGTTTAGAAATTAGGTAATAAGACATTTGAAGTTCATTAACTCATTTTCAAAGATGAGTATTGGAACATGACATCAGAATTAAATGAAGTAACTCTACAAATAAAATAAGACCAAGCTAATCTGTAGTCTAAAGGGAAATCCTGAGAGGATAAAAAGTATCCGTATCATAACACACCCACTGAAAATTAGAACACAATCCCACTCTAGTATGCTGTGCTGATAGAACACATATTATCTCTTCCTGACATACCTCTGTTTGGCAACCAAGTAAATACTTGTAAAAAAGAAAAGGAAAAATGCTAGGTAAATACACACGTTTAAAAGATACACCTGTATGTCATGTCAAATACTGTCTATATTTAAATGATGACTAAAACAAAATAAAGACAGTTAAAGTTTGGTGACCTTAATGCTAAAAGAAGAATACATATTACATGTCTACATTTCTTTAAAAGTTCATTTTCAACTCCCAACAATTAACACACTCTATAAAGAATTTAATAAAAATATATATCATGGTATGCTAAAATAAAAATGGATGTTACCCATAGTATGGCTCTTTCATTTGAAAGAGAAATATTTGGTATTTCCCACATTGTAAAGATATTTGATTAACATGCTAGCAATATTTTGGGCAGAAGCTGGTGCAGGGGAAAATAATTCTACCCATTTTTAGTAATAACTGCGTAAATGAAAAGTTTCTATCTATTTAAATAATTCTGCAAGATATACTCCCAACGTTCCCCAAAGCTATGTAGTCAGGATAGTGATGGCTAGCAGGAAAATATTTAAAAGCTCCTTCTTCTTTTTAATCATGTATACTTAACAACATATATGTGTTATGTAAGGTATATGTTCTATATTATATGATATATAAAATGTAATACTTTTAATATATTTATATATTGTATTTGACATATATAACACATTTGTATGTACATAAAATATAACATATGTGGCATATTTCTATATATAATCCCTCTCCAATCATGCCACTCCAAAAAGAGGATACACAGATACTGACACAGTGTTAGGAAAACTGCAGTGAAAAAAACTATTTTGCTTCTTTGTTTCACAAAACAGCAATTTAGTAAACCTATTGAAATTGAAATATTATAGTGCTAGTTTTTTTAGAGTTATAAATGGACAACTACACTAAGTTTTCTGGGAGCACAGATGTAATTCTACCATATTTGTCTCTGATGACAGCACCCTTCTTGTTTTCCTAGATTGGTTCAGAAATCAGAATATAATTTATGTAGTTAAAATCATAAAGTTGCATGTTAAACAAAAACTTTACAGAAATGCCATGTAGTAGCTTTCTTTCCCAAGTGAAAACTTTGATAAAAGCAACTTTGTTTTAAAATTAAAGAAGTGGTGGACCACAGAAATTAAGAAATAAGAAATTTCTCAAGTTCTTAAGTTTTATGTCATGAGTAATACAATGTTTTTTTTTTTTTTTTTTATTAAATGTATTCATTATTTGAGAGAGAGCGAGCGAGAGAACGCGTGCACACGCAGGGGGAGGGCAGAAGGAGAGAGGGAGAAAGAGAATCCCAAGCAGCCTCCCCCAGCGCGGGGCTGGATCTCACTGAGATCATACCCTGAGCTAAAATCAAGTCACACGCTTAACTGACTGAGCCACCCAGGTGCCCCACAATCTGTTTAAAAACAAGGGTCTAAGTGGTTAGTGATCGTGACCAAAAATGCAGGTGTTGCTACCATATAAGCTCCTCAGATTATTTAATGTGCCACCTGGTACCACTTCTAACTCACAAGTCATGAACCTGAGGTTCAATAAATGGTACACTGATGCTGGACCTTGTTAAATATTGTTTTTACAAAATCTTTTTTGATCACTGATAAACATTTGAAAATTTCCTAAACTTGGTACCATTTGAGTACTACCACCTGGAAGAAACACCACTACTGGATGCTATCTGCCAAGGGTCATTAGGACAAAAGAGGAGTTCCAGGTTCTTTTTCTCCCAAGGCTGTTTAAGGCAGCAATTAGAGTTTACGTTATGGAAAGGAGGGAGGTGGGGGGAGTAAAAGGGCACTGAGGGCCAGTGAAGGCCTATGAATATGCTCCGTAGGAAAAGATGAAGTGAAAAAACAGATACACTTGACCACTCAATCTAAACACTTTTCTAAAAATTCTTTCTGATACTCTTTCTTTCACTGATTTTTTTAAATTGTGCTTTTAATGTTTGTTACTTTAATAGGAAATGGGTAGGCTTAAAATTATACTTCAAAGCATTAATTTTCGCAGCAAATAATTGGTTATATAAAAGCATGGTTAAGTTATGGTATAGTGATATATTTGAGATTTCAGGGAGCATAAGAATGATTCGATGAACACACAACAGTTCTAAGACAGACCCACTCATTTCTTCAGCCCAAAACCGAACTGAAATTGTTTCAAAGGACCTGAGAAGTAGATAATTCTGTCAGTCCTAAATTACAAAGGTCTTGCCTTTACTTCTCATGTAGATAATGTTTATATGAGCTAGGTTTTCGATAACCACTGTTTAGGATTCCGTTTTCACTTCTATTATCATTAATTGATGAATATTAGCTCCATCAAAAATAACAGCCAAGTAAAAAGAGTTCAGAAAATGTAAGGGGAAATTCTTGGTCATCTATCAGACACAGCTTGATCTTAACTCAGACTACTGCATATTCTCCAGAAAGTTTATACCTAACACTTCAGCCTGTAAGTATAAAACTAGAGTGAAAAAATAAATTCAGACAATGGCTTTTGCTGAATATTTTCTGTTCTTAAATAAAGCTGTTGAATCACAATGCAACCAAAGACACCAAACAGGCAGGATTTAAAACAAAATCTATTTCTCCAGGAAAATAAAATACATTATAAATATGTTTTGATGAGAAACTGAAGACATCTTTCTAAGAAGCTTTCTATATCATAAAGCATATACTTTCTTAAATGTTCATACACATTTTTCAATACATGGATTGTATTTTGATTGCATCCACATTTCTACATCTTAAAAGTATGACTGCTATATTTCATCAGGATCATTAACTTAATTTCTTGAAAATTAAAATTTTCAACTTCAGTGAAACTTAAGTCTTAAAAGTAACTTCCATTTTGCTTCCAAGTTTTGAGAAAGTATATATAATTAATTCTTCTAATCTACTTACATACAGAACATATGAACTAATAAATCCATGTCATAGATTTGACTCGGGCATTATGATTCAATTTCCTAAATGATTTCAAAAATATGCTTATAAGTATTTTATTTATATAATAAAGAAAATGTCATTAATGGTTAAAAACTTCCTCTTTTTTCCCCTGAATTTAATAAAAATAAACTTCAAAAAAAAAGTCATTTCAGGAAACAAATTTTAAAATAATAGTAACTTCTCATGTCTAGAACTTATAGCAAGATGAATTAGCATCTCATCAATATCCATTATAATAATACCGATATTCAACCATACACAGTATATGGTATTAAAATGATTCACTGATACTTCATGAAAAACACTACCATAGACACCAAGTTTTATATATATATGCATATATATGTATATATATATGTGTGTGTGTGTGTGTGTGTATATATATGTATATATATGTAACCTTTTAATGTTTCTTTAATTTCCTCTTAAAACAGAATTCTCTTTTTATTCACATACATTTCTGATTTGACGTCCTGATAGTGATTTGCACTATCCAATTGTCCTTAACAAAGATTTCAAATGATAAAAAGACAATAAGCCCCCAAACCACACATATATATATAATTCTCTTTGATAAGAAATAAGCACCTTCACTGCTAAGGTATTCTGTTATCACCTTCAAAATTTGTCACAAAACTACCAACACGATAAAAAGGACATAGAAGCAGTAGGATATGGATTTTCACTGATTCATTTTTCTAGTGCACCAGCAGTCTTAAAAAATATGTGAGACAAATCAAAATCATACTATGGTATTTTAGCTTAGTATAAATTCTTAATTAACTTCACCAGAAATTCTTCACATATAAGATATTCCATTAGTTGGCCATATGACAACATGAGACTTTCTGCTGAACACAATATGGCTAATAAAATTAAGTTGACTTTAACCACATGGTCATTTAAAGAAGACAATTAGATTAGCCAGACACAAAACTTAAAAAAGCAGCCTTGGGAATAACTTTTTTCCTACAGCCATTACCAAAGCCTTATTGAACTGATTAACTATGCAAGAAAAGCAGCAAAGAAAAGCTGAAGAAAGGGCACTAACATCACTACTTGGCTTACCTAAGAACTCATAAAAGTAAAAGACTCTAACCATTTTATTTTATTAGGTCCTGTAATATATAAATTCTGCTACTTTTCTGCAGCTTGATTAACATTAATCATTTCATACTTTTCCTTTTTTGTACCATCTAAAGAAACCTTAATTCTAGCTTCATATTTCTTTAAAAAAAAACACATTAATTTGGAATATGCCCATTGGGTTGCAAAACACCATTATCCCCAAATAAAAGAACACACAGAAGAATTCTAGAAGGAAATTACAATGCACAAAATTCTATAATACGATCAGCCCCTGATGACCATCAATCTCACCAGATAGTGTTCTACCTTCTAAGTATATTTAATGGTCATAGGCCCATTGCCTGATGGGATCTGTAGTTTCTAAAAACTGTGTGAGTGATAGTTACTGACTTTTTTCTAAAACTATGAACTTATAGTGTAAGATATGTTGCAAATATCATTCTACTTCATTTTGTAGGGTTGATCAGTTTCAGCCCTGATATTCTAAAACCGCATAACCTATCATCCAAAATGAAAATGCATGTATATGAATATGTATGTATATATATTACAAAATCCTTGGGTAATGATATGTATAATCTGTGTTTTACAATGTT
This sequence comes from Leopardus geoffroyi, assembly GCF_018350155.1. Taxonomy (NCBI): domain Eukaryota; kingdom Metazoa; phylum Chordata; class Mammalia; order Carnivora; family Felidae; genus Leopardus; species Leopardus geoffroyi. Next base: position 138,310,029 of record NC_059331.1, on the reverse strand, counting down.
GTAAAATAAGAATTATGGTTCTTAGAAGGAAAATGCATGCCAAAAGTATCTATTTATATGAAAATAATACTTCAAATATACATGAAAACTTTTCATTTGAATACACTGGAACTCTCTCTAGGCACTTCAATATATATTATGCATATTCATACCTTTACTGGGCACCAATTTTGTGTTTTTCACTGTCATATCTTTATGTATTGATATATATAATATTATCCTTCCCTATATTCAGGAATTCTAAAATTTCTTGTGTATTTATCACCTTCAGGCATCCATACTCAACACCGGCCAGCAAATCCCTAAATGACTTCAATCTCTGTATCATACCCATTTCGTGGATAAAGAGTTACTCAGAGCCACTTGGATAATGCTTTCCTAAACCCACTTAGAAAAGAGAAAAAAGCACTTCCTCTTAACTGTAGAACCTTACTGGGTCCACGATCACCTCACAGATATCCAACCTCCACCCCATTTCCCTTGACGGCACCTACCCTAGTGTTGTCATGGTGACGATGGTATACCAGAAGGCAGCAGGGATGCTGGTGAACTTGCTGGCCGAAGACCCCTTCTCTGCGTAGAACATGACTGTAGCAAAAATGATGATAGCCATGGTGAGCGAGAAGAGCAAGAAGCCCAATTCTGAGGCACAGCTCTTCAGCGTGTACCCCAGGATGCGCAGGCCTTGAGAGTGGCGGGAAAACTTAAAGATCCGGAAGACCCGGAAGACCCGGAGCGTGACAAAGGCTCCGCTGACATCCTCATTGTCTGTCATCACCAGCCCAATGTAGTAAGGCAGGATGGCCACCACGTCGATGATGCTCATGACACTACGCACAAAACGGTAACGACTGGGTGCCGCGGCCAGGCGAAGCAAGTACTCAACTGTGAAGATCATGACGCAGGCTGTATCCAAGCAAAAGAAGGCCACCGCATACCGCTCCCCGCAAGGCAGTTCTTTAATGTGCCCGGGACTAGAGCCGCAGGGCACTGTCTCTACCACGTTAGCGATGACTGAGACGGCAATGAAGAAGCCTGTCACGTAGTAGAACACCAGGGCCATTGTGCTGGTGTGGGGGTTCTCAAACGCCCGCCACACCCTCTGCCGGGCGGTCATAGTGGGCAGCGCGCTCTCTCCCGTGTTGTCGGTATCGGCGTCGTCCTGCAGACGCTCCGCGTTCTCCCGCCTGCGATCCTTGTACTCCTCGTAACAGCAGTCCCCGATAATCTCCGGGATGAGGCCAAAGAAGGCCAGTTCCTCATCATACGCAGAGATGCACTCATGGCGAGGGTAGTGCAGCTTCCCGGTGCGGTAGAAATTCAAGATATGGCGGAAGATGTCTGGGTCACGGTCAAAAAAGTACTGCTGCGTTTCCGGGTGGTAGAAAAAGTCCCTCTCCGAACTGCCCAGCAGAGTGTCCGGGTAGCGTTCCAGGGTGTCCTGCCACGTCTGGAAACGAGTGCCACTCACATTGAGCACAATCAGGGCATCTTGGGTCCTTTTTCTCTCCTGCCTTGGGGGAGCCGGCATGGGCCCCGAGGCCACGGGCATCCAGCCAATGGCTGCTGCCCTAGCAAAGGGCAGCCACGCGGCCACACCCGCCGCCATGGTTCCTTGAAGCGGAGGCACGAAGGGCGATCAGGCTTCTACAGCGGGTCACAGTCGCCACACTCACTCGCTTCCTGCCGTCGAACCCAATACTGAGAGCTGCGGTCTGGAGGTATCACTCCTACTCCAAGGCGAGGCTCCTGGTGAAGTCACAGTTCTCGGAAAGGTAAGTTTCCCTCCAACGCAGGGATTTGTAAGAAGAAAAAATATGTGTATATATACAACGTCCTTACAATCACACCCAGCAGAACCTCACCAGATCTCTTCCAGCAGCTGGGCCAGGCCACCCCTGGCACGAATAAGTACACAGGTGACTTTAGACGCAGCAATTTCTTCAGACAGGTGTCTGATTTCCCCCCTGACACAGTCCGGCTAATGTAGGGCCAGTACGCGTCGTGCAGGACAGAGAAAACGAGGGACAGTCACTCAGTGGTGTTCTCCTGATGAATTCGAGAACCCTACCACCTTCCCTTGCAGCTCTTCCAAACCTCCCCTTTCCAAGTGGCCCTTCCCGCCAAAGGAGTCTCAGAAAGGCGACCTGTTGTTGTAGCTTCCGAGATGCGGTCACAGCCGCTGCCCCATATCTCTTTGGGAGTCCGGTGGCCGCCTCCACTCCTCGGGCCGTATTTGCAGAGATGGAGGTGCTGTGGCGGTGGGCACGGTGGAGGGCGTGAAGACAGATCCGCCTCCCCCTCGTCTGCAAGCACCCCTTGTATCTGCCAAAAGCGTTCGCCCAATGGCCCCTTCACTCTCTTTTCAAGTTCAGCCCAGGTGCAGTGTGACAGTCACAGAAGCCGGGAGCTGGCAGCCGCCGCCGCCGCGGCGGCAGCAGCAGCAGCAGCAGCACCTGCCTCCGCGCAGAACGCGCCTCGCTCGCGGTACATACCTGGCAAAGTGCGCGCCGGGGCTGAGTTGCATAGAGACTTTCTCCTCGCCGTGCACCCGGAAAGGGAAAAGCCGAGAAAGCAGCTCCCGAGCAGCCGAATCCGATGCGCCCAGAGGGCATAAATAAAGCTCAAGCGAGCTCTTCTTCCCCTTCCCCCATTCCTCTGTGCTTCCCTCCTCCTTTTCACCTTCCAAAAGCCAGGCGCAGGCGAGCCGAGCAGCAGCAACAAGTTCAAAAGGTGCGGGGGAGGCGAGAACGGAGGGGACTCGCTCCTGCCAACTTACTGCGCCGCCGCGGTCGCCGGGGCCCGAGCGGGGCGGTGCGGGGCTGCGAGGCTGCGGGGCTGCGGGGCGGCCGGGCGGGCGGCGGCGGCGGCGGCGGCGGCGGCGCGGCGGGGCCGGAGCCGGGGCCGGGGCCGGGGCCGGGGCCGGGGCCAGCGAGGGCAATCGCCGGAGCTCAGAGGCAGGAGGCGCTCGACAGCGCGGGGGCGCGGGAGGGCGGCTGGCTGCTTCCCCGCCAGTGGGTGGTCCTGCATCTCCCCCGGCTCCCCGCGCCGCTCTGCTCGTGCGATCAATAAATAAGGAGAAAATAAATAAATAACCGCGCGCACGCCCCGCCACGCAGGTTATGAAAGGCGTCTCCTGCCTTTCCCTCGGCTTGACCTTTCTCCGCCCCCGCCCCCTCCGGCTCCTCTCGCTCCACCCCAGCCACCCACCAGCCCCGGCGCAAAATGTCACCGAGGGAGAGCATCCAGGTGGATCTGCCGGGGAGGAGAGCAGCCTGGATGAACAAAGGGAAGCTTCACGCGCTCGGCTGCGGTGGTTTGGTTGAGGAGAGGAGGAAGGGGACCGGTGCCTTGCTTCTGCCTCCCTGGGACTCGGTTCACGGCGAGCGTGGGAAAAAAAGGAAAAAAAAAAAAAAAAAAAAAAAGAGAGAGAGAGAGAGAGAAGGTGGGAAGGAGGGTGAGCGGAGCGGAACGCGCAGGAATTGGTTGTCTTCTGGGGGCTACTGGGTAGCAAGACCTGCAGAGCCCCGCGGCGGAATTTTTTAAGTGTTTTTCCCTCTTTCTTTCTCTTTTTATTTGTTCAAACCAGATGTGAACGTTGCAGGAGCTAATATGTCATCTGTCCAACTTGCTGAAAAGTCAGACAGTCTCCTCGCTCTAGGTCTTGCCACAACTCCTTTTCCCGTCCTTTGAGAATGACAGGAAGGATTTAGAATCCTTTTCTAAATGTCAGCGTCAAGGGGCGTGAGGCTCTGTGAGTGTGCGTCCCCTTCCTTCTCTCTGCGCATCTCTGCGCATCTCAAAAATGGTTAAAGCAGTGAAAGGTGTCCGTGTGATGGCTAAATGATGGGGTGAGAGACTAGGAAATTGTCGCGGCCAACCGTTTTGTTTTTCGTGTACCCCGCCCCCCCCCCTCCCCGCGTCATTAGGAATATTTCTTAAAACCAAACCTATACCACTTAAAACCACTAGATGGCGGGAATGGAGAGAAGTTAAATCTACACCTAAGGTTCAGATGCTTTGTAAAGGTGAAGGATCAAAATGAAGTGACCCAGCAGAAGAGCAGATCACAAAAACATCCTCAATCCCCCACTCTTTTAGTCCACCTTTTTTTAGTATTTATATGAGATATACTACTCAGGTTTGAGTCTGTATTTCCATGGCTATGGGAAGATGTGGAGAGTCCCCTGTTGAAATACCTTTGAAAATTAAACTTAGATTACTGAATAACAGTGATTAAATAAAGGCCCTTAGAAATAGTGAGGTTTTATCTATACTGATTAGGGGAGAAGTCTAATTTTTACCTAAAAGTTACATTTTCAAGGCTTACTTTGTTCCTAGTTTGTAAAGTAAGAGGACTGTGATGTATAGTCTTGAATTGACTTTAAAGACTTAGAGTTCTTAGGGATGATGTGTTAACCTTAAAAATCTGAAATGGAATACCTCAAAGAAAAGATATTAACAAGAAATAGAGGATACAGAAACTTACCAGAGAAGGAGAAAAACAAACCTAATGTGCAGGGGTTTTTGTTTGTTTGCTTTTTTCTTGTACAGATGGAAAGGTATTTTTGTTTACTTATTTACTGGTATAGAGGTTTAGGGAATCCCATGTTAGTAGTTAATGAAGTCAGAGCCAACGCCCCATGAAAGTTTGGAAACACAGAACTGAAAACACCTGCTGTTTATCTGTTTGTATTAGTTGCAGTGAAAGATGCTTGTTAACAAATCTGTATAGCCTGCATACACGAAAAAAAATGTTCACTGGAAAATAAAAAGGAGGGCACTACTTAACAATTACTATAAGAAAATTAACCCCGTTCTAATCCAGACAATAAGGTACAAGCATGACAGGTGTCTCTAGAGAATGAAGAGCTACGAATATTCAATTGATGCCAAACTGGCATGACCTCCCATAGAGATGGGGCAGGTGAACTAAACAGAGCCTTTAAAACTTCCCAGCAGGAAAGTGAACACTTGCAAATATAGATGTATAACTTTACAAAAACCCCTTAATAAGTAAGAATATAAAACCTGCAACTTCTTTTTTTTTTTTTTTTTTAAACGTAGTTTTCATGCCCAGCATGGAGCCGAAGCCAGGGCTTCAGCTCATGACCTGGAGACCAAGATCCAAGCAGAGATTAAGAGAAACTTAACAAACTGAGCCACCCAGGTGCTCCTAATATCTACAATTTTTAAGAAGACTTTGAGATCTACTCTCCCCCACTCTCCACAAGCTTCTTGATACAGTAGAAAGAATGTGGCCTTAGAAGATAAACACATGGTGCACCTGGGTGGCTCAGTCGGGTTGAGCGGTCCGGCTTCAGCTCAGGTCATGATCTCGCGGTCTGTGAGTTCGAGCCCCGCGTTGGGCTCTGTGCTGACAGCTCAGAGACTGGAGCCTGTTTCGGATTCTGCGGCTGCCTATCTCTCTCTGCTCCTCCCCCACTCGTGCTCTGTCTCTCTCTCTCTCAAAAATAAAAACATTAAAAAAAAAAGATAAACACATCTTGGGCGCCTGGGTGGCTCATTTGGGTAAGCATCCAACTTCCACTCAGGTCATGGTCTCATGGTTCATGGGTTTGGGCCCACATGGGGCTTTGCACTGACAGCTCAGAGCCTGTAGCCTACTTCAGATTCTGTGCCCCCTCCTCTCTCTGCCCCTCCTCCACTCACACTCTGTTTCTCTCTCTCTCTCTCTCTCCCTCAATCAAAAATAAACATTAAAAAAATAAGAAAAAAAGAAGATAAACACATCTAGAATTAAATTGTAGCCCAAGAAATTAGTCATAGGCTGTTTCATCTCACAAATTACTTAACTTCTGTTCAGAAATTGCAGATAACAGGGGCACCTCGGTGGCTCAGTTGATTAAGCATCTGACTTTGACTCAGGTCATGTCTCATGGTTCGTGGGTTTGGGGCCTGCATCAGGTTCTGTGCTGACATCTCAGAGCCTGGAGCCTGCTTTGGATACTGTGTGTGTCTCTCTCTCTACCCCTCCCCTGCTCACGCTGTCTCTCTGTCTCTCTCTCTTGGAAACGAATAAACATTAAAAAGAATTAGAAATTGCAGATAAAATTTAACTTTTTAGGGCTATTGTGAGGATTACATGGGATAATACTTCTGAACACCAATGTAGAACTTAGTACACACAAATGGTACTCAGTATCAATTCCTTTTTGCTTTAATGTCTAATGGAAATGCAAATTATTTTATCCCTCCTGTATCTGATATTCTCACAGATAGTTTTGCTATGTTTACTCTTGCTTCTGAGTTCAAAAATTCCCTTGTTGTGATATACTGGTGACTCTGATATTTTAGTCTTCATTCATGTACTGAAACGCTATGTGAGGAGTATAGTATACAAAATCCAGCTGAACATTCTCACTCTAAGGTTCTCTTACCCAGGGATTCCTGTTCTTCCTTCTTGTATTCTCATTTTATATACTCTGCCTGGTTGATGGAAAACAAACTCAGCAAGATCAAAATTGAATTCACCACCTCTTTTTTTCTTTACTCAGGTAGAAACCTGATGGTCATTCACAGACCCTGTCCTGTTCTTCACTACTTCCCCTACCCCCCAAAAACACACACACTCATCCAGTGATCCAATAAGCTGGTATAGTCTACCCTCATTTCCCATCTATCTTTATACTGCACCTACAGTGATTTTTTTTAATTTTTTTATGTTTTATTTATTTTTGAGAGGCAGAATACGAATGCGGGGAGGGACAGAGAGAGACACACACAGAATCCAAAGAAGGCTCTAGGCTCTGAGCTGCCAGCACACAGCCTGACGTGGAGCTCGAACTCACAAACCGCAAGATCATGACCTGAGCTGAAGTCAGATGCTTAACAGACTGAGCTACCCAGGCACCCCATTTACAGTGATTTTTTAAAAACTATTTTAAGATAATTATTGATTCATGGGGCGCCTGGGTGGCTCAGCCAGTTAAGCGTCTGACTTCGGCTCAGGTCATGATCTCACGGTTTGTGAGTTCGAGCCCCGCATCGGGCTCTGTGCTGACAGCTTGGAGCCTGCTTCAGATTCTGTGTCTCCCTCTTTCTCTGTCCCTCCGCCACTCGCACTCTCTCTCTCTCTCTCTCTCTCTCTCTCAAAAATAAATAAACATTAAAAAAAAGATAATTATTGATTCATATGCAATTGTGAGAAATAAGAGATCCCTTATACTAATCACCTAGTTTCCCCCAGAGGTAACATTTTTCATATTACAGTACAATATCACAACCAGGAAGTTGACATTGATGCAGTCCACTGACATTATTCGGATTTCACCAGTTTACATACACTAATTTTTGCATGTTTATATTTTGTTCTAATTTTATCACACATACAGATTTGTGCGACCACCATCACAGTAAACACATAGAAGATTTCCATCATAAGGGTCCTCTTTTATAGACACAACTGTCTCCCTCCCTCTTCCTTCCCTATTCCTTGTCAACCATTGATCTCTTCTCCTCTATAGTTTATCAATTCAAGAATATTGTGTAGAAGGAATCATGCAATATCAATTTTTGAGACTGTCTTATTTTACTCAGTAGAATTAGTTGAGATCCATCCACATTGTTGCATGTATCAACAATTCTTTTTTTTAATTGCTGACTAATACCACACTTTGTGATTAAGCATTCACCCCCTGAAGGACATTTGGAGAGGTTCCAGTTTTGGTCTTTTATTAATAAAGCTACTATAAGCATTCATGTACTGATTATTGTGTGAACATAAATTTTCATTTCTTTGAGATAAATACCTAAGAGTGCAATGGGTAGGTTGTATGATAAGTGTATGTTTAGTTTTATGAGAAGCTGCAGTAATCTTTTCCGGAATGGCTATATATCCCACCAGTAAACTATATGTTATCTGGTTTCTCGGCATTTGTCATTATCATTTTTTTTTTATTCTGTTTTAGCCTTTCTGATAGTGTGTTGTGATTTCTCACAGTGACTTTAATTAGTATTTCCCTAATGGCTACTTTTGTTGAACATATCTTTATGCACATATTTACCATCTGTATATTCTTCAGCAAAATACATGTTCCTATCTTTGATCATTTTTTAATTGAACTTGAGTTGTTTGTTTTTTCTTTACTGTTGACTTTTGAGAGCTCTTTATATATTCTAAATAATGGTCCTTTGTCAGGTATGTCAATTGCAAATATTTTTTCCAAGTTTATAGCTCGTCTTTTCATCCTCCTCACAGGATTTTTTTTTTTTTTGCAAAGTCAAAGTGTTTAATTCTGATGAGGTTCAATTTGTCAATTCTTCCTTTTATGGATCATGGTGTGGGTGTCAACTATAACAGCTCTGCCTAGCTCTTTGTCCCAAAGATTCCGCCTGGTTATTTTTCCTAAATGTTTTATAGTTTTACATTTTAAATATAAGTCCACGATCTATTTTAAGTTACTTTTTGTATAAGGTATGAGGCTTAGGTCAAAGTCCATTTTATATATATTTTTTGGCCTATGATATCCAGTTGCTTTAGCACCATTTGTGGAAAAGCCTAGCCCAGTTGTATTGAATTGCTTTGGCATCATTGTCAAAAATCAGTTGGGTATATTTTGGTGGTCTATTTTTAAGTTCTCTATTTTCTGTTTCAATAAAACCATAGTTTCTTGATTGCTGATGTTGTATAGTAACACTTAACATCAACTAAAGTTATTCCTTCCACTTTATTATTCTTTTTCAAAACCGATTTAACTATTCTAGGTCCTTGTCTTTCTATATACATTTTAGAATAAGCATATCCATGTCTACAAAAAATCCTGCTGGGGTTTAAATAGACATTGCATTATACCTACAAATCAATTTGGGGGGAATGGACATGTTTACTATGCAGAGTCTTTGAATCCATGATCACGTGATGGATCACGTGATGGTCTCTCCATCTACTTAGCTCTTTTTAAAAAATTTATTTCACCAGCATTTTGCAATTTTCAGGATACAGATCCCATGCATGTTTTCTTAGATGTATACTAAGTATTTCATTTTCTTTGGGGCAATTATAAATATATAGTATTTTGTGTTTTTGTAAAATCTCAGTTTCTGTATGTTCATATTCAAAATACAGAAATACAATTGGTTTTTGTGTATTGATCATGTATCTGCAATTTTGTTGAACGTCCTTATTAGTTCTTAGATTTTTCTATGCAGACAATCATGTCACTCAAAGACAAGGCCAGTTTTATTTCTTCCTTTGAAATCTGTATGCCTTTTATTTAGAGTGTGTTTTTAAAAAATGCACTTACAATCATATCACTACCCCTTTCGATAGTCTTACATCTTTTTCAGAAATCAGTCCTCAGCAGACCTTTCAGGATCTCAGTTTCCTCTACCCTTTAAGCCTCATCTCATGCTGTCTTGATATTAGCTTACTTCACTGTCTTATTCAACTATTTTTAGTTTGCAGAATTTGGTGTGTTTTATCTTGATTCAGGATCTTGGTTCACACACCTCTTTCTCAGAGCTCTCAGGCACTCAGCTTGAGTCCCAATCACTAGGAACCACTGCCTAACCTCTCTAAATTACGTCCATCTCCCATGCTCCATCAGAAACCAGAATAGCTCAGAAGAGATGTGTGTGTTTTCATTTTCTTAGGCAATAGACTATAACCTCTTTGAAGAGAAGGCAATGGTCTTTTATCTGTATATCCTTGGGATCTACCATTGTAATTGGCACATAGTAGAAATAAAGTGAATATTTGTTAAAGGTCTGGATGCTCTTATTAGATAGTTAATATGCACTTTTTCCCCATTATAGATTACTATTGCAACTCCAAAAGATTCACAGAGAATCAAGCTGATTTTTCTACCAAGATGTACAAGGGAAAACAAATTACCTTAACAATAAGACAAATGATCCACATTTATATAGCTGTGTAAAAATGCTTTCTCAATATACCTACTATAGTTGGCTCTCATTTTACCCAAAAAAGAACAAAATTTAAGAAGGTTAAAAGATTTCCCAAGATTATATCATATAACTAAGTTGCAGACAGATGCATCCCCTGTGGCACATCTCTGAGAGGTCTCTGGCCAGCACAGGAAATCAGTCTGTGTCATACAGAAGGGGAGTACCTCATCAGTTCACCCCATATTTTGACCAATTATGCTAACTGCCCAGAGTGATAAACAAATTTTAATATCTCAATTATATATTTCATATAAGAGAAGTTTAGTATTTCTAACTACATTCTTAGAACCTCTTCTAAGACACTTCTTTCTAAAAGTCTGTATTAGGTTATTTCATTTTATTTTTACCTATTTTTTAATTTAGATATAATTGACATATAACACTGTATTAATTTAGGTGTATAGATTAATGACTTGATGTATGTGTACATTGCTAATTGATTACTACAATAAATTTAGTTAAAGCCCATCACCACACGTAATGACACATTTTTTTCTTGTGATGAGAACTTTTAAGATCTACATTCTTAATAATTCAGTATTGTATATTTGAAAGTTGCTACTGCTAGGAATTTACCCAAGGGATACAGGAGTGCTGATGCATAGGGGCACCTGTACCCCAATGTTTATAGCAGCACTCTCAACAATAGCCAAATTATGGAAAGAGCCTAAATGTCCATCAACTGATGAATGGATAAAAAAATTATGGTTTATATAAACAATGGAGTACTACGTGGCAATGAGAAAGAATGAAATATGGCCCTTTGTAGCAACATGGATGGAACTGGAGAGTGTGATGCTAAGTGAAATAAGCCATATAGAGAAAGACAGATACCATATGGTTTCACTCTTATGTGGATCCTGAGAAACTTAACAGAAACCCATGGAGGGAGGGGAAGGAAAAAAAAAAAGGGGGGGTTAGAGTGGAAGAGGGCCAAAGCATAAGAGACTCTTAAAAACTGAGAACAAACTGAGGGTTGATGGGGGTGGGAGGGAGAGGAGGGTGGGTGATAGGTATTGAGGAGGGCACCTTTTGGGATGAGCACTGGGTGTTATATGGAAACCAATTTGACAATAAACTTCATATATTGAAAAAAAAAGAAAGTTGCTAACTATAATCATCATGTTATGCATTACATCCCCATAATTAGTATACCTCATAACTGGAAGTTTGTATCTTTTGAACACTTCAACCTATTTCCTAATAACTCTTTATTATGTTTTTTAAAACACAGTATCTTCTTTATTAAAGAAAAAAATTCCTACATTAAGAAAGAATTTAATCAACTTGTGAAATGAACAAAAGTTTTATCCAGTAATTGAAATTATATGTATTAAATCTTGATTAAGTTCTAGCAACTTCAATTTTTTTTTGTAAAGTAACATATTTGCTTATACTGTTAAATATTCAGAAAAAAGATCAACATTTTTACCCTAGAATATTTGATCAAATTTCTGATTAATTTCAAATTATAAAGAAAGAAGTATATAGTTTATTTTTATTCACTTTCTAGGTTCCATATTATTTGAGTTTAGCAAATGTACTTTATCCAAAGGTAATTTTGGTTTGGTTTTGATTCTCTATTCATTAGAAAAAGTACACAAGCTGTCCCATTTTTATTTATTTTGTTCCCCAGGGAAATAAAAATAAAACCTGACATACTAGTTAAGATATGGAGGACGTTAGAAAGTCATAGCATAGGTAAGGCTAGATAAATGCTTAAAACATACTTGAGATTTCAAATACCTCACAGTATCCCTAGAATATGGTCATCAGGGAAAGGGCAATGACCTATGTCTTTTTTTGGACTACTATTAAAAAGATAGGTTGGCAACCTGTGCTTAACTTTTTTCTAACTTGTTTTTTTTCCTTTTATTAATACTGCAAAGTCCTTTTCAAAGTCCTCTTCAAAGGATCTTCCCTTTTTAAAGTTTCAGACCTTGAACGTCTCCTATTAAAAATAACCCATTTTCAGGGACTTTATTCCTCATATCCAGAACATCTTAAATATATTTTATACAATGAAATGAACTTGACTTTCTAAGTTCCCACAATGCTGTTCTGAGCCCCTGTCCAATTCTGTGTGATTGGAACTCTGTCAGCTAAACACATTTTGTAAATAGATGTACAAAATCTAACCATCACGTTACAACTCCAATCCTGCCTCATGGCATGGCTATCATTACGAAGAGGCAGAGTGGTTATTTTTAATATAAATAATATATTTTTGTTGTAAAATTTTTCATAAAATTACAGATGGTAATGCACATGTTGTTCCTATGATCTAACAAAGCAGGGGACAAATTAGAGGGAAAAATCAGTTTTGAACACATTGTTATTATCAACCACCTACAACATGCAAAGCATGAAGTTGGACATTAGCATGACCCAAGTTATTGAAGAACAGCGGCCCTCAGGGAGTTTGACACCGGGGATGAAAATAAGAAAGAGCATGGTAATCTCTTTTAATCCAAAAGCAACCTTGCTTGTGAGTTTCACTTCAGAGTATCTTCCCTAAGTGTTTTGTCCTGAGAAACCATTTATTCGTTAGAAATGGAAAAAAGGAGGGAAGATAAGAGGGAACATATAAATTTGCTTTGGACTCATTATCATATTTATAACTTTGGGATTAATTGCCGTGGAATAATTCCAGTGCCATAAACCGAGAATTGTAACCACAAACAGGAAAGCAGCAGCAAGAGTTCCAAAGAAATAAAATCGTGCTTTTTCTAAAACTGGAGAAAAGTAAATTCTTGCATATGTTACTGATGTTGGCAAAAAAGATAAATTACCCCAAATGGTTTATGGTCATTGAAAATCTTGAAGAAGTCTATAAAGTTTTCATCATTTAAAAAGCCACATTCTGTGAGAAAATTGGCAATTAATTTGCTTGTTTACTTTCTTTAAAACTGCTTGATATGCTCTAGCAAGCCACTTTGATATACAAGTATATTTGCGTCATTATTTCTATACATAATTATGTAGTTGACTTTAATAAATCACTCAAAATAGTGGAGTATACAGAAAAGCAGCATAATACAATACTTTAAAATATTTGGTTCATAGAAGATCCCTGCATTACCCCAGTTTTAGAAATTGATATTATGTAAATCTTGCTTGTTTACAATTTAACCTGCATTGGATTTTAATTTAAATAAAGAAAATTATTTAATAGAGGGTTATTAAACAGGTTTTACATTGCAGCTGTTCCAGTCCCTCAGGTAAATACTTATTGAGAGAGCTTAATAAAGTTTGTTCTACTTATTTATGTTTAAATTATTTTTCTTCTCCTCTCATGTGAAACCTTTGTGGGCCAGAACTCCCACTGATTTTAAAAAGAGTCCTGTGCATATAGATTTGGGAAGAGTAACATGCTTGGAATGCTTACCAAGTGACTGCATTTGATGTTTTAGTCTATATGTGTCTAATTTTCTACATCATTTCTTTTTGGGAAACAGGAATTGTACTATGAATAAAGAAATTTGGAAACCTCAGCTTTTCTACCCTAGCAAAGAATTCACATTCAGAAGGGGGAATAAAGAATTATATAAACATTTTAAACATACTTAAAACATTTTATAACATTTAATTATTTGTTTATTTATTCATTCATTCATTCATTTATGGGATGAGTGGGTGAAGGGCAGAGGGAGACGGAGAGAAAGAACCTTTTTCAGTAGGCCCCACACCCAGCATGGAGCCTGATGCAGAGCTCGATCTCACAACCGTGAGATCACGACCTGAGCCAAAATCAATAGTGGGATGCTTAACTGACTGAGCCACCCGGGCATCCCTATAACATATAAACATTTAAAACATCTGAAATATGAAAAGACAAGTTTGGACAATGTGTGATATGAGGTGAAGCTACCCTAGGTGGAGCAGCTATTGTATGTATGGAAAAATAAATTGTGAAGGTATAGGGGAGAGAAGTTGGAAACGGTACTCTAACACTGCTCTTACTCCCTCTCTATAACTGACTTAAAGAGGAAATAACAAATATGCTTTGTTTTGTGATAGCCATGTGTAGGAGAAAGCTAAAAGAGAAGAAACTGACAGGAAAAAAAGGCTACTCCAGATAAAGGGTATAATAAAAAAGCAAATGAAGGGTGGACATAATAAGACAGCTTTTGAGGAAAAAAAAAAACAAAATTAGTATGTGTTATTATTTGACAGGGAAGTCTAAGGGAAAAAAAAGGCGATACCAATTTTGAGCCCAGTGACTCAGAGTACGGATAAAAAACAGGAAAATCAAAGGAAACATTTAGAGAAAGAAGATGCTACCTTCCATACTGGTATGTTAAGATAGAGGTTACAGTAAGTTTTATATGCAGGAGATAGAATGGTTTAGTGGAATACCTGAGTTTACAGTTCCCCATCATCTGGAAATTTTTTTTTTTGATATTAAACATTTGGATATTAGTATCTTGTTCCCAATCTGCAATTTCACTTCTAGTTCTCTTACATACAATAAATTAATCTTGAAAGGGTGAAAATGAAAACCTTTGAGAACTTGTTAGAGATCAAGAGAAATAATGCCTTTCACTGGTGCTCATATTCTATTTACTTAATAACTTTTCTCTTCCTAATGAAGGAATATATTTTTATCAAAATAACCAATGGACTATTTGGTTAGAGTATTTAAAATTATTTACAATTCTTGGGGCGCCTGGGTGGTGCAGTCGGTTAAGCGTCCGACTTCAGCCAGGTCACAATCTCGCGGTCCGGGAGTTCGAGCCCCGCGTCAGGCTCTGGGCTGATGGCTCGGAGCCTGGAGCCTGTTTCCGATTCTGTGTCTCCCTCTGTCTCTGCCCCTCCCCCGTTCATGCTCTGTCTCTCTCTGTCCCAAAAATAAATAAATGTTGAAAAAAAATTATTTACAATTCTCTTATATATTAGGACCACTAAGAATAGCAACATATATGTAGCCTACTAAATTGTAAATATCTAATTTAAATATTTATGCAAATATCTATCTATCTATCTACCTATCTATCTTTCTATGTTGGTTTGTGTTTCTGTTTTCCTGTCTGTCTCTCTAAGAACCATGAGTTTACCCTGTTACTCCCAACCCAACCTTATTATCTTCCTTTCCATAGTTGTAGTACCTTTCTGACAGTGAAAGTCCTGTTTCTAATTATCCTACACAAGTTCACTTAGTTTATTGATCCTCTTTTATCAACCAGTCTCCCACGGCTGCCTCCAATACTTTCTGCAGGACACTGTCCACCACTATGTGGTCACCCCACCTCCCTTCCTCAAGATCCAAAATCCTGCCTTGGGCCTTTCCCTGTGTGGCTTCCCCCATTACCCTCTAGGCTCTGACACAGCATGCTGGGTTGTCTTCCTGTAGGGATGCCTTCCTCATCATACTTGGGCTTCAACATCTTGTGCTATTCTACTCCTACCCTGTGCAGTTCTATTCCTACTTATCTCACATAGCTCTGAGACCCTGCCTTGGTCCACTACAACTCAACCTGCTTCCTTTCCACCTCATATGTGAACACATACTTTGCTCTGCCTTATTTAATGATATTATGAATACATTGCTCAGGAAAGAAGAGATGGGAAAAGGGGTGAACTATATAGATTTTAAACCTTAAAGAAAAGGGACTTGATTCATTATTTAACTTTTTACAAGCTTTTTCTAAGTGTCTACTATTTTACAAGTCTTTCTTTCTTTCTTTCTTTCTTTCTTTCTTTCTTTCTTTCTTTTTGGTGCAAAAAGGTGATTTTTTTAAAGCATGGGGACAGGACCCATGGGCAGGAAGAGCTGCACTGGGGTCCTGATGGGTAACTCATTTTTTTTTAAATATAATTTATTGCCAAGTTGGCTAACATACAGTGTATCCAAGTTTCATGTAAAAAATAATCAGGAGTAATATGGGAGAGAAGCTAAATATACTGGTAATGGTACTCCAAAGTAGAAAGTACTATGAGATATATAGGCATGGGGTCACTGAAGATCAGTAGCTACCGCTCCAGGAATCAAGAGACAGAATCCCTAGGGGGCTGCTTTTTGTGCAGGGGGAAAAAAAGTTACCTGAGACTGCTATCTATAGAAGGATCTGCTTGAACCATTGGCCCTTGGCTTGCATCTGGAAACTTGGCCCCCAATACATAGTTAACTGATGAAGGTTCACTATGCCTAGACTGTGCAACCAATAAGCTTTATGCTAAACGCCTTCTTCCCTTCTCGAAGTCTGGAATTCATACATGCTAGGCAGAGGGTCCTGCATCATCTGCTCCCGGCTAGGTCCCTAACGGGCTTCCCTGGGCAGAAATGTTGCACACAGGTCACTGCATTTCATTACTGAAAGAACAGGACACCCTATGTGACACCTCATGGGATGGAGAGAGCATAAGAAAACCACCACATAAATTCTTCCAGACACTGCACCTCTTTTGCATATGATCCAGCCATGTGTCCTCATGACATCACTGTATAAGTCTTTGTGGTGAGTACACCTATGTGCTGACTCCTATGAGTTTTTCTAGCCCGTCTCTGAAAGTGGGAGTGGTCCTGGGGACGTCAAACACACTCCTGAACTGAGTTTTAAGTCCACTGAACCAACTTTGTAAAGTGAAATGGCAATTTAGGGCATTTCTGGACAGAAGAAACACCTTAAACAAACCATAAGTGGGAATCAACACGTCATTGAGCAGAGGGGGATCCATAACTAATTCATTGTTACCTCAGCAATAAAGTTCAAGGAAAGCCTTGTCCAAAAATATAAGAGAAGGCAGATCTCAAAAGCTCTTCTATTAAATGTTACATCTTAATAGTTTAGGAAGTATTCAGAATGGGGAATAACTAAAATTGAGTGTTTCAATGGATATCTTGGACAGAAAAAGAATAATAGGTTTTTATCCTTATTATTCACACCTTTGAGTAAAAATCTATGTGCTATTATCAGTAAATTATTAATACTCTGAAAAATTATTAACCAATTAGCTATTTGGTATTTTATATTTTCAAAGACAGAATCATATATAAGTTCTCTTCAACTTAATAACTTTCTTGCAATAGACTATGATACATTTTTCCCTTATTCATAAATTCTGATAAATATCAGAAGAGGCAATAAATTTGACATTCTTTACTCAGTGATATTACCATTTTGTTTTATATGTTTTGGGGTGTTTGTCAGTTTTAGAACCACCTTATAAGTTTCAAAATATAATACATCTACAAAATGAAATTTATCACTTATGTATTGTATGCAATATGAAATACTCTGTCAACAACTTAAAATACAGTGTCTGTAAAATATAGTGTCTGTATGGATGAGGCTGTTAAATGTTTGCCTTTGAAAAACAAGGCTGTTCATCTTCATTCTTTGCTAGACCACCTTGAGAAAAAACATTGAGAGCAGTCGGTTGGATCTAAATACATTTGTGGTAGGTTTTGGTGTTGTTATTTTATTTAATTATTCTTAGTTGTTTTTTTTTTTTTTTTTTCATTTCAAGAATTTCTCATGGGAGATCATTTCAGAGCGAAACCGGACTAACTGCAATTTCACATTAACCATAGAGTATTTCTGGTTTTAAAAACACAGATCTGTCTTTTAATAGACTTTAAGGTATTTACTGCATTAGATAATTATTTGAATAAAATAAAACACAAAATATTATTTTAATGAAATTTTATATTATTTCATAAATATTTCTTTTTGTTTGACATAGCATGTCCATAAATAGGCCAGTATTATCATTTTTAATGTTTATTTATTTTTTAGAGAGAGAGAGAGAAAACATGTAGGGGAGGGGCACAGAGAGACAGGGAGAGAGAGAGAGAGAGTCCCAAGCAGGCTCTACACTGTTAGCACAGAGCCCGATGTGGGGCTCAAACTCACAAACCATGAGATCGTGACCTTAGCTAAAATCAAGAGTTGAACGCTTGACCGACTGAGCCACTCAGGTGCCCCAATAGGGCAATATTCTGATAATTTAATAAATTTAAGTTTAAAAAAAATTAAATTACAGTTGAATTTACTGAGCCACTGATTATAAACGACAATAATCAATGGATGGTTTTGCTATTTTTTAGAACATATTTGAATATCTTTGTGGGAGGCTTCTCAGATTCATCTTAGATAATTTTCTAGTACAGAAATAAAAAATGGCTAATAGTATCATATTCAGTGACTTTTTATCCCATAATTTTTCTGACACTGATTTTTATGTGCCTCTGCCTATTTAATGTCCCTCCTTGTCAATCACACTTGGAATGAGCTCTGCATCACAATGCAGAGTAAATAATAAAACATGTTTCTTAGTTATGGAATCTTTCCCCAAAGCCTTATGCATTGCTGAGAGAGAATATGCTTTGCTTCAAGTCGATAAGATGGAAAACACATGGCTGAATCTGAATCTCTGGATTGATATTGTCTGCAGGGACCTTTTCATCTAGGAGAAAACATTAAGACATGCCTAGTTTGCAGCCTACATTATAAATGAAGAAATCAGAAGGATCGTTGCTTTGGGGGAGATAACATAGCACATTTTAAATCAAAATTTCATGATATTTGAAAGAACACATAAAAATACATTTTTGAGATATTTAAATCAATTCCTATATCTCAGGAACTAGTAAATAAATAAACCAAATACAGACTATTAAATCAAAACTTGGTATGTAAAACTCAGCAATATTGTTGAGGGTCAACATAAGTAATATATATTTGAAATGAAACATGAACTGAATGTGACATAATGGTATGCATTATATTTTGAGAGTCTCATAGCTTTAAATGTACAAAAATGGTTTTTGCTAATTCTTATGTATACTAACATTTTCATCAATTTGGGTAACGTTCTGAAAAATTTTAATTTGCAAGCACTTTTGATTGCATAAGTTTTTCAAAAGCTTTTATTATTGTTTATATATATATATATATATATATATATATATATATATCATTATAAATTCATCATTACTTTATGTACTGAATACTATGGGCCACCCCCTGTACTAAGGACCAAAAAGACAGAAGCGAACCAAACAGCAGTGCTGCTGTTCTGGAGGTCACATTTGCATTATAAAGAAATACTCTATAATGCAAAATATATCTCTTATTAATGCTTTGTTTACTTTCGTTCAGGTTACTATTGCCTTTTACCAAACCACCTTGGGGTGCCTGGGTGGCTTAGTTGGTTAAGCGTCTGACTCTTGGTTTAAGCTCAGGTCATGATCTCATGGTTCATGATCAAGCCCCTTGTGCTGTGGTCTGTGCTAACAGTGCAGAGCCTGCTTGGGATTCTCTCTCTCCCTCCATCTCTCTCTGCCCCTGCCCTGCTCACTCTCTATCTGTCTCTCTCTCAAAATAAATAACAACCTTAAAAAAATACACCTCAATACCACGAGGGCTCAAACAACAATCATTTCATTTTGCTTGTAAATGTGTAATATGGTTAAGGTTTGGCAGGGAAGGCTCACCTTTAAACTCACATAGCTGACAATTGGCGATAGTTGTTGGATGGAGGCTCAGACAGAACTGAGGGCATGTGGCCACAGTTCCTTTCTATGTAGAGCTCTCCACGTGGCCAAGGCTTCCTCACAGCATGATGGCATTCAGAGTGAGAGCAAGACAGCTCTACCACTTACATGACTAACCTCAATCATCGCAGAGTGCCACTTCTACTTCCTTATTGCCCCAAGAGGCCCACTCAAGATCAAGAGGAGTGGACGCAGACTTCGCCCTGTGATGGAGGAGAGGCAAGATTCTAGAAGATCACATAGGACTAGAAATATTGTTGTAGGCATTTTTTAAAAGTACACTCTATCACAACTACAATGAATGGGAAAATATTACCATGTATCTGAGGTATAAACTATCATATTTATGAAATAATGAATGACACATGCTAGAGACTTGATTTTTTTTTTTAAATAAAGATCTCAAATTAAAATAGCCTTTATAATCAAGGTATAGTTACAGTAAGTTCTCAGAACTCCATACTCAAAGCCTTATTAATAAACTATGGTACAATTAGGTATATACTTTTTTTCTAGTGTTCTGTCATTGACATGATGTTGTTTAAATGTAGTAATACTCTATATGACCAATAGTTTGCTCTTAGTAGCAATGATGACTTGAATAAGTCAGGTTAAACGTTAGATATGATAAAACTCTTCATAATCAAAATTATAATAAAGTAAATATGAAAGACTTTACATGAAGATATTTGAGAACAAGAGAGAATTCTCACATTGATGAATGGGACTTAAAGGCATGATTATTTTTTGTATACAGATATGATTAAAGATGAATAAAAATCATACACTAGGGATTCTGTGTTAGATTATATCACAGATAAAACTTGGCAACTTCTTATCACTTGGAAATAACATTATGAAATAGGTTGAGTATGAATCAATTATTCTTTTCAGCAACATTTATCAAGTATTTATGATAAAAGATCTGTCACAGATTGTCAAACATGTCAGGGTCCCTACCCTTAAGGATCCTTTAAGATAGTAAATATAGCAAAGAAAACAAAAGCTAGAATAGAAGGTGTAGGCAATATGGAACACGGGAGCAAAGAAGGAAAATAAATAAATTCTGACCTGGGTGGAATGATGAAGAGAATCAGAATGATGTATTAGGATATGTAAGTGATTTAACAATATGAGTCATTTTTGGATAATGAGGTAGAAAGTTTGGATGAGGAAAAAAAAAGTGGGACTTCTTCCCAAAGTAACAGTGTGACCCTTGGCTGTATAAGAAAAGTTTGATTGAATAGGGTAAAATAAGAATTTGAATTGAAATACTTGTAACATTTTCTGTGTTGAGTCAACAAAAAGTTTACAAACTACTTTTGTAAGTAAAGGCAAAGTGCTTTTAAAAAGATATAGGGGCACCTTGGGTGGCTCAGTCTGTTAAGCATCTGACTCTTGATTTCAGCTCAGGTCATGATCTCATGGTTTGTGGGTTTGAGCCCTGCATCTGTCTCTGTGCTGTCAGTGTGGAGCCTGCTTAGGATTCTCTCTCTCTCTACCTCTCTCTCTGCTCCTCCCCCACTTATACTGCCTCTGTCTCTCTCAAAATAAATAAATAAACTTAAAAAAAAGGTATAAAGTTACTCTCAAATCTGCCCATTCCTTTTCATTCCCATTCCTTCTGTAAACTCTCTTCCATGTGGCTTATGACCATAATCTCCTAACTAGCCTCCTGCAACAGGTTCTCTTTCTACCCAGGCAAGATCTACAGTGCAGAGTGATAGATTAGAAATTAAAAATTACACAAAAGAAAAACAGACTCACTTCATTCCTCTGCTGAATCTTGAAGAGCTTATAATTATCTGGCGCATAAAGTTACCATGCTCTCTGCAATGACCCCATTTCATTTCCTGCAATCTGCTCATCTCCCTCCCCTCCTCATACCCTCGAAATGGTTACCAACACATGCATACTGTAATATAGCCATGTCAGAATACTTGTAAATTTCAAGATTTTTCTATTTATGTCTTTTGGCATGTTGTGTCTGTATCCTCTGATTTAAATGCTATTTCTCCCCTTCTCTATCTGGCAACTTCTTACTCAAATACATCTTACTCTTTAAAATTTTTCTTCAAAGCCGTAAGTTGCATGCTTCCTCCTCTTTACTCCTATAGAACTTATGTCTGTATAATGATATCTATCATGTTTTAAATTCTGCACGGATGGAATGGTATTCAATTATCTTCACATCTTGCTTGGCAAACCCATAGTTGGTGCTATCTTCTGACCCTAACTACAGTGATTTTTTTTTTTTTTACTGTTCCATTACACATTACTTCTTGAGAAAAGGAAACCATGAGAAGCATTTACCAAGTTACTAAACATAATTTAAAACACACTAAGTTATGAAAAGGCAATAAAACACCACCTTAAAAGAACTTTGACTCTATCCATCATTTTAGAGGCATGTTTATAGGCAGAGATATTAATGAGAGATTGCAGAATTGATTGAAGGAACTAAATAGCACCATAAAAATATTTACCAGTATAAATTTAAAGCTAACATTGCTTGTATATGGATTTCTGCTATATAATTACCATATTACTTGGAACTGGTATTAGGATTTAGGTACATGGTGACGCTATATTTTTCCAAATTCATTAAACTACATGTACCTCTCCTTCCTCAATGCTTTGGTGGCATTAATCCTATCAGTGAATAGAGTATTGTTAGTAGATTGCCACTTATAGTCAAGAAATGTATTTTATGAAAGAAAAATAAAATTTGACTTCAAGTCACAAGCTGTAAAGTGTCTAGACTCTACACAGATCTATTCTCTCATCAATTTCAGTTTACAAAACATGCTCATTGTTGAATTTTTATGTCTAGGCAAACTTTTATAATCTTTAGAAGGATTACATTAAGCTGTTGAGCCTATTCATATGTGTAGTCAATAGGGATATCTCCATCCACATGCGAGTTTATACTGATTTGAACAAAATAAAAAATCTGCAGGCAATTTATAATGTCCAAACGGCCATGTTAGAGTCTGAATAATTTAACACATATTATATGAGTCATAATGTAGATTTAAAAAATATGTGACAAGAAAATCATGATTAATGCTCAATTTATCAAAGATTTTTGAATTGGATATATAAACAGACACAGCAGATTACAAGCCAGCCAGTCCAACATGGTCAATTTAAGGTGTGCATCATTAAGCTGGGCATCACGAATAAACCGTCTGGATAACATATGAAAGAGTGAAGGTAGCCAGCACCACACACAATGTGGTTCTCACTTTTATCTGATGAAAAGCTGGATATGTTCTGCTTTCATTCCTGAATTATTTTCTGATGGAGTATCAGTGAAACATATCTGCATTTTGACTTTTACAATAATGTGAAAACACTTCTAATAAGAACAAACATGAGCATTAAAAAATACTATGGTGTCTTTAAATTGGTGGGTAAAAGTTATCGTATTCTATTGGAAATTGAATAATAATTATATGACTTGTCTAGTCTAGACTCTGTGGCCATAGTTACTGCCTCATGATTAATTCCATGTTTATGGACCCAGCAAAGGAGGTAATTTCTGGAAACAGAAAGAAGCAGGGTGGAGGGTGGGGAACATTTGGAAGTAATTCAAATTTAAACATATTTCTGATAGAATTTGCTTAAAAATCTCCATAAATCCCTTTAAAAATGTATTTCAGGTTGGACAGAATATAATCACTGATTACTTGTGGAGTTCTAAGCATTACCATTTTTTAAAAATATTCAAACAGATAATTATCATTTGAAATATAATATAATGCATGAATAGCTTAAACAAAGTATACATTTTAAGTACAAACTTTAATATCATTAAATTTATTTCCAGAGGAGAAATGACAGCAGGATTATGGATATATGTACATAGATTTTTCCTCCACTAAGTTTGAGGTGTCCATTGTGAGGTATCTTGGAATCTTGGTAGAGACAAGGATATTGCTTATGAATGTTGGCTCAGATCTTCAGGGCTCACCTAGGTGAATTCACACCATAGAATATAAAAAGATGTGGTAATTTGGACATGATTAGTTGATTTCAATTAAGATCATATGCAAAAAACAACACCTGAGATAAATGTGACATTGAATGTCACCTATATTTCAATTAAAAAACAAAAAACAAAAAAAACCTCTGAGGGGTGCTGGGTGGTTCCATCGGTTAAGCATCCAACTTGGGCTCAGGTCATGATCTCATGGTTGGTAGGTTTCAGCCCGACATCATGCTCTCTGCTGTCAGTGCAGAGCACACATTGGATCCTCTGTCTCCCTCTCTCTGCCCCTCCCTTGCACTCTTTCTCAAAATTAAATATTAAAAAAAAATTCCCTGAAACTTTTTGAAATAAAGTTCAGTTTGATTTACATACAATATAATGTCTCGTTTAAATACACCTTATGAATAGTGTATATTTTATTATTGTTTAAAGTTTATTTATTTATTTTGAGAGAGAGAAAGAAAGAGCACATATGAAGGAGGGGCAGAGAGAGAGGGAGACAGAGAATCCCAAGCAGGCTCCATGCTGTCTGCTCAGAGCCTGATGTGGGGCTTAATCCCACAAACGGTGAGATCATGACATGAGCCAAATCAAGAGTTGGATGTTCAGCCAACTGAGCCACCCACCACCTTGAGTTAGTGTATATTTTAAATTTTTATTTTTGAGAGAGAGAGGGAGAGAGAGAGAGAGAATGAACGAGGGGGCAGAGAGAGAAGGGGACAGAGGATCTGAACCAGGCTCTGCGTTGTCAGCACAGAACCCACAAACCATAAGATCATGACCAGAGCTGAAGTTGGACGCTTAACCTACTGAGCCACCTAGGTGCCCCGAGTAGTGTGTATTTTAATGAGTAGCCAAAAGCAAACTGGAATACCAGTATCACCCAAAAATATGCCCAATGTCCCTTCCCAGTCATTTTAAGCCCCTGCAATCAACCCCAGGCAATCACTCCTCAGTTTGTTTGTTTTCATTATGAATTTAGATTTCTCCCTTCTAGAGTTTCATATAAAAGCAATCATAGAATATATCCCTTATGTCTGCAAAAAGGTCCTAGAAAGATTTGTTTACAAGTCTTTCTGGGACATATACAATGCTTTCATTTCCCTAAGTAAATATCTAGGATTGAAACTTCTAGGTTTTATATATATATAAATATATTTAGTTATTTAATAAACAGCTAAAAAAGTTTGGGAAGGTGGTTGTAGAATTTATATTACCCTCAGCAAGGAATCTCACCAATAGTCGGCATGGTCAATCATTACAAATTTAGCTATTTTAATACCATGTGTGTAGCAATATTTAATTGTGAATTTACTTTACATTTCCCTGATAAGATATGTTGAGTGTTTTCATATACATTTTGTTCACTTATAAAACTTTTTTATAAGCCATCTGTTTAAATCTCTTGGCTATTTTGTATTAAGTTATTTACTTATTTTTGAGTCATAACTTTTTAAAAAATATTCATCACACAAATTCAAAGTTTGATACATGTAATGTGAATATTTTCTCTTGGTCAGTGGCTTGCTTTTACATTTAATTATAGATTCTGTTGGATTTTAAATTTAGGTGTGTGACTCATTTTGAGTCAACCTGTACATATGACAAGAGCTAAGGGTTGAAGTTGTTGGTTTTTTTCCCCCATATGAATATGTAGATTTTTCCCAGGACCATTTTATTAAAAACTTTTTTCTTCCATTGAAGCACCTTGGTAACTTTTGAAAAGTAATTGACTGTACAAATGCAGGTGTATCCCTAGATTCTGTGTTCTGCTCCACTCATCCATAGCTGTATTTTTGGACTACAGTAGTAGCTTTATACTGGGTGACTTCATATGTTTTGAAAGCAGCTAGTCTACGTCCTCCTACTGTGTTCACATTTTCAAAATTGTTTTGCTTATGCCAGGCCTGTTGTATATCTATATAAACTGCAGAATCATTTTCTTAATTTCTACATAAAAAGCCTATGGAAGTTTTGTTGGAGCTGCAATAAATGTATAGATCAGTTGGTGATAATTGTCAATATGATGAGTAAAGATAGTATAGCCTCCATTTATTTAGTTCTTTAATTTCACTCAGCGGTGTTTTTTTAATTGGCAGAGCATTTTGTGAATTCATACCTAATTACTTTGTATTTTTGAATGCTATTGTAAAGTATTTTTAAAGATTTTCCATTTCCAACTGTTCCTACCTAGGATATAGAAACACAATCATATTGGTATTGATCTTGTATCATGCAAACTTACTGACAAATCTAGTAGTTTTTTTTGTAGCTTGTTTGCTTGCTTTTTTCAGTGCACATGGGCCACAGTCTACATATAAAGATAATATTAATTCTTTACAATTTATAAAACTTTGACTTATTTTTCAGGGGCTTGGGTCTCTAACACAATGTTTAATTGAAGTGGTGACAATGGGCATTCTTGCCATGTGGCTGATCTTAGAGAAAAAGCATTCAGTCTTTTATCCTTATGTACGATGTTAGTGGTATAGTTTTTCTAGATTACCATTACCAGGTTGAGGAAATTCCCTTTTATTCTTAATATGTTGAGCATTTAAAAAACTTTTTTAATGTTTATTTATTTTTGATGGGGATGGGGGGGGTAGAGCCTGAGTGGGGGAGGGGCAGAAAGAGAGGGAGACAGAATCCGAAGCAGGCTCCAGGCTCTGAGCTGTCAGCGCAGAGCCTGATGCAGGGCTTGAACTCACAAGTTGTGAGATCATGACCTGACCTGAAGTTGGTTGCCCAACCCACTGAGCCACCCAGGCACCCCAATATGTTGAGCATTTTTATCATGAATGGGTATTCAATTTGTGAAATTATTTTTCTGCATCTTTGAAATATTAAGATGTTTTTTTCTTTATACTCATAATATGGCAAAATACACTTTGATTTTTTAATATGAAACCAACATACCATGCCCAAATAAACTTGATGGTTTTCCTTTTTACATGATGC
Organism: Leopardus geoffroyi; assembly: GCF_018350155.1. Taxonomy (NCBI): domain Eukaryota; kingdom Metazoa; phylum Chordata; class Mammalia; order Carnivora; family Felidae; genus Leopardus; species Leopardus geoffroyi. The sequence continues at coordinate 138,283,648 of NC_059331.1, read as the reverse complement.
TGGATTAGACTTGCTAATATTAGATTTGCTAATAAGGATTTATGCATCCATGACCAAAAAAAAAAAAAAATGGTCTTCAACTTTCTTATAACTGTCTGGTTTTACTATCAAAGTAAACCTGGCCTAATAAAAATGAGGTTCCTCTTCATTTGTTTTCTATAAGAGTTGAATAAATTGATGAAGAAATAAATATTAAGATAACTTTTCTAAGGGGTGCCTGGGTGGCTCAGTGGGTTAAGCATCTGACTTTAGCTCAGGTCATGATCTCGTGGTTCGTGGATTCTGAGCCCCACATTGAGCTCTGTGCTGACAGCTCAGAGCCTGGAGCCTGCTTCAGATTCTGTCTGTCTGTCTGTCTCTCTCTCTGCCCCTCCCTCCCCTGCTGACACACTGACTCTCTCTCTCAAATAAATAAATAAATAAATAAACAAACATTTAAAAACATGAAAAAAAAAGATAATTTTTCTAAGATTATACAATTTGTAAGTAGGTGGCAAAGCTGGATTGTTAAACCAGGAAGTCTGGCTCCAGAACCTATATTCTAAATTGTAGTCTACCCTAAACCTTAAGAGAGCTAGAAATACAATTCCATGTGAGTTCAGAAGAGACAAACTGGCTTCTGTGCTGACCTTAGAAGCAAAGGTCAAGACTTGCCAGAGACAATTAGGAAAGAATAGAGGCAGGGGAAATTATCCATTTGTCATTTTACTGACATATAACTTAGGAGCTGAAAAGAAACGTAGTTGTTATCTAGTGCAAGACACTCTTTTAAATTAAGAACATGGGACATAGGAATGATAATTGATTCTAAAAAGGTCACCCAGCTAATTAGAGAGAAGTCTGGGAATAGAACCTAGCTTTCCTGACTTCTGGTTCAGAGCTCTTTCTACAAAACCTCCTACTTTGCCTACATACTGAACACATTGTTCTAATATGTGCTATTTGCACAAGTCTTTCTTTTTTAACAGGGATATTCATCATTCTGAGGGCAGGGGCTACAGCATATAGAGCCTAGTTCCAAGCACAAATATAAATGATACCCAACAAAAACACAAGGAAATATTACCTTCATATATATGTATATATTTTTTTTTAAACTAACATGTATGCTACGATCACTTAAATTAATGAAATGTAATGTATTTTCAATAATATTTTAATAAGTATATAGTATTTTTTGGAAAGGTGATGGAAATACAAACTGTGAAAAGATAATTAAATATACAATTGATTAGACATGTCGTCCTACCTCATTGTTTGATGAGTTTGCTTGGAATGCTCTCCCCCATAATATCCATACCATTGCAAATGTTTTCTCCTCCAAGCCATCCTTAACTCCAAGACCCAGTTGGGTAGAGTTTAAAATTATACTCTTTTTATCCTCTACCCACTTTGTCCCCACCTCTATTACACCACTTAGCACACCATATCACATTCTGTTGTGTAAAATGTCGTTCCTGTGAGACTTGGAAGACTTGGAAGTCACATTCTAATTTCCTTATTCACATTTGTATCCTCATTCCAACAAAATCTGACCAAACTCCAACACAATAATTGACACATGGTAGGAACTATATAAACTAGACAATGTTGAATAAATAGTAATCTGCTTTTGCCTTAAAGATAGATGGGCTTAATAATCAATTTGGAGAAAGTGTTTTCTAAAGTCCATACGAATTAAATCAACGGTAATAAAAAGCTGACCATTTATTCACTTGGTTCTTATATCTCCTTTCACTTTCAGATATCAATAAATTATAATATTTACATAGAGTAAATTAATAGAAGCTGGTTTTACCTTAATTTAAGTTTGAAACATTTCCAACATTCACTTCTGAAATTGATCATTAGGTGTGCAAGATCTCTCACTTGGATAATACAACACAAATTTATTGAATGCTCTCATATTTACTGATCTGGGATTTCAGTGACATACAGATGACCCAGAATAGAGTTACTAAGAAAGCCAAGAAAGTGAAAATCCTGAGAGATAATTTAAAGGAAGAAATAGTAAGACTGATTGGCATATTGCATGAAGCAAAAAGATGAAGGAAACAGGAAAAATCTATGTCTGACCTCAGCAATAAGAATGCTTGTTTCTTAAAGGAAAATTGAGGGGTAGAGAAAAAATACATATCCTGGGGAGGAAAGGAGATCTTATGTATGGACATATTTATTTTGAAAAGAAGAGAAGAAAAAATGGTCAACGAGATACTTTTTTTTAAAGTCCTAAAACTAAAGGAAATGTTGCCAAGCAGAAAGGTTGTATATACTCAGTGCCTAACAAGACAGATGAAACAAACTGAGGAAGACAAATCATTAAAAAAATTAAGTAAACAGGAAATCAAGAGAAAATTATACAAGTTTTCAAAGAGAGAAAAGCATAAAACACAGACACAAAGTCTCAATGAAGTCTGGCTTCGGACATCTAGACAACACCGTTAGAATTTAGAAGGCAATAAAAGAAATGTCCTTAAAATTCAGAAGGGTAATTCTTCCCAACTAGAATTCTATTTCAGCCATGTGTGAAGTTAGGATATGTGAAGAAAGATCTAAGAGACCCTAATTGAAAAGAGGCAAGAAAAATACTCACAGTGTTGGTAAATGGAGATCCCAGAACATTACTACACATCAGGAGCAGATGACATGCCTGGAACAGGTCAGAAGGCTCAGGGAAGGTTACCCCAGGAAGATAAAATCTATGAAATTCACATGCTTCTGAATGTCCTGATAGGATATTTTACAGGTTTTTTTGGTTTGTTTTCTTTTTTATTTATTTTGAGAGAGAGTGTGTGTGTGTGTGTGTGAGCAGGAGAGGGGCAGAGAGAGAGAGAGAGAGGTGGAGAGAGGGCAGAAGGGAGAAAGAGAGAGAGAGAGAGAGAGAGAGAGAGAGAGACAGAGAGAGAGAATCCTAAGCAGGCTCCATGCTGCCAGAGCACAGCCCAACACGGGGCTCGAACCCATGAACTGTGAGATCATGACCTGAACTGAAACCAAGAGTCAGACCCTTAAATGACTGAGCCACCCAGGTGTCTGGATAGGGTATTTTTTTAAAATAGCAAACAGTTTGGGGTTAAAATAATGTAATTGCATAGAAAACTAAGCAAAAACAATAGTTTTGCTAACTCTAGGGAAAGTGAAAAAATTTTCAGGATAAAGTGAAAGTAAATTTAGCACTCACTATGAATTGGTTTACATATGGTTAATAATGTGAACATTAAATATTGACTTAAGCATAGTAACCATAATGAATACATGAGAAGACAGAAAGCATGCTTGTGTGGTGCTACTGGGTAAATTACAAATAGCCTTTTATATCACCTTTCTAGTAAGATGTCAATAGACAATACCTGTTTAGGGCTGGAATTGTGTCCGCTCAAAGTTCATATGTTGAACTCTTAATCTCTAGTCCCTCAGAATGAGGCTATATCTGAGATTTGGCTTATAAAGAGGCAATTGGGGGCACCTGGATGGCTCAGTCGGTTAAGCATCTGACTTTGGCTCAAGGTCATGATCTCATGGCTTGTGGGTTCAAGCCCTACATCGGGCTCTGTGCTGACAGCTTGGAGTCTGCTTCAGATTCTGTGTCTCCCTCTCTCCACTACTCCCCTGCTTGTGCTCTCTCTCTCAAAAATAAACAGTAAAATAAAAAATACAAAAAACATAATAATAAAGAGGCAATTGGTAGAATGCGGTAACATGGGTGGACCCTAACCCAATATGGCTGATGAGGTCACGATCTCATGGCTTGTGGATTCAAGCCCTGCTTTGGGTTCTGTGCTGATAGCTCAGAGCCTGCTTCAGATTCTGTGTCTCCCTCTCTCCACCACTCCCCTGCTCATGCTCTCTCTCTCTCTCTCTCTCTCTCTCAAAAATAAACAGTTGGGGTGCCTGGGTGGCGCAGTCGGTTGAGCGTCCGACTTCAGCCAGGTCACGATCTCACGGTCCGTGAGTTCGAGCCCCACGTCAGGCTCTGGGCTGATGGCTCAGAGCCTGGAGCCTGTTTCCGATTCTGTGTCTCCCTCTCTCTCTGCCCCTCCCCCGTTCATGCTCTGTCTCTCTCTGTCCCAAAAATAAATAAACATTGAAAAAAAAATAAATAAAATAAACAGTAAAAAAAAATTAAAAAAAATAATAAAGAGGCAATTGGTAGAATGGGGTAATTTGGGTGGACCCTAACCCAATATGGCTGATGTCCTTATGAGAAGAGGAAATGAGGACACAGACATGGCCTGAGAGGCAACCATGTGAGGACATGGTGAGAAGCTGGTTATGTGCAGGCCACGAAGAGAATCCCTAGAGGAAACCAAACCTAAAAACACCTTGGTCTTAGACTTGTAGCCTTCAGCCTTCAGCCTTTCTATGAGAAAATAAATTTGTGTTGTTGAAGCTACCTGGTCTGTGATATTTTGTTACGACAGCCCTAGCACACTAATAAATACCTGAAACTGAACAATCAAGAAGTCACAATACAAGAATGTTATGAGCAAAAAAGATCAATTAATGCTAAAAGAGAGAGATAACCAAGGAGAGTAGAGGCGTGAACTATTATTTTCCACAACAAACCTTATATAACTGACTTGTTAAAACAGAAACATGAATAATTTTGACAGCAATTAAAACTAAACCTTGAAACTATGCACTTTTCTTGACTGGTTAAATAAATGCATCATGTAGAGCAAACATTTTTTTTTCTCTGACTTTACTTTTAAAAATCTAGAAGGCTTTGAATTAGTGAGCCCCCAGAAAGCTAAACCACTCTGGATACCATGTCACATTGAAGCAGATGAAAACACCATAAAAAGCTAGTATGAACGCTATAAAAAATACATGTAAATTGACCAAAGATCTACCCAAATGTAAACTGTTACTCTTATTGTTATTATCATTATATTTTTATATTAAAGTTGGATAAAAAGGCCTCCAATTATGTGGAATGTTTTCCTTTTGTCCCTCCAGGTACACGTTTCATCTTTTCGCTGTCCCTGTGCCCTGACAAACTGAACATATAGAATATGTCTATGAGCATCCATGCCTTCTCTATCAGATTGGATTTTGAAAATGGGCAACCACTGTAAGAAATCAGAGGAAAAGAGGAGAGTGAGGTCAGGGTATTTTATGTGGCTTTACTCCTGCTAGGATGCCTTGGTTTGGCTACACCTCTCAAGTGAAGATTACTGTTCATCCCAAGGCTTTTGATTCTCCAGGACTCTCTTCTCCCAGATTCTAGCAACGAGTCTTTGTCCTTCTCCCTCTGATCTCCAGCTCACTAACTCCAGGTGACTGCACTATCCAAGGCTCCTCTACTCCTGGTCCATAAACAGCCCTTGAAGTATACCCTATTTTGAGTGTGCTAATGGATTTCTGTTGGGAATCTGACCGGTATAGTAAAATATGATTAAATATATCAGACATTAAACAACCACTTCCTTACCTTCTCATTTTATGGCTTATTTTTTTTTATAAAGTTTATTTATATTTTGAGAGAGAGCAAGTGAGAGAGAGCACCAGGGAGGGTCAGGGAAGAGAGAGAGGGAGACAGAGAATCCCAAGGAGGCTTGGGACTGTCAGCACAGAGCTCAACACAGGGCTCGATCTCAAGAACTATGAGATAGTGACCTGAGCTGAACTCGAGAATCAGCAGCTGAACTGACTGAGTCACCCAGGCACCCCGTTATGGCTTATTTTAATACGGATAGTAATTTCAAAGCTACTTTGAACTTTAATGTGGTTATTCAAAGAACAAATACTATTTATTAGTATATCAAGATTTTCAACTAAACAATAAGCAAAGAAACTGTAATAATTAATTTCATGTAAGTCATGAGGTAAAGCAGGAAATGATCGGGCACTGTGATGAAGCTACTACAAAGTATCATTGCATAAAAAGCGGATGTATATAAATATCATGCATCATGTCCAATGCCTGCCTTTCCTCCCTCCCTCCCTCCCTCCCTCCCTCCCTCTCTCTTTCTCTCTTTCTTTCTGCCAATTGTTATAGAACCCAAGGGAATAGCTTTGTTTTTAACATAGCTGTATCACTTGGGTAAAATACAAAATAAAGGCAAAAACTAAAGTGGCTAAGTAATGTATCGCCTGATTTAAGTCCTTATTTCTTGTTATATACCATGGTGTTGCTTTTAACTTCTTAATTGAGAAAAAAATGCGACAAATACTCTTTTCCGCTCTATTGGTAAACTAACACAGAAGGATTGGGAGGAGATTGAAGGAAGCAACATCAAGCCTTAGGAGCAATTTCTGCTTAAATTTGACCTAGTGTACTCGTGTGTAATTTGCAAACCCTAATGGGCTCCCCCCCTCCTTTTTCAAGCAAATTTTATTCCCTGGAGAACAACTTTGCTAGCATTCATTTAGGAGGAATATTATTTACTTCAATTCACCTAGAGATTATAGAAATAATGCTCAAAAAAGAAACAACATTTCAAAAAATGCCTTTAAAATGTACACAGGAGATCTTGGGTAGGGCTTTACATCATTTAACTTGCGGTTTTCTTTTTTGCATTCTTTCTTGCTTACTTTTCCTTATTCTTGTCTTACTATAGCTCTTGTTTTCAGATTTAAAAATTATAAGATTATATGAAAAATATGGAAAAATATAAAAGAGAAAATGCACACTAAATTGTATCATATTCTGGTTAATATCCAGTGATTATGTGTTTATAAATGAGGCCATGCTATACAGTTTATATATATATTTTTTTACATAATTTTATATAGCGATATTCATCTCATGCTATTATGAACTTTAAAAAACAAAATGAAAAATGTATTCATTTTTAATAATGGCAGAGATCAAACTTATTCATAAATTATATGCACATTTAGTATTAACTAATCAGAACTTGATTAGTTCTTTTTTCAACCTCAGTACATAATTTGGAAGGAAAGGTAATGGGATGAGCATGGAAGAGTGGTAGTGCTAGAATGTGATGTCTAAGGAGATCAAGACCCATCCAGCTAAATATGGTGGATAGCCCATTGGACTAAACACCAAACATCATGTGTTACAGATCTGATGCTACAGCGTACTAACCACAATTGGGTAAATCAGTCAACAACAACAAAAATTTAAATAGTTGCATGCTCATGCATCATGTATTTATTACATAGTTTGTATAATTAATTCCCTTATGATGGATATTTGGTTGATTTCAGTTTGTTAATATTAAAAAAAAATATGTGAATGTTGTATACAAATGAGGCCCTAAAGTTCATTCTTGACCACCTATTCCTGAGAGACTATTTTTGCTGTTCTTCCTGTTTGTTCAGCCCTTTGATCTAGGTGCAAATATGAAAAGGTAGTGAATCTCAGTGGAAAGAAAAATGGTAAGTCAACAAGATCAAGATTGAAATTCTTAGTCTTCTTTCAAGGTATTTCGACATTGGAGATTTATTTAATTTTTCCTCAAAATAATTAGGAAAGCATTTGATGAGATTACAAATAGGTTTTTCACTCCTCTTCCCATGCACTGTTCCTGGACATATATATTCTACCCCCTGAGGATACAGCATGTTAAGAGCTGCTGGGAGGTGTGGTATCTGGCAAGATCACGGGCTTCAATGATCATGTGCCTCTTACTGCACCCCTTTGCTATATAATGGTTTCTTAGTCCAAAACAATGACAATGGTAAAAACAATGTCATGCTGGGTCTATCAGATGATTAAATACTTTCAAAGTTTTTAAACAGTGGTGCAGAAAAGGCAAACATATACCTCAAATATGAGTTCTTTCTGTTCAAAGCTAACTATTGACTGTTTCAGGGTAGAGGGAGTCAAATGTAATCAATGTGCCACCAAGTGGCTGATTTGTTTTCTTTAGGTAGGGTGCCATATCAGGACTGAAATGCTGATATTTATGGCTGGGAAGCTGGATGTTTAGCAACAGCAGTGGCTAAATCAGCTTTGTTGAGTGGGAGCTCATTTCCCATGTACATCTTCCATCCTTACTGCTATTGAGTCTTCCTGAATCTATTATGCCTGCAGTGGGGTGGACAATGACAGAAGCCAGCTGATCAAGTCAGAATTATTGGTCAAGTAATTCTATCTTCTTGGCTGTTTAGTGTATTTTTGCAGTGGATGCTTTTTGGTGAGGGTTAATAAGAAATACAAAGACCCTCATCCTTAGTGCCCATTTTGATAATGCTATCAGCATGCCTTTTTGTTGTACTTTCTTATCCCTGATCTTCAGAGTTTTCTTTTTCCAGGCCTGGACCAATTAGCCAAGCCAACTGACCCTACATGTGTCTTTAAATATTCTTACCTCGGGCACTTCTCTTTTTACATAAAGCAAGACTGAGCATCCCACCTGAAGCTTTGCTCACTGAAATAATTCCCCTTATTGTTCTCTTCAGTGGGACAGAAGTACAGCAGTAGACCATTTCATCCTACATTCACAGAGCCAAACTATCTCTGAACAAAGTTTTCTCTTTTTCTTCCTCTGGCATCTAGTGATATAAGACTGCATTCCATCCCATGTGGCCATAGGTGAAAGGCAGAGAAAGGCATTAGTGAAACTGTAAATGCAGCAGGGATTTGGGCCACATGCTTCTGATGTGGTATTGCAGGTTTACTCCATCTAAGTACCAGCTATCTCCTTTAGTCAATGGGATCAGGGTCTGGAAATAGGCTCAGATCCATAAACTTGGTGCAGGATCATGACTGAGACAGTGGGCTTCCATTTCCTGATAATTCTCTCCCTTTTCTCTCCTTGTTCCTTCTTTGCCCCCTCCTCTTCCTCTCTTCCTCTTCCCCTCTCTCTCCCTTCTACTCCTCCTCACCCCTTGGTTGTGCAAACTGAACAATGAGCTCATTGGCTGACAACTGTCTTGACCCTAGAGATGCTGTGTTCTATTAACTATATCCATACCTCTTTGCAATCAAGCTTTCTTGGCTTTCATGACAACCTTGTCTCTCACTAGGATTATTGTAACTCTACTTGCTTCTGACAATGAAATGCTTCTACTTGGCCTCTATTCTGGGGATGGGGGGAATGTGCAATCTCCATTGCTATCAGTGAGCTTAATTATAAAAAAGTGCCTATTATCATCAGCCCCTGTTTTAGAGGACAGTGACCATTGAGGTTTACTGTAATATCAGTGTTCCTCTCATTAGTGTATTCTGTACCATTTTGGGGTGCTCTTCATTGAGGTCCTTCTGCAGAACATTGCTAACTAGCAGATTTTTCAGTCTTACATAGTATATCCACCCTAAACTACTTCTCTGAGCCTTTTGATCTTTTCTTTAGGCATCTGCCATGGGTGTTTCTATTTAACATAGCATGGACCATTACTTTCTCCATATTTCCAAGAGCAGCATGTTAATATTGTTTCCTGAGATCCTTGCCAGAGTGTTATATCCTGTATCATAAGAGAATGCCCAGAACTTCCCTGGGCATATTGTGACTTGGCTTTAGTAACTGGTGTTTGGCAATGAGGGCAGGTATGGGTTGATCCCAAAGGGTATACATGTTTCTTGAAAGGCAAGCTTCTGCTATAGCTTTTAGAAAGAAGGTAGACTTACCCTCTAAGAGTAAGGAGTGGGCCACATCTGCAGGTCCACAGAGAGTTTAGTGGAGTCTGGAGTCCCAAGGTTTTTGAGTGCAGCGGAACAGATATCCTCAAGCCAGGTATCAATATCCCACTCTTTTCAACCATGCTTGGCACAGCACATGTGGAACATGTAGAGGGAGCTAAGAATTAACCTTCTGTCAACTTTGCTACTCATATAATTAGGCCTGGTCCAATTCATTAGATTTCTCTTTCCTCTCTCCCCTGGAAATCTACTACTCTTTCTAATTAAGTCACAGACTTCTTCCTTAGGTTTTTCTGCCCTCTGGCTGTAGGAGATGAGTCTCTTTTTATGCTGCCAAGGAAGACTTCTTCCTTAGACACTTACTTTCATTCAGTGATTAATCACCTTCTACTTTTAATGTCTTTCTCCAGTACATAAATGGCACCTAGCAAGAGTTATCAGAATACAATTGTTCTTATAATTTGCACTTCTAAGGAACTTTAAAAAATATTATACCACCAGTGCATATTTATCTTATCTCAAAAATATTAACTATTGGCAAAATTTCACAGTTGCAATGCAACTGCCTGCAACCAATGGGGTCTCATTTTGCACCTGGGTGTTATGTGGTCCAGTTCCAAAACCCTGTTTTAGAGTCTGCTTCCTTGGACCATTCCTGTAACAACAGTTTTATAATTGTTTGACTGGGAAAGAGATTATGAGGCAGAGATTTTTATGCCAAAAATTCATAAGGGACTACCCTCAGGGTCAACATCTGTAGAAGAATAAAGGAAAGAAGATTGGACAGACAGAAGAACCAAACTATTGATGTATTTGCACCAAAGGTCTCAGTCAATATAATGGGGACTCTAGAGATGGGATAATGCTTTGGGATTGCTCCAGTTTGAGGCAAGAGTACCAAGTGTTTATATCTCAGTATCAGCTACTCATTGCATGCTGACCTCCACGAAGATGTGACCTCAGACAAGGATATTCTTTTCAGCCAAAGACAATTTCCTGAGAGGGAATCAGCAAAGAGCTATTCGTAGCCAACACTCCCAGCATCTGGGGAAAGGTGAGTCTCAATCTAGGAGGGGAATCTAAGTGGTACATGACACCACTCCAGTAAATAAACATATATTTTAAGTCAGATTAATATAAATAAGATTTGTTTCACATACTTTGTCAATCTTTCTAGTACATATTGCTAGTATTAGTATAAAATGTCACTAACAACAAGTGAATGCACCATTGTACATGGATACACACACACACACACACACACACACACATATAGCCATCATAAATTAGATGAGCTTTATACATTTATTTGTTTCAAAGAGCCTAGAAATATACAGATAATTATGACAAACTGTTCTATTAAGTCATTAGTATGATCCTATAAAAATCCGAGTATGGTTCTATTTTCTATTATAATAAAAAACTGATATTGAAAGTAGAAAAAAAAGAAGGAAAGAAGAAACAACAAAGATATGTTGTATTATTTGTAGTTTTCAGTACAAGGGGGAAAAAAGCAGAAATAATTCATGGTAGCCAAAGGGTCTGAAGAGAATAGAATTTTACAAATACTTTGGAGAAAAGGGAGCATAAGATGTAAGGAAGGGGCATTAATAAATAAAGACTAGTAAGTTAATGATGATTCTGAAGGGTCTGAGCTATTGAGCTCATTTTTAAAAATTCATACTGGAAAGAAATAAAGGAATGGAAAGCTTTGGATTATTTAGCAATAATCAGATAGACCTTGGAGAATTATGGAATGAAAAGAAAATATGGTTTACAGAAGAAATTAGTGTTAACTTAAATAAAAATATTAATAACTGGCCTTAGGTTTCTCTCTTTCACTCTCTTAGTTTAAATAATTTATAAATTGATAGCCTCTACCTCTCATTTCCTCATTCTTTGGTCCTCGATTTTGATCCTTAGGCTGTTTCTTTTCAGCAGTGATTTCCACTCCTCTGCACTGGAGGGGACACTATTCTCCCCAGACAAGTGACTTCTTTCCTGTGGTAGGCAGTATAGCAGTTGACTCTTCCATTACAAAAATGTCAGAGATCCTCTCTCTCTCCAGTGACCTGTGTTTGTCCAGCCTGGCACAGTCTTCAGACAGAGGTTGCAGGCAAATATAACACTAAGCTCTCTAGAACTATGACATGATATATATGTAAACAAAATAATCTTGATCTAGTAATTTTCTTTCCAGTAATCTTACCTGTTTGCAAGAGCTTTACATTTTATAAAGTAAATATCATCGCTGTAAGAGTTCAGTGTATTTTTCACTCTGAATTTGAAATTAAAGTAAAACAAATCCTTGCCTGAGGAAAAGGTGAAATAGTCATACTATCCTCAACTAATATTCTCAAGTGCACAGAATAAGTTCTTTCAGCTCTCCCTCACATCCTGGGTAGAATGACCAGTGCCTGCTTTAACATATATTACTGCTACCAATGTTGAATATCACAGATATTTTACTATAAGATCTATTTTTAAATTATTTTAAACCTATTTTTTATTAAAGAATATGACATGAACAAATTTCATTCATAACCATTCTTATTTGCTCACTCTCATTTGTCCAAGAAGTGCCCACTAGAGTTTTCCTTTACCAGAGTGACTCCGGGGCCATTTTTATACACATCACAATAAAGAGTAACAAGCAAAAGTTGTGAGACCAGCACACTGGAAAGAGTAGAGAGCCTCTAAAAAGAACAGAGAGCATCTAGTAAATGGTAGCTACAGGACCAGTAAAGGTATTAAGGGATGACTTGTGTCCCCTCCAAATTCAGATGTTGAATTCCTAACCCCTGTACCTTAGAATGTGACCATATTTGGAGCTAGGGCCTTTAAGGAGGCAATTAAGTTAAAATGAGATAATTAGGGTTGTTCCTAATCCCCCAAGACTATCCAGAAAGTGGAGATTAGGATGTAGACACATACAGAGGAAATACCAAGTAAAGAAAGGTAGTAGACAGCCAACTCCAAGCCAGAAAAGAGGCCTCAGAAGAAACCAACACCTTGACTGATATTAGACTTCCAGCCTCCAGAATTGTGAGACGATAAACTTTTGCTGTTTAGGCTGCCCAGTTTGTGGTCCTTTGCTATAGTAGCTCTAGCAAACTAATACAAAAGGAAAAATTCAAGATGGCTTAATATAGGCTGTGTTCTGAGAGACAGCTTCTGGTAGTCTAGAAGGAGGAAGAACTGAAACTTTAGAGACAGCTGCCTTGTGGTTTAGAGTTTAGGACAGGGTTTACAAATGAAGACTGTAAAGCAATTTGACAGGTACTAGCTATGTGATCCCTACTGGACTCTTTTTTTTTTTTTTTTTGAGAGGTTATAGCAAAACATACTTTCAAATTATTTTAATTTGCTTTTGTATATTGAATAAATTTGTTCTTTGAATTGGCAGAGTTTTAAAAAGCCACCAAGTGCTTGATTTTGTACGTATTACTAACCCTGATTAGCTATCGGGTACCTAGTATGTGGCAAAGCTTTAAATACATTACTACCTCTAGTCATCACAAAAAAATGTTTCTAGGCCAATAGATGTGAAACAATTTGTCCAAATTAACCCAGAAATTATACTCAAGAGCTAGAATTTAACCTAGATTAATCCTATTGTAACAATCAAGGTCTTACTAAATTATACTGCACGGTTTCTCAAAACTCTTTTATGTAGGTTTTGGAAGCAAGTTGGTGGTTGTGGTAGGCTGTTGTTGCCTTACCAAGATCCCTTTACTGGTCTGAGGTCACCCATCTCCCAGTTTCTGAGAGTGGTGGCTGCTAAAAGCTGAATTCCATTCCTCCTTATAATTACCCTCAGGGTATGGGAGATACTTTGCTTCAGGGTAGGATGGCTCTGTGGACATTCCTGTGCAAGAACTCCCATGGGATCAGACTGAAGCTGGAGTTTTATCTATACACACAGGTTTACAAACCTTCCCCTCACCTATTTTTCTCCCTTATATGTTTCATCTGAGAATAGCACCTTAATAACTCACCGGCTCAAGAATCCTCATCCAGAAACTAAGCTTCTAGAGAATCTAAGATAAGGTTGTAATAACTAGCTAAATAGCAATATGATTCAAGTTCATTACAGGTTAACAACAACAAACAAACAAACGAACATAATTTTCGACATATAAGTATGTATGTGTCACATCTCAGTGAAATGATAAATGAAAAGACACAATCTGGAAAAATTGCTTAGTAGGGTCTATAATACTATAAAGAAATTAAAGGCATTATTTTTTAGCATAGACCAGTGCAGTTTTTGCCAAAATATATTGCATAGTACATAAATTTCACAGGTTTTTATGTGTCAGGACTATTTTGGATGACCAGTGATACAATTTCAATTCAAATTAACTTAGTCCAAAAGAAAATTCATTATCCTTTGTGTCTGTGGAAGTCAAGGGTAAATTTCCTTTATAGTTGGACCTAAGGGTCTCAGTTACTGTCTCCATCCTTCAAATTTATTTAACTTTATTATTCATACATATAAAGATGCTTCTGTAAAGGTAAGTTTTCTTTCCTATTTCCCAGGAAAGATTCTAAGGAGCCATGCCCATAATTTTGAAATAATTTTGATTTTTTTTATTTTGAAATAATTACTGGGTCCTACAGTATGTGGGACTCTCATTGAACAACCAGGGTAGTGCATCTACCATTGCAATGGGAAAAGGCAGATGCATAATTGATAATTACTGTGGCCATACACAGCAGGGAGTCTCCAGCGAAGCCATGAAAAGGGAAAAGTGAATGCCTAGTAGGCAGACAAAAAGTACTTTTACAATAGTCTTCTAGCAATAGTGTATTAGTGGAACATGAAAAAGATAGTGAGGTCCAATAAGTTTGGAAAATGCTGGAGTAATCATGTTGGAATGCATTTATTACTATACAACTGTTAAGTTCCCTAAAATGCTACTGGGAACTTTGAATTTCTACGATAGATATATATTTCTACATTATTTTCAAAACTTTTTGACCTTGGGACCTATTTTTCATGATGTATTTTATGGAATCCAGGCTTGGGTTCAAAAATAGATGGCTCTATTAGCTATATAGCTTTGGAAAATTAGTTAAATTCTCTGGGCCTCAGTTTCTTCAGCTGTAAAACTGGAATAACTGAATGTGCTTAAGAAGTTTATTATGAGCATTAGGGAATATGCATTACAAATGCTTGACTTTATAAAATTGGTTTGTATTGGACCAGCTAGTATCAATTTAGAGACCTTGAATGACTCCCAAAAGTATTAAAATGTTCTCTTAAAATTAAATTAAGTACTTTTTGTTTTTGTTTTTCAAAAGCTGCTGACCAGAGAAGACGGTGTTTATGAGGATTAATTTATGGATTGGGTGTAGTTTGGATTGGATTTGGGGTGACAAGAAAGAAAGGAGCCGCCAGAGATATGGAGGACAGTCGAGAGGTTATTGTAATAAATTCTGAATTGATGGGTACCTGAACCAAGGGAACATAGGGCAATACTGTACAACTATTAAGA
Organism: Leopardus geoffroyi; assembly: GCF_018350155.1. Lineage (NCBI taxonomy): Eukaryota > Metazoa > Chordata > Mammalia > Carnivora > Felidae > Leopardus > Leopardus geoffroyi. The sequence continues at coordinate 138,268,594 of NC_059331.1, read as the reverse complement.
ATAAACCATAAAAATGATTAGAAGACTTTCAGAATGACCCAATTCAGCAGTTTACCGTGAGAATTTTATTTTTCAAATAGTCTATTTAATTTAATAATGATGGGTGCTAAAAGATGTGCAAGGTGTCCTCTTCTCTCCAGCTTAATAAAATAATACCCTGTGAAACACAATAAAATTTCAGAAACTTAATCATCATCAGTAAAATCTTCCTTTATACACAATTACTTATTTTGTATAGTCCACATTTCTGTTAATAGAGTAAGATATAAAATAGGGATTTTACTTCATATGGTGATCATTTAAGAATAGTCCTATTTTAAAGTATGTACTTAGATAAAATGCCATATGCAATAATGATATTTGAGATAATGATGTAAAATTAAGTAGTCTATTTTCAAATATGTTAGCTGAGTAATAACCATACAAAAACTCAAGCTTCCTCAAACATAGGAATGCAGTTCTAATCTAAGCAGTAGAAATTAAGAAAAGAAAAAAAATTGAATTAAATATCTGAAAAACACTGCACTGATTTATTTAATAGGCTTTACAAAAATTTAATTTTACCTGCATTCATATCATTTCTAATTGTTTTAAAAATACACTAGAAATTGGGCCCCTGGGTGGCTCAGTTGGTTGAGTGCCTGGCTTGGGCTCAGGTCATGATCTCGTGGCTCGTGGGTTCAAGCCCCGTGTGGGGCTCTGTGCTGATAGCTCAGAGCCTGGAGCCTGCTTCAAATTCTGTGTGTCCCTCACTCTGCCCCTTCCTCTTTCTCTCCCCCAAAATAAATAAATGTTAAAATTAAAAAAAAAAAAATACACTAGAAACAAATAAAGAGTTTGTATTGCTTTCATAAATAGATTTTTAAGTTACTGCTCTCTTAAGTAAGATATTGTTGGTTTCAAAAGAGGAAAACCAAAAGCTTGAGTTAACTTAAGCAATAAAAGAGAATGTCATGGAATCAAAGGAAATATAAAAAAAATAAAGGTTTCATAATGGACAGAAAATGGGACAGTTTTATAGTTTATTATGGCTATACTATCAATATGACAGCTTCCAGATATAACTTGCTGTACCTGGTTTTTACATGTGCAAAGTAATGAAACTAGCCCAACCTGGGTTAGATGCCAGTCTATTCAATTGGCCAAGAGTCTTGGTTCTGTCATCAAGGGATTCATGTGCCCTTCTCAACAAAGAGCTACTGAAGCTCGTGCAGAATTCCAGCAGGTTAATAGGACATTTGCTATATCCAAACAATGAGTTTATAATTTTATCTTTAAACAAGGTTAACAGGGGCGCCTGGGTGGCGCAGTCGGTTAAGCGTCCGACTTCAGCCAGGTCACGATCTCGCGGTCCGTGAGTTCGAGCCCCGCGTCAGGCTCTGGGCTGATGGCTCAGAGCCTGGAGCCTGTTTCTGATTCTGTGTCTCCCTCTCTCTCTGCCCCTCCCCCATTCATGCTCTGTCTCTCTCTGTCCCAAAAATGAATAAATGTTGAAAAAAAAAATTTTTTTTTAAAAATAAACAAGGTTAACAGAGAAAAGATATACATAAATTGTTAGCTTAAAAACATCCTGACCTCGAGGTGCCTCATTGGCTCATTTGGTGAAGCATCCGGCTCTTGATTTTGACTCAGTCATGATCTCATTTAATTTAATAGTGATGGGTGCTAAAAGATATGTGAAGTGCCCTCTTCTCTCCAGGTCCAAGGCATAGGGCCTTCCTATGAGACTGTGCTGACAGAGTGGGGCCTGCTTGGGATTCTCTCCCTCTCTGCTCCTCCCCCACTTGGGCATGCTTTCCCTCTCTCTCCAAATAAATAAATAAGCATTTAAAAATGAAACTGCTGAACTTATAATTCCTGTGCTTTTTAAGGCAAATTTAGAGCTGCCCCTTAGTGCAGCCAGCTGTTCATTAATCTTATTATCTAAAGGTCTTGAGTTCCAGGATGGTTGATGAGTGTACTTTGTACCTAGGAATCACTTTTAGTAGTCTCTATTTGGAAAAAAACAAAACATAGTACTATATTTTGTACTGAAAACCTATTGTTACTGTTGTTTAGTTATTGGAACTAATTTTAAAATTGTTTTTTATTTATTTAAAAAAATTTTTTTAGTGTTTATTTTTGGGAGAGAGAGACAGACAGACATAACACAAATGGGGGAAGGGCAGAGAGAGAGGGAGACACAGAATCTGAAGCAGGCTTCAGGCTCCAAACTGTCAGCACAGAGCCCTATGTGCGGCCTGAACTCATGAACCATGAGATCATGACCTGAGTAAAAGTCGGATGCTCAACTAACTGAGGCACCAAGGCACCCCAAAATTTTTCAAATGTAATCTTAACATCAAATCCCAATTTCAATATCAATAAAAATGGGGTTGTTTTGAGGCAATAGCGTGGCTCAGTTGGTTAAGTATCTGACTCTTGATTTTAGCTCAGGTCATCATTTCCTGGCAGTGGGATGGAACCCTATGTCGGGCTCAGTGCTGACAGGGTGGAGCCTGTTTGGGATTCTCTCTCTCCCTCCCTCTCCCCTCTCTCTCTCTCTCTCTCTGCCCTAACCGTGTGTGCACAGGCTCATGCATCCTCTCTTTCTCTCTCTCAAAAATAAATAAACATTTAAAAGGTAGTGTTGCTTTGACTGAAGTAAGAGGAGACATTGGATATTGGATATTGGATATTGGCATTCCTACTTGCTTTGATTCTATGCTTTCCCCTATAGTAATCCCAAAATTCATTTCCAGAGACCCATATCATTGCAAAATACAATCTGAAAATCACTATTGTAGTTTTAAAAAGAAAAGTAAAGAAAGAAAGAAAATGAGAAAACAAAGATATAAGATTTTGAATCATAGGATTGAAGTTTTATAAAATGCTGATTCTGGCACATATTACTTGAAGACAGACTAAATCACTTAAATTCTGCAAATCTTCATTTCTTCAGCTGTTAACTGTAAATAATACCTGTGCTATATAATTAACACCTGAATGAGACGTCGTCCACAGGAAACCATGCAATGCTCTACACCGTTGTACTTGACATTGATTTCCCTATATTCTGAGATAAGAATCCAGACTGCTAGTTCTTCTAAGGGTTTCCCTAGTCCCATTGACCACTACTCACAATTTCAACAGTTTCTTCTCCTTTTAAGTAATTATACTGGTTTCCAAGGATATACTACTCAGTGACATGTATATCCTAAGAGAACATCAATTATTCAATTATTTTGATATCATGTAGCTCCCTCCAAAATTTGCTACTGGTTATTTCTCTTCTTCTGTGGTCCTAGAAAAGTGGGAAGAATAAGCATGAGCAGAGAGAAGGCTGCTGAGTCATTGATTGGACCCCATCCCTGGAGCTCATGCAATCCAAATGTGAATAGCAAACTCAGTCACCCTCTAAGGTTCCTCTGGGGATTGTTCATGGGGATACAGAAAAGTACCTAGGGGAAATGGAGCCTGAGGAGATAAAAGTACCTTCTTAATAATATTCACTTGAGAATGATTCTAAACCAGGAGATGAGTGACAGACAAAAACTGCTTGAGTTGAGGCATACATTTTCACTCTATTTTGGATTCTGGTACTCTGACAATGTATTTTGAGCTCAGCATTTTTTTTTTTAATTCTCATTCAGCTGTGTGAAAGCCATTCTTCTCAAGACCGAAGCTTTTCTGTAGTAATGTTGTCTGTTCATATTTGAAGTCACTAGGGCCCTGGCACATATGGCAAGAATACTCTATTTTTAAAGATATATTGTGTCTGTTAATACAAAGGTCATGATGTAGATTTTTGCACTTAGAATCAGCATGAGAAAGTGGGACTGTTCTTGCAGATCTTGGCTCCATCAGCAAATAAATTAAAATAAACTGGAGGCTTGAAATAGAAATAATCCTCCTTCCAAGTGTTTCATTTAGAGAATGACATCCTGTTTTCTTCAGAATATCATGGCAATTCTGCATATGAATGAATTTGGGAATAGAAAAGGCCCAGCAAATGAAGTACACGCAAAATAACTTTTAGAATTTCAGGCTCCAGTAATAAAAATAAGTGATGATGCTTTTCCGTTCAAAGTGTGAAGGGAAAAAGGAAACCTGAAACTTACGTAAGTTTTAGAATTTTATACCAACTTGTGATTGCATGGTAAGCTCAATTCTCCCTATAAGAGAATAGAGTGCATCTTTAGTACAATTAACCATTTATCTTGTAAGGAAAATTTTGACACAGTTGCTTATTAACTTCTAATTAAAGAAGTCAGACAGCTTTCTGATTATAGTCATAACTGGAAAAGGTATATTTCAAAAATGACTGGACTCAAGCATCATTCACCTGAAAATACCTTGATTAGGCTCCCAACTGAGTCTGGAAGAGCTTTAACTGAAGTCCAAAATAACGATTGTCGAAGTTGTAGAAAACCTTAGTTGTCAATGAAACCTCATCACTATAAAAAAAAAAGTATTGTGACAAAATACATTAAATTAAGAAATAAATTTGAATTTGTAACCTTAAATACACATGTCTTCCATTATGTCACTACTAAAACTGACCCAGCAGTTGTAGCAATCTTGGCCCATGTCTATACCTCATGCCTTTATGTTTGATTTTATTACTATTCTCCATTTAAAAGGATAGGGAGATGAATCCCTGTCTTGAGTAAAGAAAAAGATTAAGAGGGTTATTTTATATGTTTTCATTGCCTAGAATCAAACATGACATCTTTTAAAAAATAGTATTAAAGCTTACACTGGAAATGGCATGGCAAGTTTTGTATCAGGATGATACTGATAATGATAAAGAATAATTCTGTGGAAAAAGCTGAGTCTGTAAAACCCATGAGCTTATGTGAAATTTATGTAAAATGTTGGGCAGATGCTCACTAAACTTTCCCCTTCTTGTGAGTGTAGTTAAACAGTTTTCTCATCCCTTTGATTATAGTTGGATTTGTATGACTGGTTGATACCAATGATATGTCACTTCTGGTATAAGGCAATTAGAAGCTGTTTCTCAATCTCTTTTTACCCTGTTCTATTGAATGAATTAATTTGAAGCCATGTATTAGAGATGGCCAAGCTTTCATTATACTGGTGTTCTGAATTTCTCCACATAGAAGAACTTTTTCTCCCCATTCTTGGGGACCATGCTGTACTTTGACATGAATGAACAATAAACGTTTATATTGTTAATCCTCCAAGATTTGAGAGTTGTTTATTACTCAGCTAACATTATTTACCCTGACTGGTATCCTCAAAATCGAAAGAGATAATAAAAGGAAATCAAAAGTTATTGGGATACAAAAGTTGGGTATAAAAAAAGTAGGATGTAGGCAGCAATTAATAAGCATGAAGAACAAACAATAATGTCAGGTATTTCAGAAGCAATCACACTTGTTACAGGGAAAGGAAGAACATGATAAGTAATGGTAATATCAGTTAGATAAGACAGATTATCCTGGGGCCCAACAGTTAATCAACATTACTTGTCACAAACAATGAGCAAAGAGTGACATCTGGGTGGCTTAGTTGGTTGGGTGTCCAACTCTTGATTTTGGCGTGGGTCATGATCTCGTGGTTCATGAGATGAAGCTGACAGCATGGAGCCTGCTCAGGATTCTCTCTCTCTTTCTCTCTCTCTGCCCATCTCTGCTTGTGCATATGTGTGCACATGCAAGCATTTTCTCTCTCTCTCAAAATAAATAAACATTAAAAAAAAACAATGAGCAAAGAGAAAAAAAAGTTTAAATTTTGTGATTGAAGTGTTTTCTTGGCCAAATGTGTCAAAAAAAGAAGAATTGGTAGGGAAGACACAAGTCCTCATCTCCTAGGAGACACATTTTCTAAATGATACTATTAATTATAAAATACTAATGAGGCATGTATACATATTTATTTATTTATTTATTTATTTATTTATTGCACACATTTTTAATAGTGCTGGCAGGACAGGTCAAGATATCATGATATTAAGGTAATGGATTTCATATTACTGGTAAAACAAAATTTCAACGTTTATTTATTTTTGGGACAGAGAGAGACAGAGCATGAATGGGGGAGGGGCAGAGAGAGAGGGAGACACAGAATCGGAAACAGGCTCCAGGCTCTGAGCCATCAGCCCAGAGCCCGACGCGGGGCTCGAACTCACGGACCGCGAGATCGTGACCTGGCTGAAGTCGGACGCCCAACCGACTGCGCCACCCAGGCGCCCCAACAAAATTTCAAATGGATGGTATATGTTTTGAAACTCAAAGTAGGCTTTGAAAATAAAACTTCTATAAATCATTAAGCAAAAAGTGCCAATTAACAAATTAATACATTTAACAAATATGTGCTTGTTAATTGAGCACTCACTACTTTTCAGACTCTGCTCTCCAAGTTTGGGATATGGGTACCTACACCCTACATTTTAATAAGTTTAACTGTTAAACGCTAAACTCAGCCTGATGGTGAGTATCTCACGTTCGAATCTCCAAAGGAAAATAATCCTAATCCTGTATTCAGACAAGAATCAGTAGAGGGATAACTCAAATCCCTAGCTAGTTTGATTTGGTATTCTTTTACCTTCACTTCTAGAATAATGTAAACTTCTTATAAAGTATCAAAGGTATATTACAAGAAGAATCATAAGGGATATCAAGCAATTAAAGCTGTAAGCAAAGTTATAAACAAAATATTAGATATAATGAACACATATACTTCCCATGATGGTTATATGTTAAGTGATACAATATTTTAAGTTTTTAATATTAGTTGTTTTTGAAATTGTTTACCTGCTGTTTAGGATGTTCAAAGGTACTGTAATGAAAAATTTTATTCACTTTAAATTTGATCAATACAACCAATAGGTAATCTGTAAAATCTGTAGGTAATGCTTAAAGAGTTAAGGAAATTTGGTTTTCACTGTTTCATTCATTTGGTCTGAACTCCAGGGAGATCTGGTTGTATGATTCTGGATTTGCCTTCTTAAACTTTTTTAATTTTTTTAATTTTTTTTTTTTTTTTGAGAGAGACAGAGAACGAGTCAGGGAGGGGCAGAGAAAGAGAGGGAGACACAGAATCTGAAGCAGTCTCCAGGCTCTGAGCTTCCGCACAGAGGCTGACACAGGGCTAAACTCACCAACCGTGAGATCATGACCTAAGCTGAAGTCAGAAGCTTAACTGGCAGAGCCACCCAGGAGTCCCTGGATTTGCCTTCTTATAACTCTGCCTTCTGAAGAGTACTGAGTTAAGATAATGTGGAATGTTGATTAGTTCATGCTGTATCAAGTAGCTTGTATTCAGGTATCAGAAGTGTTCATTGTTAAACCTCTGATTGGTGGGTTCGGCTGTACTCAAGTGGCACATTCTCCAAGAAGTGTAACTTGCAATAATGCAAAAGTTATTTGATGAATGATAGAGGCTCATAAACTGAAGTGGTCCATACATGCTTCAGTTTCATCTCTTGCAATAGAATGCCTCTTATGAGGCAGAGGGCCTAGAATCTGCACCTGAGATGTTGCAAGAACTCCTGATACAATTGCTGTTTGTCTGAATGCTATATCACATTTGAATAATGTGTATTTTGAATTTAAATAAACTGGGTATGTTTTGTGTCCTGTGAATCTTCTAATTCCTAAAGCAAGGCAAATTGAAACGGAGTCAATGACTGTATATCACACAGAGTTTATATTTAATGTATTTAAACAAAGTAAAAATAATGCATGTATGAGTATATTATATATGAGTATATAATATATATGCTCATATATAATATGAGTATTTCCTGTGGAAAATAATCATTGGCCATAACCAAATCCATGTATAACTGTATGCTGTTTTCCCAATTAAAAGTAATCCCAAGGTTTCTACTATACTTGAGGTTAGCAATAAGAAACAAAGATAACTTATTCCTACTAACCCCTAGCCCATGACTGATTGTGGAAGCTGCGGTCTATGATTTTTGCACCTAACATTAAACTTTCCCTCTCCCTTCCCCTTTCTTTCTCTCCTTTTTGTCTCCTTCACCTTCTCCCTCTCACCTGTCTCCCTCAATCTGTCTTTCTTTTGTTTTCTCTTCTGTTTCTATCCAGGCCACCAGAAATAAAGGATTTAGCTGGACTCTTTTATCAAAGGCAAACTCTATTATATACCACCCCCTACTCATATATAGATTCCTGGTAAATATTAACTGGACTACATTTCACTCTACAAAGAAATGCTAGTTCTATGGAATAGGAAAGTCCACCTCAGTAGTTTACACATAGTCCTCTAAATTAATTTTATCATTTAAATTCTTTCTGCTTCAACAATAGGGTTTGAGCTAACTTGAACTCCTATAATTGCAATAATAAAATGTAAAATATGTGAAAGGGAAAGATCATATAAGGATTCTAGATGAATATGGTTTAAAATGAATATCTTTTTTCCCATATATCAAACTGAAAAAAGGATATAATCCTATTGCGTGTTAAAGGAAGTATATATCCTTTTGTCGAGAGAGAAAAAAAATTGCTGCTATTCAATTATTGAAGAATCATGCATATCATTACATAAGGGCATGCCTATGCAATCTTCTTTATTACCCATTTCTTCTACTGAGCTATATAAGTATTGAAATACAGAAAAATTTCAGAGTGTTAAAATAATATGGTTCAGTTAGGAAGATAAAAACAGGAATAAAACTTAGGGAAGATAGAATAATATGTACTTATCCTTTTTTTTTTATCTTTCTCAAATAATGATTATTTGAGTCAGTTTTTCACAAGAGCTGCTTATAGCACACTCAAAATTGGTGTCTTGGCTAATACTAATATTCTGAATGAATATTATTCATTATACATTATTTTGACTTTCTATTTTACAATAATCCAATGAAATAAAACAGCTTATTAGCCCCTTTTGCAAAAATCAAGGTATTGAGACACAGAGCGGTTATGCAATTTGCCCAAAGTAACGTAAACATGAAGGGGCAAAGCTGAGGTTTGGTCTCAGGTAGTCTGACTCTAGCACTTTCACCTCAGATTACTGTGCTATCATGAACCATTAGGACCTGGGTAAGGGCATGTTCTGGTTACTGGTAGGTGATCCTGTGCTTTCACAGAACCGCTATAAATTAAGTCATAAAAGAGTAAGCCAGCATCTGCTTCCCAGAATTGCCATCACCTCTTAATCTGAAGAACTATTCATAAGGAGGCCATAGGCTAGGCCAAAGCTGTCCTAAAAGGTATCTTTATATTTATTTATTCAAATAATGGGCTGAAGCCCTCAATTTCAATGTCATAGATTGAAGAGATAATTTAGTATTTAAAATTTTAAAGTTAGGTATTAGACATTAGACACTTTAATTGAAATAGAAATTATTAAGCCTATCAACATAGGGCCTGTCACAAAATGTTAGCTATAAAGAGTTCCACCCCCATTCCTAGATTATTAAATAATTGACCTGTCTGAATGAAATTATTTAGCATACTCTTTTCCAAGACTGCAGTCAAAATTATTATGTGGAGTTTTGGTACAAGTGATAATGCTAGGCTATTTTTCCATTATTAATTTTCTTGTCAAGCAATTACGTTAACCAATTATTAAACTATCTGTAATCGGCGCACAACCGAACAGAAATGGCTTTACTTTCTCCAATCACTGCCTTGTACTACGCTGGTGAATTTCCTTTTTTTTTTTTTTTTTTTCTTTTGTCGTTCCTAAATGATACCTCTGGAAAATCCAAAGATTTTAATCTCTTTTTCATAAACTTCAGTCTAGTCTATTTTTAAGTGGTTTTTAAAAATTGTTTGTTTGTTTGTTTGTTTTGCAGAAAGAGAGAGGGAAAGCCGGGGAGGGACAGAGAAAGAAGGAGAGAGAAATCCCAAACAGGCTCCACACTGTCAGCACAGAGCCCAATACAGGACTTGAACTCACAAACTGTGTGATGTTGACCTGAGCTGAAACCAAGAGTCAGATGCTTAACGGAGCCACCCAGGCACCCCTAGTCTAGTCTATTTAAAAGTTCCAATTCCATACCCAGTTTAAAGCTTTGTGACCTCTTCCTTTCTCATCCACACTAGTTTAGACTTATGCTCAAATGACCCGGAATGCAAAAAAGTCCTCCTGAAATAGTTTAATGCCTTCTCTCCTTCCTCTTGTAGTCTACTGCTCTAGCAGCCTGGGGTGAAGAAGGGGAATGGCAGAGAACATTATACTAACAATGGCTGTCTGACAACAGACTCTGTGGGGCAGCTTTCCAACTACTGAGCCGTATATATGATTGTTATGGGAGCACAGCAGGGAACCTGCAACTGAACAATTCATTGTCCTTGAACATTATCTGTGATCAAACTTCTTCACCCTAAACTCCATACCCATCTCCCACTACTGCAGTTGCCTACACTTCACCCACAGGAAACTTGTATGTACTTGTCTTACCAGTGGGGGTACGGTAGACTGTTCTGTGGATGCCTCACTAACCCATGTTTCTCCCAGTCTCTTCAGACTTTGTTCAAATGAGTACAGAAGGCAAAGCACAATTTACTATATAAAAAGATGTCCAGCTATCAACTAAGATGGCACATTCCCTTTCATGTTCGCACCCCCCCACTCACTCCCCACCCATCAGTTCCTATGAGTGGTTCTCTTGGATTCTCTTTATTTTCCTTGAAAGGAGCCCCTTTATTTGACTCATGTTTAGAAAGGGAAAAGAGATTAGTTATCCTCTTCCTTAGTTAACATCTTCTTAGAGTCATGCACACATATATGAAAGGGAAGATAAAAAGGAGAAGGTTAGAAGAGTAATTTGAATTCATCCATATCCTTGTAAATTCTGTAAAACATGTTTGACCCTCTTCTCTGCATTTACTATCCTGAATTAATTGGTATTTGATATTTTGACCTCATGGTATAGAAATGTAACTTATTTTTCTATGCTGATTTTTTTACCCTGCAACTTTACTGAATTCATGTAGTAGTTCTAACAATTTGTTTTTGTGGAGTCTTTATGGTTATATATGTATATTATATATAATATATATATTATATGTATAATCATGTTATCTGCAAACAGAGACAAGTTTACTTCTTCCTTTGTATAGATATCAATTTGGATATCTTTTATTTATTTATTTTTTCCTAATTGCTCTGGCTAGGACTTCCAGTACTATGTTGAATACAAAAGGTGAAAGTAGCATCCTTCTCTTTTTCCTGATCTTAGAGGAAAAGCTTTCAGCTTTTCACCACTACAAATGATGAGAGCTGTGGTCCTGTCATATATGGCCTTTTATTGAGATGCATTCCATTTATATCTAATTTGTTGAGTTTTATCATAAAAAGATGTTGTATTTGTCAAATGCTTTTTCTGCATCTATTGAGATGAGCATATAATTCTTATCCTTCATTTTGTTAGCATGGTGTGTGATATTTATTCATTTATGAATGTTGAACTATCTTTGCATTCCAGGAATAAATCTCACTTAATCCTGGTGTACAATTCTTTCAATATGCTGTTAAATTCAGCTTGCTAATATTTTGTTCAGGATTTTTGCATCTAAATTCATCAGGGATTTTCTTATAGTGTTCTTGTCTGGTTTTCGTATGAGGATAATGCTGGGCTAGTAAAATGTGTTTGGATGTGTTCCCTATTCTTAAAATTGTTAGAAGAGTTTGAGAAGGAATGACATTAATTTTTCTTTAAATATTGATAGAATTCACTAACAAAGCCATCTGGTCCTGGATTTTTCTTTGTTGGGAGTTGTTTGATTGATGATTCAGTAGCCTTAGTCATAATTGGTCTTTTCATATTTTCTGTTTCTTTATGACTTAGTCCTGGTAGGTTGTATAGTTCCAGAGATTTATTCTTCTTCTTCCTGAGAAATACCTATAATTTTTTACTTAGAAGTGTTTTTGTTGGTTTTTTTGTTTTGTTTTGTTTTTGACATATCTATCCCATACAATCCTTGCATTTTATCTTCTTTTTCATTTTCCTTTTCATGCTACAAAAATCCACAAATTTGTTATCCATCATATTGATTAAAGCATCTCCCAATTCAATTAAAATTTTTGTTATTTACCTATCAATATCATTTACTTACAATGCAGATTTCAGATATAGTGTATAAAATAGCACATTGTGTGCAAATGTGTAGGAATGCGCATATTTGTGTATGTGTGTGCATATTTCAAATGGATGGCTATCTTTTACTCTAGCCAACATAGAGCTCTCTAGTCTAATATTAATCCAAACTAAAGATCATCACCCAGTTTTATGTTGATATATAATTTGAATCTTGATAGCAGCAGCAGTCAGCAAGGAAGAACACTCATATATCCTTTTTGATAGCTACTTGACCATAGTAAGGTTTGTTCCTATGGTATTTTATGTTCCCTCTAAATTATCTATGAAGATTTAGCAAAAAGTCAAAGCACTCAGAATTAAAGATTAAATTCCAAACTACTGCCAGATTTTCAACAAAATTGCCATCTCATGTAATTGACATGGGAATTGCAATCTGGAGCTAATGTAGACTCATGTTAACTCCAAAAATATTGATTGCTAGCCAGACATCATATAAAACTGGAATCTGCTCAGCCTTCTGTTGCCCTAATGTTATACAATAGTAGTACACACATATCCTGTACAATTTCTTCTCTCTTGTACTCATTAAGATACACCATGCAGGGATACCAGGGCCTAAATAGCAAATCAAATTGCTTATAGAAAGGTCCCCAGAAAAGAAAATCACTGTACTGTCTTCTTTATCACAAGCGTCCAAAATGTGGTGGGGCTGTACAAAGGGCCAGGATGAAGTACAACCTAGAGGTGATAGATGGTTAGGCTCTTTCCTGAGTCTATTAACAATTAAGATGATAAAAACCATGTAAGCAGCATTAAGGGTGTTATTTTACATTATGGCAGGAGGGCAAATGTCCAGCCCATTTAAAATATGTATATTAATTTAATTGCTTGGTAAAATAAGGCAAAGTGATAATTTAGCCCTAAATTACACAATTTGAAATTGGAATTTCATTTATCAGGAACTATTTTCTCTTTATTCTTATGTTGAAACAACACCAGAATGCTGTATATAAAGGTAAGTCAATAACTTGATGTGTGAGTCATCTTATTTAACTAATAGACATTCTTGGCCATTTAATCAAATGCTATGACACTTAGATCGATAAATTATATATAATCTATATTTACAAATACTTAACTATATATACATAGAGTAGGGTAAAAGTTGTATATAAAGCTTTTTAACTCTCAATCTAAGAAATGGGATTTGTGGAATATCCTTGAGAAGAAAATAAAGCACAGTGTGTTGAATAAGTATTAAACAACCTAAAGTGTCTACATTTTATTTATTTTTGTTTTACTTATTTTATTTTATTTATTTTATTTACTTCAATCATGATAAGTGTACTCTTTAATTCCCATCCCTTATTTCCCCCATCCCCCACCCAGTACCTCCTCTTGTTTCTTGGTTGCCTCTCTCTTTTTTGTTTGTTTGTTTAATTCCACATATAAGTGAGATGGTATGGTATTTGTCTTTCTCTGATTGACTAATTTTGCTCGGCATTATACATCTAGCTCTATTTATGTTGTTGCAAATGGAAAGATTTCATTCTTTTCTTATGACTGAATAACATTCCATTGTATATATATGCCAAATCTTTATCCACTCATCAATGGTTGGACAATTGATCTGCTTCAATAGTTTGGCTATTGTAAATAATGGTGCGATAAACATAGGAGTGCATGTATCACTTTGAATTAGTGTTGGCTTTTTTTTTTTTTTTTTTTTTTTTTTGTAAATGCCCGGTAATGTGATTCCTGGGTCACAGGATAGTTCTATTTTTAATTTTGGGGGAACATCCATAGTGTGTTCCACACTGGCTGCATGAATTTGCACTCCTAAGAGTGCACCAACAGTGCAGGAGGATTCCTTTTTCTCTGCATACTTGCCAATACCTCTTGTTCTCGTGTTTTTGATTTTAGCCATTCTAACAGGTGTGAGGTGATATCTCATTTTAGTTTTGCTTTACATTTTCCTGATAATGAATGATGTTGAGTATCTTTTCATGTGTCTGTTGACCATCTGGATATCTTCTTGAAGAAATGTCTGTTAATGTCTTCTGCCTATATTTTAATTGATTATTGGGGGAGGGGTATTGAGTTGTATAAAACCCTCTGCAAAGTAGACCTAGAGGGAACACATCTCAATATAATAAAGGCTTTATATGAAAAACCCACAGCCAATATCATACTCAATATTGAAAAACTGGGAGCTTTTTCCCTAAGGTCAGGGACAAGACAAGGATGTACACTCTCACTACCTCTATCTAACACAGTACTGAAATCCTAGCCATAGCAATTAGACAACATAAAGAAATAAAACACATCCAAATTGGTAAGGGGGAGGTGAAACTGTCCCTATATGCAGATGACATGTTACTATAGATAAAGTGTCTACATTTTAGAGAAATAGGGAGCTGCTTCTCTTGATAACTCTTCAAGCAACTCTCTCATATTGATTCTAGAGTTACTGTAACTGAATGTTTAAGATTTAAACAAATTTGGGTCATATTTAAAAGTTGATTTTATATGTGTATTTTATTGCTTAGGGTTACAAAATTACAATTAGATGTTTCCAAAGGAACACTTTAGGAAAATAATTCTGGGTCTTTAAACACAGAGATATCTTCATCAGTGGAAAATTTTGCTCCTCCAATTCCTTTCTCTATATTAATTATATATTATTATATTAATTATACATCAATTGATTCAATTGCCTTTCCATGGTTTCAACTGTACTAATTATATTTGTATTAGTACATACAGCTACAAATATATTCTATTAATTATACATTGATATTAACTATAAAATTAATACACAATATCACAGCCAAAAATTCTTTACTTTAAAGAAATTTTTTTAACGTTTATTTATTTTTGAGAGACAGAAAAAGACAGAGCATGAGTGGGGAAGGGGCAGAAAGACGGGGAGACAGAGAATCTGAAGCAGGCTCCGGGCTCTGAGCTGTCAGCACAGAGCCTGACGTGGGGCTTGAACCCACGAACCATGAGATCATGACCTGAGCCAAGTGGGCTGCTTAACATACTGACCCACACAGGCACCCCTCAGCCAAAATTTCTTTTATGAAATCCAGTTTATTCTTGCTAAGTTACACATAAGATATTTAACATTAATAAAGTATCCTCTGACTTGGAGTCTACTTGCTGACATTTCCTGATTTTTAATAAATGGCCTATAAATATTTTAAGAAGAAATGTCCAGTATTAACAGTCATCTTAGGAAGGAAGGGGCAAGAGTTCCAGATGCTTAGCCATGGGGTAAAGAAAGCCAAATTCAGCCTGTCTTAATTCTATTCATGTAGTTAGTGAGGAAGCCTTTCTTGAAAGTAACCTTAGAGTAGAGTGACTGTTGACACTGAGTGCACATGTGCTTCCTTTTTGCCTTCTTAATGATCCTACCTACTCACATAAACTTACACTAAAGGAGGAAAGAATACTGATAATTAAAGTAAATGTTTAAGGTGAGGTTTCACTTTTAATGACATAAAAGCAAATTTTTCATTATGAAGATATAAAGTGACTAATATTTGAACAGTCAACTGCAATAATTTCATGACTAATAATACTGAATTAGGAGTGAAATAAGTTTTCAAATACTCCTATGATTTGCTTTATTGATGCAGTGATATTTTAGATTTAAGGACAAAGGTTTGGAGAAGATGCAAGAGATTGTCATTACAATGTTGTTGCAAAGGCCATCGAAATGCATAAAGACTAAACAAGTTGAAATGATAGCACATGAGTATAGTTCGATATATTTTGCCCCAAATTTATGAGCATTGTTTTCTGTATGTCTCTTGGGTGGATTTCTTTCCTTTATAACACATAGATTAGAGAACTGAAAACACTCTCATCTGCAGAGGGGAGAATGGCACATCAACTCTATGTAAGGAGTCCATGGAGGTTGTATTTTGTACTGAGAATTCTAGGTATTACCTGTGTCTTCAGTGCATTAGAGGAGAACTTTCATTTTTTTTCCAAGAAAAAAAAATGTAAAACATTTATTGTACAAATATAATTTTTGCCATCATATATTCTATGACACTTTCTGTAGTTTTCCAATTGTACTTTAAATTATTTAAATTTAGATTGAAGATGTTTCTTTTTTCAGTCACTACTAATACAGTATCTTAAACTTATATAAAACACATAAAATAATTAAAATATAATCTGTGAAAAAATTTAGGTTATAAGGTAACATTGGTGACATAGAAATGAATTATTTGGAATGGCATACTGTAAAGATGTGGGATAGATATCTCATCTCTCCTTTTTTGTTTGTCTTCTAAAGTATCCCAAGACCAGAGTAATTGGTCCAATAGTAAATCTAACAGGAATGGTTTTATAGATTGTGAAATTGAGGTCCAACAGTGTCAAGACAAAAGGTCATAGAACAAATCAATGGATCAGAAAGGACAAGAACTTGGTAATTTCTCTAACTCTCACTATTACTCAATGAAAACATGTTGAAAAATGAGGTTAAAAGCTGGAAGTTGTTTGATGAGTTAAGATTGTGCAGATGGTCAATATACAAAATTTTGGACATGCAGTACTTCCATCTTTTTGTTTTTTTAATTTGGCAGTTTCTCTTGATTATATATTTATATTGGTTTCTATTTCCCATTTTCCTCATTTCCTCAATTTCCCATTTTCCTCAATTGTTTAAAAAAGCCTTAGGCTCACATATCTCTTTGAGTTGGACGTATCAAAAACAGAAATAAACAATAGGCAGAGGCAATTACAATGAAGCAGGAAAACAGGCCAATAAACAGAACTCAGTACCATATTTGTTGTAATTAGCTGGAATTACTGGCATTTTACGTTTTAAAGAGAAAGAGTAAACTATTTCATGCTAAGTAATCACGTATCTCTTCAAAGAGTATAATAAAGAATCCTTTAGCTACCAAAGATACACACACACACACACACACACACACACACACATTTCCATGTGCATGTATATATTTTTATATGAATCTCCATATTTGTGTTTTGTTTCTATATTTCATTTCCTAGTACAGTTATAAAAAGTTAAACTTTGACACCATAAAAGTGGGGGAAGTAATTGAAATCCCAGGTCTTCTTGCAAAGATTTCTACTTCTGAATGATTTGTTTCACCCTTTTACCTTAAAGCTTCTGGACACTCTCAGAACAAGATCAACTAACTAAATTGCCTACTCTTTAGTGAAGTCCATCCTGATACAAGTACACATCCAAACTTGGAATCAGAATGGAAAGCAATATTGGGTTCTAGAAGACAATGGAGTCATGACTTCAAGTTTCTGAAAGCATTTAATTTTCAACCTTGGATAGTAAATTGGAGACAGACAAAATTGACGATAAAGTATACTAAATAAATTCAACTTAACACAGTATTTTATAAGTATGCTAACAATATGAAAAAAAAGATGGCTTGAATTTAAAAATGGAGCCCAAAGTACAGAGAGTAGGAAAAAAACCAAACAGACCGATTCTGTTTAATACCAACTGTTATCTATAAGGTATTAAGAAAAAGAATGTTCTGGGGCGCCTGGGTGATGCAGTCGGTTAAGCGTCCGACTTCAGCCAGGTCACGATCTCGCGGTCCATGAGTTCGAGCCCCGCGTCAGGCTCTGGGCTGATGGCTCAGAGCCTGGAGCCTGTTTCCGATTCTGTGTCTCCCTCTCTCTCTGCCCCTCCCCCGTTCATGCTCTGTCTCTCTCTGTCCCAAAAATAAATAAACGTTGAAAAAAAAAATAAAAAAAAAAGAAAAAGAATGTTCTGTTTCTCCACAAAGATTTTAAAGAGATACATAGTAAAACAAAACAAAACAAAACAAAACAAAACAAAACAAAACAAAACAAACAAAACTGTTGAAGCATGAAAAATACAGCCCAAACCTCCGTTCATTTGGTATATTATAATGGCATTATGTGTAAGCAGTCTGATTTGGGGCAGGGGGAGAAGTGATCAGTCTGTGGCTCTACCCTGAGAAAGATATTGGGTGGAAAGTTAGGTGAGATCAAAAGGTGGATCAAAAATAATTAGTTGTACAGTTAAATCCCAGCTTGTACTTTTGGGAACTTCTGGGTACTGTAGACCTTTTGTTTCTCTCATGGCATGGAGGATGATGAGCCTCTCTACATTGCTTTGTCTGATACCTGTCTGTATTCCTTCAAGGACAGGACTTATGTGGGAAGGCATTGGGTTTCTTGCCTTTGGCGGTACTTGTCAGCTGAATCAAGACTATAGCTCTCAACAGCCCACTGTTCCCTATGGCCTCTGAAGAGGGAGAAAATCCACTGATTGTGGGGAGATAGATATCTATGGTTGGACAAATTCACTCAAATGAGAGGATACAATATAACATTTTTAAACACGCAAGGAATCAGAAAATTGTAATTCTTTTGTAATCCTTTTTAGAAGAGACTGGAGAATATGTTAAGGAAGAAACATAAACAAAAAGAGATGACATTTGGGGCATCTGGGTGGCTCAGTCGGTTAAGCATCGGACTCTTCATTTCGGCTCAGGTCATGATCTCACAGTTCATGAGTTCCAGCCCCACATTGGGCTCTGCGCTGACGGTGTGGAGCCTGCTTGGGATTCTTTCTCTCTCCCTTACTCTCTGCCTCTCCCCCACTTGTGCTCTTTTCCTCTCTCCCTCTCTCTAAATAAATAAATAACATAAATAGATAAACTAAAAAAAAGAGAGATGTCATTCATGAAACAATAGATTCCCAAATGTGAATGATGGAAGGCATTCCCAATAACAGCTGCACAGTCAAAATTAGCATAGGAAGATAGCTATGGAAGGGTGATGTGCAAGGAAAAAAAAGGAACCTGATGGCCTAGGCATTTAGAACAATTGTTGTGCTTTGACAGATCTGTTAGAGAAAATTAAAAATTCACTACAGATAACCAAAATAAGTAATTAATAAATCCAGGGGAAAAAGTTTTACAAGAATGGAAACTTAATGCTAGCACATTACACAGTGAATAGTAATGCAACCATCCAACAATTTCAATATTGATGCAATGGGTAGAGTAGGGGGTTTGAGATTCAAGATGGAGCAAAAGGTTTGAAAGAGCTAAATAACTCATAGTAGGATATCAATCTTTGAAAGTATGTGCTTATCTTATTAAACAAAATAATTTTTTACAGTAAAACATGAATGATCTATATATCTTAAGGATGCATTTATTTCACAGTGCTTTCTTGTCCATCCTCAATTCTAGTAACTCAGTTATTAGTTCATAAGGTTGGGCAGTGTGTATCTCTTATCCAGTTTTCAGATAGGAGTCTGAGCCTCGAAGAGGCTCAAATAAATAACTTGCCTAGGGTTACATTTTCATAAATGGTACAAGAAAAACCTGAGCCTTCGGAGTTAGCGTTCTATTGACATACACTGCTGCTAAGATGTTGGTTGCTAGTTTAATGTGGTTTCCACACAAGGGATATATTTTATTGGAAATGTCTATATACAATGTTTTATCTCCACTGTGAAGTACTTGTATAATATGATATGTCAAAACAGATGAAAAAATTTATCTACTTAGCAATTCTTATTTAAATTGTCAAAAACACAGGGACTTTTGAGTGGGTCTAATCAAGTTTAATAAATTTATAAGTACTCTATATCAATTTTCAGCTGCGGAGAACTTAATCTTGATTTTTTAAAACATTGAGTTCTAGGAAAAATGTGTTTTATGGCAAGTTAGAAAACAAAAGAAAACAAAAGAAAATGAGCTGTCCCTGTGGAGATCTGTACTGTGTACAAGGATAGATCTCTCTTGTCCTGTGGTGTTAACATCAAGGATGCTCTAGACACCTACTATATGTACTATCAACTGTGCTCAGCAGCTCCTAGAATTCAGTGTTTTTGAATTCAGTGAAGTTATGGAAACAAGTGGGCTTAACAAAAGACAATTTAGGTTCTTGGATCATATATCTGGTTATGTCACAATCCTTTTGTTCAAGCTTGATTTAAAGTGATAAATTGTGGGATGCAGAGCTGAGAGCTACTGCATATGTTCAATATATGAATGGAAGAGGGGATTTTTCTTTTTTATAGAAGAGCAAAACCAAGGAAATAAAAAGCACACACAGTAGATTTAGCTGATCTCTTCTCCCTGTTTTCGGGGTTGCGAGTTTTATTTTCTCTTGCCTGATGAGAAAACAGTTTTACCCACTACAGAGAGATGTGTTATGAAAGACACATTATTTAAAAAAAACTATTTAAGTATAAATATCAAGACAAAAAATATATAACATATAGATATATCTAAAGGTGGAGTTGTGAAATTAATTACCAAACTAGGGCATTAGGGATATTCTTTAATAAGCCAGTTCCAAATCAGTTCACATTTTTCCAGGTAGATACTTGAATAACAGTAATATCATGACTACAAAGAATTCTGTACTTTGCACTTGTTTAAAGTTAAGATATTAATATGCAGAAACTTTATCAACTTATATTGGAATAGTTTTATTTTTCCATTCTTACTGTTATCGAGAGTTTGGAGGTACTGGAAACATGACTTCTATCTAAATGCAGATACTTCTGGTAATAACTTCTCTTGTAACTGAGATGGGGCAATCTCAGAATTATGGTCTCAAATCATACATCCCATTCTTACCTTGCCACTTTGGCAAGTATTCTTTCAAGAGGCAGTAGCTGTGAGTAAAAATGATGGAGTTTAGTTCTTTACCCATTTCATCACATTTATATGTTTTTTTGTATACATAAGAGAAAAGGTCAGTGACATAGGACCCATATTTGCTCCAAATGTTTTGCCAAAATTTTATTAAGACTTTCTACTAGTCAGCTTTTCTATACATATACTCTGAGTTTCAATGATGACTTCTGCCAATGCTTTGTTAAAGAATTTCTCCCCAAAACATAGGAACACTTAGAATATGCTGTGTTGAATGCTTGGGTTTAGCTATATAGGTGGGGGAAGAGCAGTCAAATGAGGCAATAGGCAAAATCAATTTAAAAATTGTGATTGGTAATTATTTTCGTTGTGATTTTGAGGAAATACAAATTCTAAAGTATCCTCTAAATTATTAAAAGATATTTATTTCCAGTAGCACTGTGACAAGCAAATTATAACTTCTTTGTTAATTGACTTTTTCTTAGTTTCCTAGGATTGTCTACAAAATATTACAAATTTGGTGGCTTAAAATAACAGATATTTACCCTTTTAAGTTCTGGAGGCTAGAAGTCTGAAATCAAAACATCAGAAGGGCCATGTTTCTTCTGAGTGTTGTAGGGAAAAATGGCTCCCTGCCTGTCCTGGCTTCTAGTGGTTGCTGGCAATCCTCAGATGCCTTGGCTTGTTGCTGCAACATTTCAGTCTCTTCCTCTGTTTCCATATGGTCTTCTTCCCTGTATGTGCACCTATGTCTCTGTGTCTTCACATGACCTTTGCATAAGGGCATTAGTCATTGTATTTAAGGCCAACTCTAATCCAGTATGAACTCATCTTAACTAATTATATCAGCAATAACTCTATTTCCAAACAAGGTCACATTCTGAAGTTCTGGGTGGACATGGATTTTTGTAGGAAACTATTCAATCCACTACATTATTTGTAGCTTAGAATACTAAATAGATGCTTCGTGTTAGTAGAAATTATCATTTATTAGAACAAGAAAAAGCTTTGAAATTAAAGACGTGGGTTGAAATTCCTTCCTTCCCATTTGACCTTGGGCCAGTGATCCACTGTTCTTTGTAAAATCTGGGTAAGAGGTATCTCAGATGATTTCAGATAAACTAATTTATTTAAAGCCAAGATGGCGCCAAGTAGATGTCATCTCCTCCCTCCCTGTATCTGCATTTCCAAAGGAAGAGAGAATATAACAAATCTATCCAGAGATAAAGAAGTGATTCTTGTGCCAAATTGGGGAAGGTAATGCAGAAGTTAATTGGACTGAGTCCATACATTAAGAAAATGTAAATTTTTAATAGGGTAAATCATATTTAAGGAAATCCCTTACCTTTAAAGTGGGAGAATAATCACTATGCAGAAAAGGCTTGTTCTCCTAAGCATTGGCCTAAGACCTGAAGTTGTCAGGACTCTGCTAAAAATCCCCATTGCTGAGACTTTGACCTCATCCTCCAGAGATGAATCAAGTATCAATAATGCAGTTAATATTCATTTTTTATTTGTCTGGAATGAGGACATGATGTAATATAGACAGGGATTTTTAGGGAAACTTCAAGTAACTTGCTAATGGACGACTCACCATTGCTTGTATGTCTCCTTGCAGTAATATCTAGTGGACTTAACCTTATGTTGCTCTAAGTTATTACCCCATCCACTTTCTTTGACTTTTTTTTTTTTAGCACTTCTTACCCCAAATGCCCCTGTCAATCCAGTCAGCCCCATCATACCAGATTGATGAGGATTCTCTGCCTATGCCCCTTCTCATCAGTTTAACCAATGATAAGAGCTGAGTTATCTGATTTATACTTTTATTTCTGAATGCAACTTTTAAAATAACATTTTGTTTGACTTAATAGAAAAACTTTCTTCAATATTAAATTTTAAAAAAGGAATTTTAAAAAATCCTATAACTTGACTTTATTGCCTAAGTTCTTTTTTTTCAAAAGTCCAGTAAGATACACATATTCACTGTCATCTGGGACAACATAAAGTGAGTGTGGGGGGAAGGGGCAAGAGTATGAATCTACCTTTTCTAATTCCTAAATTCCTTTCCTGGGGTGAGGGTGGGCTATAATACATGAAAATTTTAAAAATATTTAATGTGTTTTATTAAACTGGTCTTTTTTGCAAATATTTATATACATGGGAAATAAACTATCACTAGGATATTCTATTTACCAAAATATATAATCAAATAAGCATTCATACCAAGAAATTATATTTTTGGTAGGAAATTCAGGAATTATAGCTTACATATTCATAATCAACTTTTTATTTGAAAAAGAGATCCTCATTTTTATATTTTTATATTTGTGTTTTCAGACTTAATTGATGATTTTGGTATCTGTAAGCAAGTAAAATACAGCCCTTTACAAGAACTCATGCCTCAGTAATGCTACAACTCTTTCACACAGTGCTTTCAGTAATAAAACTCTTGAAAGCCATAAAAATATAATGCCAAATATACAAGTTTTGTATATTATGCCAGAACTAGTTTGGCCATGCTGCGGTCCCAATGTATGCATAATGAATATAAAATATATCTTCTTGAAATACTAGAAATGTATCCTAGTAAGGAGCACTTAAATGTGACATGATCCGGGCGCCTGGGTGGCGCAGTCGGTTAAGCGTCCGACTTCAGCCAGGTCACGATCTCGCGGTCCGTGAGTTCGAGCCCCGCGTCGGGCTCTGGGCTGATGGCTCAGAGCCTGGAGCCTGTTTCTGATTCTGTGTCTCCCTCTCTCTCTGCCCCTGCCCCGTTCATGCTCTGTCTCTCTCTGTCTCAAAAATAAATAAACGTTGAAAAAAAAAATGTGACATGATCAAGGTGAGAAGAGTTGCATAGAAAAATCATACAATTTCACTTTTGTTATACACGATGTATTTGTGGCTCATGTGTTATTTTATTAATTGCTTTTTCTACTCATTCATGAAAGATGAATAAATGGAAAGCAGAAGCAGATCATCTACTATAACTTAGTTTCAGTTTATTGTTGGAATATCATTGTTTTTGGTGAGAATATTTAATTAAAAAGGTGAAGTTATATAATCATTGTTATAAAACCACTTTCATGTAAATAGTAAGTCATACTGTATAAAATTAAAATATGGCATTTTTATTCTTTGCTCACATTACACTACTTGAAAATGATGTATTTAGATTACGTTAACTGTTTTACAGGGCCCTCAAATAGCAATGTCTATCATTTTTAACTACTTGGTGTAAGAAAATGTTCATGAAAAAGGATGCTTTTGCAATTTGTTTTAAACTCCCAATCAGATGGGATGTTTTAAACTTCCAATAAGATGGTACTTTAAATGTTCTTTCTATGATAGCTTATATTTTAAAAAAATTATAGGAACATCGTGTTTAATACTGGAAGGAGCTTACTAGAAATAAAACATTTATCTCGTCTGGTCTGCTTTTCTTTGATAATTAGTATTATATAATCTTTTATATAATTCATTTTGCCTTGGCTGCCAAGAACCTCAGAAGAGTCACAGGAGTAGAATGATTAATTGTAAGAATTATTTTATCTTGGCTCTAGTATAGTTACTGTATTTGTTGTTGTTTTTTAATTTTTTTAAATGTTTATTCATTTTTGAGAGAGAAAGACAGAGCATGAGCAGGGAAGGGGCAGAGAGAGAGGCAGACACAGAATCTGAAGCAGGCTCCAGGCTCCAAACTGTCAGCACAGAGCCTGACACAGAGCTTGAAGCTTGAACCACAAGCTCATGACCTGAGCTGAATTTGAACCAAATGAACCACCCAGGCACCCCTGTATTTTTTTTAACTTAAATAATCATTTAATTACCCAGGTTGAATATGTAAAAAATATATTTTTAATTAAAAAAATTACAGATAAAATATTATCCACAAAGCCTACACTAATCTCACATGGTGACCAAAGTTGTATCTTTAAGTTATCTTTCTCGAACTTACCTCTTGTTTCATTTGTACTAGTGTTTCTTTAATTTAGATTCTGAGATATGGAATCAAATATTTTAAATGCCAATAACTGCTTCCAAATTGCCTTCAGAGTAACTGCAACAATATATATGGCAATATCCATGCATCTGCTAATTCATTCAAATATATATATATATATATATATATATATATATATGTTCATGTATTGTTCAGTGCTATACCAGTTATAACATCTTTTTTTGCTTTCCAGATACATCATATCTTTTGTGCCCTGTTCTCCGCTCCAGGAGGATCATCTATTTAACTGTAGGAATGGGCTTCTTTACTCTCTGGCCTCAAATTGGGTTCAGCCTAAAAGATGTGACAAAAAAAGGCAGAAGGAGGGAGGAAAGTAAAGTTAAGGCTCCCTTTCTGTTTGGCTTCCTTGAGATGAGTATGGCTCTTGTCTTGTAAGGAATATACAGCTTCTCTCTTCCAAATTTCAGTAATCACTCTATTCTGTTTGATACTTTGGGTATGAATGTTAGCGCCACTAGACCTAGGCACTGAGATATTTCTTAGGATCCCCTCCTCTACCTTATCACACCTATTTTCCCTTCATTAAACATTCCTTGAATTATATTAGCCTAAACAGAGTATGCCATCTATTTCATGCTGGGACTCTAACTGATCCAAGAACACTTTAATTACAAAAGTCTACTTTAACTGCTGGAAATATAGTGGAGCATGGGGGCTGGGGGATGGTGCATACACACACCCACACAGAATACATTCTCCCTCAAAGAACATCCCAGGGCCCATGGTGTCACTGGTGAATTCTACCAAATATTTAAAAATGAAAAAAAAGAGAAAATATGAAAGAGAAAGGTAGACAAGTAGAGAGATCATTTTATAGAAAACAGATGGTTTAAAAATAATTTATTTCATTTACAATTCTGAGTAAACTATTTGTGCTAGGCTCTGATGGGTGCTTTTTTTGGTCTTGGCTGAGCTCGCACATGTATTTTCAGTCAGCAACTGGCTGACTGAACTTGGGCTGGTCTCTGATGGGCTCAAGTGGGAAAGATGACTCTTTTCCATGTGGTGTCTCAATCCCCAACAGGCTAGCATGGACCCGTTTACACAGCAACCAGGCAAGATTACATACAAGTTTCCCAGATCCATGAGGTTGGAAATGGCATGTCATAATTATTCTACATTCTCCTGGCCAACGGAAGTCACAATACCAGCCCCTCTCAATGGGAGAAATTGTAAAGTCATATTGTACCAGTTGGCTCTCTGGTTGTTCTGGGTATGATACTCTATTGGGATCTCAGAGACAGTTGCTGACATCAACATACTGGTTGTATCCAGTTCAAACATGGTGAGAATTCCATGTTAAAGTGAAGTATAAACGGTAATTGTTATCATAGCTATTTGTTCATAAACCTATTGATCAACGTTGGTGTACCTGAATAAAAACATGGCTGATTGATATGAAGTGGATCATACTGTCCACATGAGACTCTTATTCAGAAGAGGATTTGGTGAGTTTTATTTTTTTATATTTTTTTTAATTTTTTTTCAACGTTTATTTATTTTTGGGGGACAGAGAGAGACAGAGCATGAATGGGGGAGGGGCAGAGAGAGAGGGAGACACAGAATCGGAAACAGGCTCCAGGCTCTGAGCCATCAGCCCAGAGCCCGACGCGGGGCTCGAACTCACGGACCGCGAGATCGTGACCTGGCTGAAGTCGGACGCTTAACCGACTGCGCCACCCAGGCGCCCCATGATTTGGTGAGTTTTAAATGAGATACAGCATTTCTTGCAATATGAGCAATTTCCTTGCCTCTAATCCTTCAGTCATGTTTCTTTCAATTTATGAACATCTGACCAACCTCTTAGCTATTGCCCATGAATTCATGCTTCTCTTTTTCTGGACTAAGTAGATTGTGAGGTAAACAAGTTGAATTTGTAACTATTGGTAGGATTTTCATTCTGCCCTACTCTTGAATAAAGTTGCCTAACTGCAGGACTATCAATCCAGGTGATCTAAGCATATTGCCAAGAACCTTTTGTCAAGCAAGACCCTATTTTTTTCCTCCTTAATAACTTGGATATTGTAACAAGCAATACTCATGAGGCTGTACGTGTGATTTGAGGACAGTGTGGCAGGATAGCATGAATAAGTATACAGGAAGTATACAAATACAACTGTGTTTTTTGGTGGAGGGTGGTAAATGTCAGGATTTGTCATCCTATAAAATGATGTTATAAATAAAACATGTGACATAGAATGCATTGGTTTGGGCATACTTACAAAGTATACATGACACACCAAGAAACCCTGGGAATTCACTTTTAGTTCAGGCTAACCATTGAGCCTATATACCAACCAACTAACAAAACCAGAAATTACATCACGCACTTTTTTGAATTCAGAATCCCTGGCACATGTATCCAGATTAATAAATTTAGCCCTCCGGTCTATAGTCTTAGAATACATTCCCACGCATTCCAAGGTTTTTCTCAATATTAATTAGCATATCTTGAGATGTGAGTTCATACCTTCTTGGGCTTAAACTTATATCTTCCTTTGGGGAATACTGGACTCTGACTCTAGAATTCTAGAAGGGTGTTTGCAAGTAAGTGATGAAAAAAATTGTGTTTCCCTTTGCCAATAAATACCTTCGAGACATCATAATAGTATCTTCTGGGAAGCTATTGAGACCCTCATAAAATAGGAGAAGAAAAACTTTTCCTGTTTCCAGTGGAGACCCTGATTTCTCTGTTATGCCCCCCCCTCAATTCATAGGCACTTTTCTTTTCACAGATGAGTCTGGTCATGAGTCTGAATTTAGTTGATGTGGTAGTTTAGTAAACTATAGATTAAATGTTACGGCTACAATAAATTCTTTTACAAAATCAGAGAAACTTCATATGTGCTGGTTAGATTTTGAGCTAAGAATTTTGGATTTTAAGTTTAAAATTCACTTGCTTTAAAAAATTTCAGTGTAGTTAGAGACAATCAGCCCACTAACTTTTTCTTGAATTACTCATTGCCGTACATTAAAAAAAATTTTTTTTCAATGTTTATTTTTGAGAGACAGAGAGAGACAGAGCATGAGTGGGGAAGGGGCAGAGAGAGAAGGAGACACAGAATCCAAAGCAGGCTCCAGGCTCTGAGCCATCAGCACAGAGCTTGATGCTGGCCTCAAACCCACAAACCGCAAAATCGTGACCTGAGCTGAAGTTGGATGCCCAACCGACTGAGCCACCCAGGTGCCCCTCTCACACATTTTTTAAAAAACTGGCTTATTGGTCCTTCAAAGACTTGCTTTCAATAATCTCTTCATTCCAGATGACCAAAGGTTATTTCTTACAATGCAGAGATGTAATGGAGGTCACATTCTCATTGTTAAAAACCAATGAACACATTTCACTATGAGGCAGGAATACATTAGATTTTGAGTTCAAAAGTAAGTAACTTGATTTAATTTTTAGTATGCTCATTCTAGACATTCTGCTAAGACTAGATTGTAGGAATAAAGATAAAAGCAGAGAAGCCTGTAAGGCATCTATTAGAATGATACACTGACAGTTAATCATGAATTGTACAAGCTACAGTAGAGATAGATAAATTTGAAGGTAGAGTGAACAGGATTTGATGAGTAATTGTGGATGGGATATGAGAGAGAAGAGTCAATGGAAAGGATATTGTTGCTATTTATTAATATGGAGAAGACTGGATGAGCAGCAAGATGAGAAAGGAGTAGGGGGTGGGAAGTTCCACTCTGACACATTAAGTTTGAGATATCTATCAGATATTCAAATTTAGATGTCAAGGAAGTGGTTGAATATTTGAGTCTAGAATCCAGGATGCGGTTTAGGCTGGATATACTTCTAAAAACTGACAGGATATAGATGCTGTCAATTCATTTTGTCATTCATTCTTGATAAAATCATATGGGATCCCCTAAGAAATCACATAGACAAAGAACTTTAAGCACTAAATCTAGGAGCACTACAACCTTTATAGCTGCTAGCACGGGAAAGATTAATTGAAATGTTAAAAACTTGCAGGCCATAAAGGCAAAGAAAAATGGAAAGACATTGATGTCCTCTGAGAGGAAAGTAAGTCTTGCCAGGAGGAGGGTAATCTGAGTGTCAAATGCTAAAGATAAAGAAAATAAGATGCAGGCTGAGAAATGACCACTGGGTATGGTAACATGGAGTTCAGAAAAGCAGTTTCTGGAGAGCAGGATGAAGGACTGACTGTATCAAGTTTAGGAGAGAAACACAGCGAACATAGCCATTCACAGTTTTGCTCTAAATGGGTATCAGAGATGTTGAAGTCATTCCTTTTTCTTTTTAAAACTCTGTTTATTTTTTTAATCGTTAAGGTATTATTTGTATAATAGTTCTATTAAAATATTTCTATACTAATTTATTATTATTAACTCCCTGCTAGGAAAGATGAAATTATTTGCACTATAACTTTCACTGCAATGATTCCCTTCCTACAAATTCCGAGTTTTTAAAATAGATTTAATTAGTCAGAGTTTGTAGTAGTCACATTTCTGGTGTGTACCTACAATTCTCCTTATTTTGAAATCTTAGTTTTATATTTATAGGATTTCAATATACACCAGTCAATATTGACCAGGATGTCAATATACATCAGTCCTTCTAAATGGCATCTTCATTTCCAAAGTGTGTATTTTGACTATCGGTTAGCGAAATTTCAGTTCTTCCAAATAGTTTTTCCAAAAAGTACTAGTGAATGCTTCTTCTTTGAGGTTTTTCATAATTGAGTCTATCTTCCTTTTGTGTTTATACTTGAATGAAAATTAGGCTAAATATAATTTTCTTGGTAATAATATTTCCTCAGTCTTTTAAAATTTTGCTGAACTATTCTTGGTTTTGTGAATAAGTCTGAGTTCAGCTCAATTTTCCCTCTGCAGGTGACTCTCATATTCTACCTGGATGAACCAAGTACACTTTAAAGTGAGTCGACCTTTACAACATTCAGCATATAACTCAATGCTGATTTTTATCTTTTAATTCATTTTTGTATAATTGGCATAATTTAATCTACTTATGCAATTTTTTACTTCAGGGAAATTTTGCTGTGTCATTTCTCTGAATACATTTTTAAGGTTTCAATTGATGCATTCTCCATTTTAGGAAACTTCTGTGAGGTCATCAGTCTCTTTGTACCTATTATCTCATTCTTATCACTTTAGTCTCTGTCCTTTTCCTCTGTGTCTTTCTTCCTTGCTGTTTCTAATTTATTAGATAAACTATTGTACTGTTTCAGTGTGTAACTTGTTTCCTTTGCTCTGTAATCTTTTTCCATCATTGTTAAGCAAACAACACATATGCACCAATGGGTTTGCATTTCTGTACACGCTTGTGAAATTTTTAATATCAAAGTGGTTTTCTGAGAGCATTTGTATCATAAGAGACTTTTTCCCTTTTAATCTAGTTGTGTGCCTTTTATCACTCAGTTTTGCTTTTTTTTTTTTTTACAAAAAAAGAAAAATGTCAGAAAAATCAGGTTAAGTTAGTTATTTTAGTCAATATGTAGATTGACATTAGAACCTGAGTCTCCTGGGGCACCTGGGTGGCTCAGTCGTTTGGACATCTGACTTCGGCTCAGGTCATGATCTCGTGGTCCATGAGTTGGAGCCCTGTGTGGGGGCTCTGTACTGACAGCTTGGACCCTAGAGTCTGGTTCAGATTCTGTGTCTCCCTCTCTCTGCCCCGCCCCTACTTGTGCTCTCTCTCTCTCTCTCAAAAATAAAACATTTTAATTAAAAAAAAAAAGAAACACAGTCTCCTTCTTTTCCTAGTCTAGGTATTATTCTATGATTTTTATGCTCCTTTTTTAAATTTTTTATTTTTTAATTTAATTTAATTTTTTATTTTTTTAATGCTCCTTTTTTTTTAAAAAACTAATCTCTAAGCCCAACATGGGGCTCAAACTCACAACCCCAAGATCAACCTTGGTGCACCTATTATTTTATGTTCTTTTTAAAAAAATGTGTGTGCGTGTGTGTGTGTGTCACACACACACACGCACACATTTTTTTTTTTTTTTTGAAAGAGAGAGAGAGTGAGAGAGAGAAAGAGAAAGAAGGAGGAGGGGAGGAGCAGAGAGAGAGAATCCCAAGCAGGCTCTGCACTGACAGCATGGAGCCTCACTCCGGGGATCTCAAGAACCGTGAGATCATGACTTGAGCCGAAATCAAAAGTTGGGTGCTCAACCGGTTGAATCACCCAGGTGCCCCTATTTTATGTTCTTATCAGAGCTTGGATCATTCAAAATGTATAAACTTTCAAAAATTATACCATTCCTCAAGTTTTGTCATTGTAGTCTGTGAAAAATAGCTAGATAGGCTAGGTAGGTTCAGCAGGTTACTACTTTTGTTTGAGGTATATGAGTTAAAGTTTCTTCTTTCTTCTTTTTGACCTGGTCTTCTCTATCGTGTTTCAGAAGTCAAAGCGACTACAAGCCATGGGAAGTATATTTAAATAAGCATTATCTGAACTCAGGTATTTCCTTACATATTCTGACAAATTTATGATTAATGCCTAGTTTCCATCTGCAGCATCTCCTAAGGGCTACTTCACGGAACATGGATGGATGGATGAAAAATACATGTGGGAAGGAGGAATGAGGCCGGGGCAACAGAGATGGTTCAACTAGGAAGCTAGAGAAACTTACATTGCAGGGCCCCTAGTTTGGCTGGATCTCTGCAGAAACAACAACAACAACAACAACAACAACAACAAAACCCCCATGTTTCATTTTTGTAACAACAGGAGTTCTAGCAATGTTTTCTTGGATCACCTCCTTTTGTCAAGTTTTCAACTAGAAGATATGTGATCCTTAGTCTCCCCTCACCACTTACCAGTCTGGGTTCCCCTTAAGACTCCCTCTTGTCAAATGGCATCACAGTGGCTGCTGAGATTTTTGGGGATGTGAGTTGGGGATATGCTTCGTTTGGATGTACATGAGATTTGTGATTGCATCTGTTTTTGCTAGGAAAAAACAATGATACTACTTATCTGCAACAATTTTATTAACTTTGAAACTTCCACGCTAATGTGCTCACAGCCTGGTGTGGACTCAAGGCTTCATTTCCAGATCTTAGCCTCTCTTTGGCATTTGACCCAAGGTGAAGCAATTGTTTGCATTGATTAAACCAATCAATGCAGCTTATATTTTCTTATTTATTTTGTTCCTCCTGGTGTTTATTTTTTCCCATAACCCAGAAATGCTATAAGAGGTATGCTTGTAGAAATTCAAAGCTATTAACATTGTATATAGTCTTTAAGAATCAAAAGTCTCTTAGCATTTGATATTTTGCACACATATTTTAACCTATGTTGTCCAAGTATGTATAAAATTAATCAGTATCTATATTCTATGTCTCAGAAAAACAAACAACTAACACCTTTTTATTGTCTTAGATATCTTCAGTCAAACTGGTCAAGGAGAGAGTGCCATTTCCTTATCATCATCAGTGTTCACTTCCCCTAATGATTTTCTCTGGCAATTTATTTCCAGATTTATTAATTTCTTCCCATTTGTATGTACTTATATGTATAACATTTAGCATTTTGCTTTACAAATTTCATTGCTCCTACTATCTTCCTGAAACCTAATTCTTGGATTAAAGAACTGTTTACTCTAGAAATTCTTCCACTGGGAATTCACAGGTGATATACTCTCTTGAGAATTATCATGTTTGAATAATTTTTACCTCAACATCCTACCTGCTTAGGTATAGAATCTGTTAATTCTCCTTTGAAAATGCTATTCACTGTTTCCTAGATTCTATTTTGATGAGAAGTCTGATGTCTGTTTGATTCTGGTTTACTATAATTAATAATGTGATATTTTTTTGTTAATGTTATAAGTTTTGCCAGATATATATTTATTTATATGTTTATTTTATTGGTTGTATCTTATTATTTTATTTAATTTTTTACACTGTACCATCATGTCTTTTTAATTTGTGTATGCCACTCCTTCTCAGTTTTGGAGGATATTTCTCCTTTTTTCTTTAAAGAGAACCTTTTTTCCCAATCTCTCTTTTCTCCTTCATTCTCCATTAGATTTAGAATGTCTGCTTCAATTTCCTATTTCTCTTGTCTTTCTTTTCCATATTTTGCATTATCAACCCCTTTGTGCTGCATTTTGGAAAGATTCCATCGCTAGATCTTTTAGAAAAGTAATATTTTATTCAGCTTTAAAAAATAAACCCAGCATAACTACTCTTTTACTATTTAACATTTAAATATTTTAAAACAATTTCAACAACCACTTAAAATTTTCAACTGTACTTATCTATCTTTTCTTTGACGAGCTGTCTTGTTGATTTTATTTGTTTGCACTTAATTTAAAATTGCATTCATTTTAGAATCCCATAGGTACTTCTCTTTCAGGCTTTAAAGTTACAAACAGTTATTTATTAAAAATCAAAATTTATCAGGGTGCCTGGTTGCTTCAGTTGGTTAAGCATCCAACTTCGACTTAATTCATGATCTCACGAGTTGTGGGTGTGAGCCCCCCATTGGGCTCTGTGCTGACACCTCAGGGCCTGGAGCCTGCTTCAGATTCTGTGTCTTCCTCTCTCTCTGCCCCTCTCCTACTTGTGCTCGGTTCTGTCTCTCAAAAATAAATAAACGCTAAAAAATTTTTATTTTAATCAAAATTTATCTAAGCCCCTGGAGAGACAAAGTAAATGCACGAATGCTTTATTTTCTGGCCCTACTCCGGAAGTCAAACATATACATAGTATGAAAAAATAATGAATAACAGTGAAGGAAAGTTCTAACATAGGGTCAACATAGAAAGTCTAAATTGAAACGTTGAGATTATAATATGTAGGGGTTGATTTAACTGTTTCCTCATGTTAGATTTTTATACTAGTTTATGCAATTGTAATTACTTTCATTTGTCACTATTGGCCTTTTATGTTATTGGCTTTCCTGATATGTTTGTTGAGTCTCGATTGTACTTTCTTTGTATCTGAATTTTCTGTTCTATATGCTTTTGTGTCTGTTTCCACAGTTTATCTGTTTGGATAGTGCTACAAGTTATTGATGCTTTTTTTCTGCCTATCCTTCATGAGGAGAAGGGTAGGAAGTTATGCAGAGAGGCAAGATCTGCAGGTAACTTCTGGATGGGGTCTTCCTATTCCTCTTGTAAATTACCAGTCACTTGAGACACTGTTTTGGCTTATTATTTGTAGGTGCATCCTGTACAGGAGGGAAGTGCTTCCAGACAGAAGCTCCGTGATGCCAAAAGGAATGAACAGCAGCATAAGTGACAAATATGTAAGCAAATATGAAAAGTATTCTGAATAGGCAAAAAGAAAAAAATTAACTATGGTGTGTGAGTTTTAAAACAATTAAGTAAAACCTATAATAATAGCACAAAGTTGAGGAATGGGGTAGGCAGCATTGAACTGTTGTAAGGTTCTCAAGTTGTTTGAGACATGTTAAGAGTGCTTATTTAAGGTAGACTATAAGCAGCAAAAGTTGCGTATTTTAATCTCTACATTACTAACTAACCAGTAAAAGAGTAATACAAAATAGCATAAATAATGTGTTCATAAAGGAGATAGAACCAAATAATAAAAGATAATTATTCAAAGGGAGGCTAAAAAAGAATAAAGAAATAAATCATACATGGAATAATTATCAAATAAATAGCAAGATGGTGATTTAAATCTCCCTATATCAGTGGTTAAATTAAACATTAAAAAAATACCCCTTCTAATTAAATGACAAAGATTTTCAGAAAGGATTAAAAACAAAAGACCCGATTATTTTATTACAAAAGTCACAGTGTAGATGAGAACATAAATAGATTTGAAGGAATGGTGACTGAAAAAAAGGATACTGTGAAATATGCAAATCTAACCAGAAAAATCATTTGATATAACTAATAATAATATAAAATACTTTAATGTAGGAAATATTATTAGGGGCAAGGAAAAACATTGTATCTGGGAAAATTGTCCTTATAAAAATGGAGGTATAACAATCCTAAGTCTGTTTCAAAATGCAAAAAGCCAAAATTTGAAGATATAAGAAAAATAGGTAAATTTATAATACAAATGAATATCTGGACACAAATGTTAGTAACTATTAGAAAAAACTGACACAACGGAGCCTGCGTGGCTCAGTCAGTTAAGCCTCCAACTTCAGTTCAGGTCATGATCTTGTGGTTGGTGAGTTCCAGAGCCGTGTCAGGCTCTGTGCTGACAGCTCTGAGCCTGGAGCCTGCTTCAGATTCTGTGTCTCCCTCTCTCTCTGCCCCTCCCCCAGTCGTGCTCTGTCTCTCTCCCTCTCTCTCTCTCACTATAATTAAACAATATATATTTTTTTAATTTTAAGAAAAAGCTGACACAAATTTTAAAAATATATAATGTTTGAACAACACATTTATCCAACTTGTCCTATTTGACATTTATATAACCCTACACTCAAAGAGAAGTAGAATGCATATCATTTGTGATAAAGATGTGACAATTCTCAAAATAAGTTCTAGACACTTAAGTATAAAGAAATTTCAAATTATTAAAATAATACATAAGACTTTTGATTAAAGTGGAATTAAATTGGAATTTATTCAGTGTAATAATAGAATAGTTATGAAATCCTCCAAAGGTTAGCCATTAACCATAAACTTCAAAACAACCCATGGGTCAAAAAAGAAATTGCAATGGCAATGATAAAATACTTGGAACTGAAAAACAAATAATATGGCTTATCAAAACTTGTGAGATGCAGCTGAAGCAGAGCATATGGAGACAATTACAGCTTTAAATGCATATGTTGGAAAAAGAAGAAAGAATGAAACATTTCAAGAAGATACAAGTTGAATAGTCATGAAATTTCCTGTGTTCCAGTCTCATTCCACGTACAGAATAGTTACTCTCAGCAAGGATCATAGTTTTGTTTATAATTTATATATTTTCTATTGTCACAATGATTTCAACTGTCTTAAAATGAAAAAAAATCTATACACATAGCAAGGAAAGTTAATCACTATTATGATAAGCGTGTGGTATGTATATAATATTAAAACTACATAAAAATTCATTTTTTTCAGTGAAGATTATTTATCTATTGTTTGTCAGCTCTAAATTAAACCTTCTCTAGTCTAGTCTGCTTGAGTCTCTTGGCATTCATTTTGTTGTGAGCTGGCTTCAATTTAGGTTAGATAGTAGGCACTAGAGAAATCCTGGGAAGTAGGAGTTGTGGAGAAGGTATTTACTTCCTGTTTCCCGTTTTTAGCTGTTGCCCTAGAAGCAGCAGCAGGCAAATCTCCATATTTCCATTATTTGTCATTTTCAGAGCCAACCTGACTGTGTTCCCCATAGGTTACAGAAGCATTGAGAAGTATCTCCTCCATAAAGGCTTGAAAATCAGCTCTATTGGGTCCCTTCCTCAGTGCTACTAGGTTCTTATAACTCGACCTCCTCCTTTTTTCCCTTAGACTTAGAAGTGGTAGCTGCTTCCTACAATTGTTAATTTTTATTTTCTCTTAATCCCTTTTTCAACTCTTTATGTCGTGCAACAAGCATGTAACCAATATTCCTTTTTAGAACGACAAGAGTGGTTTCCAATTTATTAATGGATCTTGACTGATTCAATTCCTGTTAAAAGAGGAAAATGAAGACTAATCTAAAATCTTCCCTAGAAATTTACAGAATTAATGCTAATATTTGCTGATGTCCATAAGTTTGCTACAGAGCAAAAAGTAAGTATTCTCATCATATCTCATGGTATTAAATAATGCCCACAGATGGGATGAATGAAAAAAAAAACAGTCTATAATTTAAGCTGGTGAAAGTTATAGCAAAATGGTGACAACACTGAAGGCAGATGCACAAGAGCAAATAACTAGGTGATTCTTCAGGTAACAGAGTTCTCTGAAAATATTTTGTGAACTGAGTTACAAAATATTAAGATGGCATCCTATGCCATGAGTTTTTATTCAACAATAACACATAAACTATAATGATTAATTTAAAATATTATTTATTAATATGATATACAATGTAGGTAAATAGAAAATGAATAAAGTGAATGGTTTTTGGATTGGATACTGTAGGAAATCATGTCCAGAAAAGGCATCTGTTTTAACACTTTTTAAAAAATAAAGATAATGCAATTTATCCCAAGTAAAAGGAATTTACTATAACGATTAACATGCATCAACTCTCCCCCCCCCCCCCCCCCCCCACACACACACAAGTCAAATAACAGGACTTGGGAAGAGTAGAAAACATAGGCTGGAATTTTGCTATAGCTTTGATAATCACTGGACACGGGCATGACTCCATTGCTCTATGGTGATTTCTTTCTATCCTGTCACCACTGGTTTATTCTCTGCTCTAATATCTTTTCTCAGTTTCATAACAGTATATGCACATTTTCTGATTTGTGTTTTCACAAAACTTAGTTGAAAGAGAATACATTATGTCTGTCAAGTTTTTCTCTATATTGTGATTTTGCGGTTTTGTTTTGCTTATTTTAAAATTTATTTTGAGAGACAGAGAGACAGAGAGAGAGAGAGAGAGAGAGAGAGAATATCCCAAACAGGCTCTGCTCTGTCAGCACAGAACCCAACGCTGGGCTCCATCTCACAAACAATGAGATCAGGACCTGAGCTGAAATCAAGAGTCGGATGCTTACCCGACTGAGCCACCCAGGCGCCCCCTGACTCTGTAGTTTTTGATCCTACTTGTACCTACTCACTCTTTTTGTGTTTTCTAGTTCCCATTATTAAGAGAATGATGTTTACTTTTTTTCTCTTAGATTACATTTCAGTCCACAATATTGGTTATCATTGGTGTTAATTCAGGTACCCAACATCGTTTCAATTAACAATGACTAGGGTGGGGGTTAGTTTTCAGTAGCTATTGGAGAGTAAAGTTTTAGACTCCAAGATGGATAATATTTAGCAAAAGCTTGTTTGAGATAATATTTAACAAAAGCTCTATTTAAAAAAAAAGTTTGATTCTAAACTTATAACAGTGTCTCCTAGGTAAGGTTCATGGATATTTGAGTCAGAATATTCTGTGGCTCTTGTTGAAGATATATATACTGGATTCTACTCCAGATCAATTTTATCTGTATTTTTGTGGCTAGAGTTGGAAAAGCATTTTTACCATTTCTATAGCAAAATTTAAGTACTAAAATACTCAGAAACACTTCCAAAAAAATAGTTAACAAAATGCTATTCTAGACCATTTTGAGTGCAATGTGTAACACCCACTCCAAATACTCTAAAAGTCACCCCAATGAAAGATCTGTGTTTGGGTTCTTTTTGGGATAAAAACTACACACCTAGTACTACAGATTCTTAAATATTTGAAATATAAACACAAATGTCAGACTGGCATCAAAGTAACAACAGTTTTCTTGGGGCGCCTCACTGGCCCGGTCAGTGAAGCATGCCGTTCTTGATCTTGGGGTTGTGAATTCCAGCCCCACGTTGGATGTACAGATTACTTAAAAATAAAATCTTAAAAAAAAAGTTTTAGTTATGGGAAAGACTAGATTAGATTAAAAGATGCAAAAATAAAGATTTCTGCCACCTTTCTCAAAATCCAGATCTGTGACCCATGCATAAGGAAATTTGTCTGCAGTTGGGAAATTTACTCAGGCAGCCTAAAATAAATCACTCTTTTATACTCCTCTTGTCCTGAGAGTGGGGATAAAGTAGGCTGCAATTCAAACTTGCTTCTAAAAGGCAGACCCTAGACTTGTACCCAGATGTGCATATTTCATGAAACCTACATTCAGTGAAGAATGATCTATTGCCATAAGCTAGCCTAAAAGTGAAAAGAGAAAACAACATTGAAACAGTCATCTTTAACACCTCTGCCCTTCATAATAGAGAAAGGGATCCCACTAGCTGTGAGATTCTTGTCATTCTACAAATCAGAGAAATCACTCCACCTGAGTAACAATAATCACAAGGGTTAAAGGAGAGGAAGAAATAGCTTTCCTGATAATCCCCGAAGGGAGGAAGTTTCCATTATAATAATCCAAAGAATTTGAAAGAAAATTATTCACAGCCCAACCCTCCAAGTTGTCTACCTGGACGATATACTTTTGGAAACCTTCAAATTTGTTTTACTTAACTATATTTAAATATTATTTTTTGACTATGTAGAAGAATATATAAGAAATGACCAAAGAAATTCGTTATGTTATTAATTACAAAGACATTGTTGAGAAAGTTGCTCAGTGTGTCATAACTGTCTTAAAGAAGACCCATGGGGGAAAGTTCACTCTTTGCTTAGTTCCAGAAATCATTGTATTTCTCCCAAGTAGCCTCCAACCCCATTTGTCCAAAATGTAACTCACTTCTCCTTCTTCCAAACATACTCCTCCCGCCTGTTTATTAATCTTGGAGAATGGTGCAATCAACTAAAGATGCGGATGCGGCACTATCCTTTCTTGGTTCCTCTTCTTTCTTCATATTCCATAAACAAGCAATGACTAAATTTTATAAATTCTACCTTTTTTTATATCTTTCTCTTCCCACTGCAACTCCTCAGTTGCCTGGATCACTTTGACAGCATTCCAACATGTTTCACTGCTTCCTATCTTGAACTATGATAGGCCACATGTTTAAGCAATTTATCACAATATTTAGACAGTGGATTGAAATTGTCTCCATATTTGTCCAACAGATTAGATTGTAAGTACTAAGAAGGTAGGTATTATGTCATAGACCCTTTAATTAATATAATTATTGTCCCTTCTTATGGTAGACATTTGTGAACTCATCCTAATCTGTGTCAATTCTAACAATGATGGAAGACCTCATGTATTATTTTAAGTAATAACATCTCCATAGATGTACCATATTTTGTCAACTTCTGGGTATAAGCTAAGCTATTTACTCAATTATTCCTCTTGAATGTATTTTAAGTCCAAATCACTTTTGGAATTATGCAGGATATAAATAAATTAAATACTTTAACATTAATTCAGCCGAGACACCTGGGCTGGCAGACAACCTGTGATGTCCTTGGGGACCACCAGTCTCCTGTAAATCACATTTGGAGAACTATAAATCCTGTCCAGTGCATGTCTGTGAGCTTCTATGTCCTTCTTACCAATAGTCTCAGCGATAACATGCTTCAATCCAACTCTGCTCCTAACTGTAAGGTATTAATACATGTAGCCATAGAATGCTATATTACTTCATGCTTCACATGCTCTATGTTTTTGACCTTTTAAACATTATTAAAAAATGTCACAACTCTGTTTGACCTCATCCTCTTTAAGAGACACTTCTAAAAGCACTGCTGAGAGGCATAATATTGAACAAAAGAATTGGAAAAAAAATGCTGCTGATGACCTATAGGCATACAAAAAAATGAAAAGTAGTTTCTCAATTCTGTTACCCAGAATCTTTGGATTATTTGGAGATATTTTGGGGGCTACTGTGAGAGAGGAAAGAGCAGATAATTGGCTAGTAGGGTATTTCTCCTTTCCTTGAGTTCCTGCTTCAGTCATAGTATTCCACTCTCTGGAAATTGGTGGTGGGGAGTTTTTTTTTAAAAAAATGTTTTAAAAAGGACTAAAAATTTCAGATCTATTTAATTTTTAAAAGCATTTTTTGTCCATTTAACAAATTTACTGTTTTTATTTATTTTCCAAGTAAACATGCAATCTAAATTCATCTTCATAATGCTAACACAATGAAACAAAAGCATTTTTACTTAATCAGGGACTGCTCCCTCTTGGTTTTTCCTTAGAAATCTTACCCACATATACCCAACTCACTGACTGTAGTCTTTATTATTTTCATCTCCTCCCCAAGGCCCTCATTCAAAGTATGCTTATGTTTTAGTTAATCACAAATGGGCCTCAGTTTTTACTTAGTGTGTGGTAGGATGAATCACTCCATTCAAAAACATATCCATCATCTATATACCTGCAGAAGGGCTAGAATCTTGATATATAATTCTTTGAAAAAGCTATGGATTGGTCTTATATCACTGATTTTATATATGTTGAAGAGAATCACATCATATTAAAGCAAAGTTAAAGAGGGAAAATATTAAGTACACAAGAATTTGAAAAAGAAGGCATGAAAATGAACATTTTTAAGCAGTTAACTCTAATTCAATCTGTGTTGCAGATCAATCTGGAACTGAGAGGAGTATAAATTGCATTCTAAGTGCTTTTGATTCACTTAATCAGGAAAACTTCAAAAAGCAAATATCTCAGGATAAATTGCACTGGAGAACAGTTGTTACCAAGCATCTGGCAAAATACCTAAAGAGGATTATTCTCATTAACAAGATTTTTTAAATCTACATTTTAAGACCATTAAACGAACTTAATCTTAAACTGCATGATCACTACTACTCCATTATCTATTTAAGAAGATAAAATACAAGAACCAGTGTTTCCTAGATGAACCAGAACATTTCCAGAATGATGAAAAGTATTCCAGCCCACTGAGTATAAAATTAGATTGCTGAATGACTGTGGCTGGCTCAGATTCTGAGGTCATGATGACTCTTCCTTATGCTAAGCAGATGAAATGTCAGAATAAAATCATAGCCTGGCTTTAGTTATGAATCTTAAATTAAGTGAGATAAAAAACCTTTTGAAGTGTCATGTACTATGATTAAGTTTTATCTCTTGATTCTTATCCAGGGTATGGGAAACCTTATTATGTACCATGAAGACAACTTGCTAGCTAAAATGACTTTAAATGAGCTTGTACTCACCTTCTGAGACTAAGGCAGCATCTTCTCAGTGCAGTTAGTTTACAATCAAACGCATGCTACTAGATTCACATTTTGTTTTACTTTCTTTGTTAATATCACAATTGGTAGGCAGCAAAACATTCAAAACCCAGAACATCATGTGGTACATAATCAACTACAGTTTTATTTCCTCCTTCCTGTCTCCCCCACTGGCAATATACATTAAAATACACTTTGCTTTTGTTTTAGGCACTCTTTGTTGGCCAAGAGTCTCTAAATGTTTTAGTCAAGGCTACCCCCATTATACCCTCATTGTTTTTGGATATAAGAAATTATTACTATCATAGAATCTCTAGTGTTGGTAAGATTTTCATAGATTGGTGTCCCACTGACATCTGTTACTCAGGCTTCTGAAACTTGCATATTAATATTTTAGCAGTACCGAACTTTCATTTAAAATTTTCCCTTATCCATGTCAACATTTGGGGACAAGTAGCACTCTCTGTAGGACTAAGAATTTCAGAGCTAAAAACAGGAACAGTGCCCTCCAGGTTTATCTCTTCCATTAAGCTTTGCCTGGAAGAAAATAAAAAACTAGGCTTTTCAAGCACATAGCTTCCTAACTTTCTCTTTTCTCTCTTTCTGCTTGTCTCTGCAAATATTATATTCTTTTCCCCTGGTGGAAAAGTATGTATGTCAACATATAACTACAATATATGTGCACATACACATATATAGTACTTAATACAATAAACAAAATTTATATCAAATATGAGGTTCAGTTTTGAGGTTTATTTCATCAAACACTCCAGGGTTCTACTCATATGTTTAGTGTTGTATTATATAGAGACAGATCAAGTGTACTCTGGGATCCAAATTAATTGTCTTTAAATTTTCTTTTTAGTTTATTTATTTTGAGAGAGCACAAGCATGGGAGCAGCAGAGAGAGAGGGAGAGAGAATCCCAGACAGGCTTTGCACTGTCATCACAAAGCCTGATGTGGGGCTCAATCTCACAAAGTGTGAGCTGAAATCAAGAGTCAGATGTTCAAGTGACTGAACTACCCAGGTGCCCCTGAATTAATTTTTATATTAATGGAATATTAAGAATATTAGCAAATAGAATATTAAGCAACTTTACTTTATATATCAAATTTTTTAACACCCTAATTATATCTTCCTAATTAATTTTCATAATTTTTTACTATAGAATTCTAAATGTACTTGTGGGTATTCCCTTCATGAATTGAATGGGTTGCTTCTATCATTTTAAATAAATTGATTAATACTTCCATGTATCATCTTTTGAAAGTCTTTCTAGAATTTTAACAGATACCTTTATTCCAGTTAAATGTGACCCAATATGCGACCTTAAGCCTGAGACAAATGGATGATAACCATAAGTTTGATTATAGTAGTCTATGGGACCAAATTATTAAAGAAATATAAAAAATAGATCATAGTAACTGTTGTAAAATAAGTTAAGCTGTATGTTAGACATTAGAAGTAGAAAACAGAGAATCATGAATTGATAGCACCTCTCAAAAATAACATTTATTTTCTAGAATATTAGTTTCCATAACCTGGTTGCACAACAGAATCACCAAGGGCAGTTTATAACAATACTGGTGTCTAGATCACAACATTTCTGAAAGGGAATCTCTAGAAATTTGTTTTTCTAAGAAGCTTCCTAAATGGTATTTTCATAGTCATCCTGATTTTAAAAAAATGTAAAAAG
Organism: Leopardus geoffroyi; assembly: GCF_018350155.1. Taxonomy (NCBI): domain Eukaryota; kingdom Metazoa; phylum Chordata; class Mammalia; order Carnivora; family Felidae; genus Leopardus; species Leopardus geoffroyi. Next base: position 138,225,477 of record NC_059331.1, on the reverse strand, counting down.
CTAGGCCTTTGGAAACCACTAGTTAAGAATTTTATGCTTAAAAGCACTTAGTTACACTTTGAGGTTCACTTCTTAATTTAAAGAACTTAAAAGTCATCACATCATCCTTACAATAAGAACAAGATGGAAAAGTGAAAGTCAGGAATCCAGGACAAATCAGAGAATTGAGGGTACAGACTTTCAAATCTGTAGAAACAGATGCAACCTGTCTAGCCAAGAGGTCTATTTACCTGAAGTAAGTGGCATGGGAACCATAAACTGGCAGGAATTACTTACCGTGTAATTTCAATGCATTGCTGAATGTGCACTAGTGCGAGAGGGAGAAAGTCCTCAGGACCACAGGCTTACCTCTAAAAAAACTCATTAATTTCTCACTGTGAGGATCCAAGAAAGATACCTTCATGTCTCTGGTAGAGAGAAGGAAAGAGTATCAGTAGACAATATATTCAGAGCCTTCACCATAATAAAGGCATACTCTCAAGGAAAGAATTTAAGCACAATTCTGACCCTAATCTTAGCCCCATACAGCCTTCCTGTTTTAACTGAAGAGAGAAAAACAGAACCCGGAGGGCTCTAGAACACTGTAGCTAGAGAAGGAAATAGGTGGCTGGGGGATTGGTTGTGGGTGTGGTGGGGGCTATATCACTGAAGAAACAGATGTGAAGGTCATAGTTCTAAGAAATAAGCTCTTAAAATAATGAGATTTACGGGGCCCCTGGGGGGTTCAGTTGGTTAAGCGTCTGACCTCAGCTCCGGTCATGATCTCAGAGTTCACAAGTTCAAGCCCTGTGTCAGGGTCTGACAGCTCAGAGCCTGGAGTCTGTTTCAGATTCTGTGTTTCCCTCTCTCTCTGCCCCTCCCCTCCTCATACTCTGTCTCTCAAAAATAAATAAAACATTAACAATTTTTTTAAATAAAGAGATCTAATTGGAAGACTATTCTCACCCTCCTCACACCTCATTAACCTACT